>NC_058133.1:147451467-147517564 GCF_016433145.1 Gracilinanus agilis | reverse complement strand
ATTATTAGAGATTTAGAACACTTTCTCATGTGCTTATTGATACTTTTGATTTCTTTACCTGAAAATTGCCTATTCATGTCTCTTGCCCATTTTTCAATTGGGGAGTGGCTTGATTTTTTATACAATTGATTTAACTCCTTGTATATTTGAGTAATTAGACACCTGTCAGAGTTTTTTGTAATAAAGATTTTTTTCCCAATTAGTTGTTTCCCTTCTAATTTTGACTACATTGTTTTTGTTTGTACAAAAGCTTCTTAGCTTGATATAATCAAAACCATTTGATTTACATTTTGTAATTTTCTCTAACTCTTGCTTGGTTTTAAAACTTTTCCTTTCCCAGAGATCTGATAGGTATACTAGCTTGTGTATACCTTACTTCACTTAACTTATTTATAGTTTACCTCTTTATATTCAGGTCATTCACCAATTCTGAATTTATCTTGGTGTAGGGTGTGAGATGTTGATCTAAACCTAATCTCTCCCATATTGTTTTCCAAATTTCCCAGGAGTTTTTGTCAAATATTGGATTCATGTCCAAAAGTTGGCTCTTTGGGTTTATCATACACTGTCTTGCTGACGTCATTAACCGCAAGTCTATTACACTGATCCTCCCTTCTATCTCTTAGCCAATACCATATTGTTTTGATGACTGCTGCTTTATAGTATAGTTTAATATCTGGTACTGCTAAGCACACTTCCTTCACATTTTTTTCATTATTTCCCTTGATATTCTTGATCTTTTGTTATTCCAAATGAAATTTGTTATATTTTTTCCTAATTCAGTAAAGAAGTTTTTTGGTAATTTCATAGGTATGGCACTAAATAGGTAAATTAATTTGGGTAGAATGTTCATTTTCGTCCTACCCATGAACAATTAATGGCTTTCCAATTGTTGAGATCCAGTTTTATTTGTTTGGAAAGTGTTTTGTAGTTGTTTTCGTATAATAGCTGTGTTTGTTTTGGTAGATAGATTCCCAAGTATTTTATATTGTCTAGGGTGATTTTAAATGGTGTTTCTCTTTCTACCTCTTGCTGTTGTGATGTGTTGGAAATGTATAGAAATGCTCATGATTTATGTGCATTTATTTTGTATCCTGCCACTTTGATAAAAAGTTGTTGATTATTTCTACAACCTTCTTAGTTGATTCTCTAGGATTTTTTAAGTAGACCATCATATCATCTGCAAAGAGTGATAGCTTAGTCTCCTCATTGCCTATTTTGATACCTTCAATTTCTTTTTCTTCTCTAATTGCTATTGCTAGTGTTTCTAGTACTATGTTGAATAATAGATAATGGGCATCCTTGTTTCAATCCTGATCTTATTGGGAAGGCTTCTAACTTATCCCCATTGCATATAATGCTTGTTGATGGTTTTAGGTATATACTGTTTATTATTTTTAGGAAGGGTCCTTCTATTCCTATACTTTTCAGTGTTTTCAATAGGAATGGATGCTGTATTTTGTCAAAGCCTTTTTCAGCATCTATTGAGATAATCATGTGATTTTTGTTTGTTAGACTGTTGATATGGTCAATTACGTGCATGGTTTTCCTAATGTTGAACCATCCTTGCATTCCTGGTATAAATCACACCTGATCATGGTGGATGATCTTCTTAATTACTTGCTGGAGTCTCTTTGCTAATATTCTATTTAAGATTTTTGCATCTATGTTCTTTAGGGATATTTGTCTATAGTTTTCTTTCTCTGTTTTTGGTCTACCTGGCTTTGGGATCAGTACCATATTTGTGTCATAGAAGGAATTTGGTAGGACTCCTTCTTTGCTTATCAAATCAAATAATTTGTATAGGATTGGGATTAGTTGCTCTTCGAATGTCTGATAGAATTCACTTGTGAATCCATCAGGTCCTGGTGATTTTTTCTTAGGCAGTTCTTTGATGGCTTGTTCAGTTTCTATTTCTGATATGGGATTATTTAGGTATTCTATTTCTTCTGCTGTTAATCTAGGCAATTTATATTTTTGTAAATATTTATCCATATCTCCTAAATTGTTATACTTGTTGCCATATAATTGGGTGAAATAGTTCTTAATGATTGCCTTAATTTCCCCTTCATTAGAGGTGAGGTCTCCCTTTTCATCTTTGATACTATCAATTTGGTTTTCTTCTTTCCCTTTTCTTATTAGATTGACCAGTACTTTGTCTATTTTATCTGTTTTTTCAAAATTCCAGCTTCTAGTCTTAATTATTAATTCAATAGTTCTTTTACTTTTGATTTTATTAATTTCTCCCTTAATTTTAAGTATTTCTAATTTAGTTTGGGGGCAGCTGGGTGGCTCAGTGGATTGAGAGCCAGGCCTAGAGACTGGAGGTCGTAGGTTCAAGTCCAGCCTCAGACACTTCCAGCTGCATGACCTTGGGCAAGTCACTTGACCCCTACTGCCCACCCTTACCACTCCTGGGCTAAGGATGGTCCCTAGCCCAGATGAAAAAGGAGGAGGGTTGGGCGTGGGGCTAGCAACCCCACCCTGTAAAATCTATGTCTGCTAAAGAAACTGCAACCTAAAGTAGGGGCAGCTGGGCTAGCTCAGTGGATTGAGAGCCAGGCCTAGAGATGAAAGGTCCACTTCCCAGCTGGGTGACCCTGAGCGACCCATTGCCTACTGGTTGTGGCCCTATGCTCCTAGAATGGAGTCCCAGGATAAAAAAAAATTTAGTTTTCATCTGGGGGGTTTTAATTTGCTCTCTTTCTAATTTTTTGAGTTGCATACCCAATTCATTAATCTCTGCCCTCCTTAATTTGTTAATATATGCACTCAAGGATATAAATTTCCCCCTGAGTACTGGCTTGGCTGTATCCCACAGAGTTTGGTAGGATGTCTCATCATTGTCATTCTCTTCAATGAAATTGTTGATTGTTTCTATGATTTCTTCTTTGACTAAGTGGTTTTGGAGAATCATATTGTTTAATTTCCAATTGGTTTTTGATTTGCCTGTCCAGGTGGTCTTACTAATTATTATTTTTATTGCATTATTATCTGAGAAGGTTACATTTATTATATCTGCTCTTTTGCATTTGTTTGCAATGATTCTATGCCCTATTACATGATCAATCTTTGTAAATGTACCATGTGCAGCTGAAAAGAAGGTGTATTCCTTTTTGTCCCTATTTATTTTTCTCCACATATCAATTAAATCTAATTTTTCTAGGACTTCATTCACCTCTCTTACCTCTTTCTTATTTATTTTTTGGTTTGATTTATCTAGATCTGAAAGAGGAATATTTAGATCTCCCACTATTATGGTTTTACTATCTATTTCCTTCTTGAGCTCTGCCAGTTTCTCCTTTATAAATTTGGATGCTATACCATTTGGTGCATATATATTGAGTAGTGTTATTTCCTCATTGTTTATACTGCCTTTAATCAGGATGTAATGACCTTCCCTGTCTTTTTTCATCATATCTATTTTTACTTTGGCTTTGTCAGAGATCATAATAGCCACTCCTGCCTTCTTTTTTTCATTTGATGCCCAAAAGATTTTGCTCATGCCCTTAACCTTGAACTTGTGTATGTCTACCCACCTCATATGTGTTTCTTGTAGACAACATATGGTAGGATTTTGGTTTCTGATCCACTCTGCTATTCACTTCCGTTTTATGAGAGACTTCATCCCATTCACATTCAGAGTTACATTCTTTAGTTGTGCATTCACTGACATTTTTGTGTCCTCCCCTAGACCCACTACTTCTTCTTACACTATTTTCTTTTAAACCAGTGGTTTGCTTTAAGCCGGTATCCCTTATCCCCTCCCTTGATTGACTTCCCTTTCTGCCCCCACCCTTTTTATTCCCCTCTTTTTGTTTTTTAAAGACTTAATTAATTCCCTCCCCCTTATTCTCCCCTCCCTTTTTTGAATTCCCCTCTCCCCTGCTCCCTTTGGTTTATCCCTTCTGACTTTCACAGTAGGGTTAGATAGAGTTTTTTTATCCCAATGGATAGTATAGTTACTCTTCCCTCTCTGGGTTGATTACACTGAGAGTAAGGTTTAAATATTACCTCTTAATGCTTTCTTCCTCTCCTTCTTATGATAGTATTTATCCTCTCCCCTTCCCTTGCCCTCTTTGTGTGTAATATCATATCCTATTTTTCTTATTTACTCAGATTTTTCTTGGTGTCCTCTACTATTCCCCCCTCTTTCCCATCCCCATGTCATCTTAGACCATTTAGTATTCCACCGTCTCCCTGTGAATTATTCTTCTGATTACTATAATAGTGAATACTATAATAGTGAATAGAGTTCACTACAGAGAATTATACATAGCATTTCTCCACATAGGAATATAGATAATTAGATCTTTCTGAGGCCCTTAAAAAGGCAAATTTAAAATTTATGAGTTTTCTTTCTTTCCCCTCGGTTTTTTATTTATTTTTTCATGTTTCTCTTGATTTTTGTGGTTGGATATCAAACTTTCCATTTAGTCCTGGTCTTTTCTGTGCAAATACTTGGAAATCTTCAATTTTTTTGAATGCCCATACTTTCCCCTGGAAGTATATAGTCAATTTTGATGGGTAGTTGATCCGTGGTTCCAGGCCCAGCTCTCTTGCCTTTCTGAATATCATATTCCAAGCCTTGCGGTCTTTTAGCGTGGAGGCTGCCAGATCCTGTGTGATCCTGATTGGTGCTCCTTGATATTTGAATTGTCTCTTTCTGGCTTCTTGTAAGATTTTTTTTTCTTTTACTTGAAAGCTCTTGAATTTGGCTATTATATTCCTTGGTGTTGACTTTTCTGTGTCCAGTGTAGAGGGTGATCTATGGATCCTTTCAATGTCTCTATTAACCTCTTGTTGTAGAACTTCAGGGCAATTTTGCTGAATAATTTAAGTATGGTGTCCAAGTTTCTATTACTTTCTGCATTTTCTGGAAGACCAATGATTCTCAGATTGTCTCTTCTAGACCAGTTTTCTTTGTCTGTCACTTTCTCATTGAGGTATTTCATCTTTCCTTCTATTTTATCAGTCTTTTGACTTTGTTTTATTTGTTCTTGTTGTCTTGAGAGATCATTGGCTTCTAATTGCTTGATTCTAGCCTTTAAGGACTGGATTTCGGCTATAATATTTTGGTTTTCAGCTAAAATCTTTTGGTTTTCCTTTTTATTTTGGTCATTTCTGGTGTTCAGTTGACTTGCCTCACTTTCCAATTGCAAAATTCTGCCTTTTAAACTGTTGTTTTCTTGCCAGATTTCTTCCATCTTCCTCAACATCTCATTTTTGAACTCTTCAATAGCTTGTGACCAGCTTTCATTTTTTGGGGTAGGTTTGGTTATTTGTTTGTCCTCCTCTGTTGTCTGGATTTTCTCTATGTAAAAGTTGTTGAGTGTTTCAGAATTTTTCTTGATAATCTTTTTCTTCTGGGCTTCTCTATGGCTTGCCTTTATTAACCCCGCCCCTTTTCAGCTTTGTCTTCACACTCAGGGTCTGCCTGTGCTTTCTAAGCTTCCAATGGCTCTGGTCCTCTTGTCCTCAGGGTCAGGCATCCTTGTAGTCCCCATTCTGCCCCTCTGCCCGAGGCTCCTTCTGTGGTCTCGGGGGCTGCTTCCACAGCCTTGCTCCTGTCTGCATCAGGTCCTCACTTGATATCCTAGCCTGGGTTGGAAATCTTTATTCACGCCTTGGGCACTGCCTTCTACTGTGCATAAGCTCTGGGAAAGTCCCTGCATTAGAGTTCTTTATTCCACCTGGGGCAGAGCCTTCACCTGTGTAGACACTGGGGAAAATCCCTGCTTTAGTGATCTTTCTTCTCGCCCGGGGCAGAGCCTTCACCCGAGTATAAGCTCAGGGAAAGTCCGTGCATCCCCCCAGCCACTTGAGGTCCCATGTCTGGCAGCTCACAGGTACAAGCCCTGGGGCTGCTAGTGATTTACTGGTTGCCCCAATCCTGTTTTCACTCTTGGCCATTGGCCTTGGAGCTGTGTGTGGTGTGGTAGGTAGGGGGTGGAGGGGCTTCTTCCTCTTGTGTAGTGAGAGCTGTTTCACCCCTTTATAGCGTGGAAATGCCCCAATTCTGCGTACCTTCAATACTGTGCCCTGTTGTGGAGTTCCTCCATTCGTCTGGGTTCGTTTTTATTTCCCCTTGAGGAATCCTGTAGGCTTCAGTTAGGAGAGATTGAGCAGCTGCTCCTTACTCTGCCGCCATCTTAACCAGAAGTCCATGTATTCTATTTTGTATCTTCTACAGTTATTTTAAAAGGAATTTTTATTTCTAACTCTTTCTGATTGGTTTTGTTGATAGTACATGGAAATTATGATTACCTATAAGGGTTTATTTTTAAGCCTGCAAATCTGATAAAGTGGTTTGTTAGCTGACTCTATAGTTTTCTAAATATATCATCATATCATCTATGAAGAGTAATAGCATTGTTTCCTCATTGCCTATTTTTATTCATTCAATTTCTTTTTCTTAGCTTATTTTATAGCTAACAATCCTAGGACAATATGGAATAATAGTGTTGATAGTGGAAAGAAAATAGTAGAATGCAAACTATCATGATACAAAAACTTGCAAAAAATTTTACTTCTTTAGATGTAACTGGGTTTTCTTGTCAATGCCCAAATCACCTAAGGTTGAGATGGTCTTTTTTTCTGCATTCCCCTACCAGGTGAGTGAGAGTAGCATCCTTCCACTGGCTGTTTAGTTGTAACAGAATACAACTTTAAACTGCTTTTTTCCATGAGCTCTTTTCTACTGACTCTGGAGGGTGAAGATTATAATTCACCTCCCAACATAGATATGATGAAACTGATGAGGATATTTCTCTCCTTTTTCATCATAATAACTCTAAGAAATTGTTGGTCTTTCCTTGCTCTGTTTCCTTTTATCTGTCTTCAGTTCTCACATACAAGATTACCAGTTGGATGATACAACCAACCAAAATGGCAACTATGATGAGTCAGTGAAACTGTGACTTGAGCTCCAAGGGGGTTTGGACTAAGAACTTTTTAGAATATTTTTTATAGGCTTCAACTCTGAAATTAATTACCCTATAGAAACGGTCGGCAACCTTTTTGGCCATGAGAGCCATAAATGCCTGTGGAAGGAGGAGGATGGAGGCAGAAGGCGCTGGAATGTGGGGTGAGGGCTGAAGGACCCCTGGGGCACATCCTGGGGCTCTGCCTGGACTGGCTGGTAGGGAGGTGGAGCCAGATATGGCTAGAGAGCCATATGTTGCCAACCCCTGCCCTATAGCCTAAAGGATGAGGCAGTGTAGAGGGAATGATTAAATCCCATATTAGGGAGCAAGTTTGTGAATTAGTAAATATATTTTTAACTTTTTTTGAGTAAAAGTTAATTTAATCCCCAAAAGTTAAATGGAATTAGAGTTCAGAGGAGTTATCTCTCATGCTTGAGGAATAAAAAAAGTGGAGTCCTGATCCATTAATATGAAGCAGAGATACTCCCTAAATATCCTAAAGGTATCAAAGAACCCTGAAAAAGGTGAAATATAGTATAACTGGCTTGGGAATCAGTATTATATATGTAAACACAAATGTTCTCAAAAGTATTTTTCTATACATGGAATCTCTTGACATGATGAAAAATCATTCATTCATAATTTACTTTGATAAGAAATGCTTTATTCAAGGATGCTATAAATGAGTAATTTTCACATTTATTCTATTTTCCCAATATTTATTAAAATTCTCTTTTTTCCAATGTAAGAGTGTTGTTGGGTAGTGCCAATCTTAGTGTCAAGAAGGTCTGGACTGATATCTAACCTGTCACAGAATTACTATGTGACCCTAGGCAAAACATGCAACTTCTCAATAATCCTAAGACCAAAAAGAATTGCTTAATTATTTTACTAATGGAAATTTCCTCACCAATAATTTAGTTAGGAATCAAATAATAATTAAAATTACTAATAATAGCATATGAGGAATTGACTTATAGTATCTTGTCAGTTATACAGGCATGACAAAATGACCACTCTACCTTAAAGTTCTTTTAAAAGAGAATTAGAGTGAAAAAAAGCAAAAAACATCATTGTAAGCTGACAAACGAAAAATTTAATTTAAATAAAAATAAACTCTCCTTTTTTTAGCTTATACCTTAAAAGGAAAAGAGATGGAAATAACAAAAACAGATATATAATATAATATATAAGCCTTAAAACACCAGTTACAGAAAGATTATGATATGGGAAAGACATATTCCCTAAAATATGGAAATCAATAACTTTTAACATTTAATTTTTCCTATTTGTTATAAAACTTGATTTTTGAAAACTCAGTTCTTGTATGTTATCATCTTTAGCTTTTTATCATAGACCTAAATGATAACTGAAATGAATATGTTAAGTATAGCTTATAGTATATTAAAGCAGCTAATGTACCCAAAAAATCATTTGAGCTAATCTTCTCCTTTCTTTTTCTTGATAGGGAAGGGCAAATTTGGAGATGTAAATTCTGTTCTCCAGTCAAACATATGGTCAAAGGTTAAATTCAGACTAGAATAAAACTCTTTTCATTTCCAGTCAAATGTTATTCCCTATGTAAAACATACCATTAAAAATATTTCATTTGTTCTCTCTTACCCAGGCAGTTAAATATATGTCTAAAAATTCATCCATATATCTCCTTCAGAGGTAAAAAGAAATCATCTTTGAATTTTCACTAAGATAATGTTTAGCAACCACTAACTGTCCTTTTCTCTACCAGCCTTCCACAAATTTTTATTATTATTGTTGTTGTCATTATACTAGGAGTTGTGGGGATTATAATGATAGTCATTCAAAACCTATGGGCTCCTTCTAAGAATTATATTTCAAATGCAAAAAATGCACAGAATTATTAGGTAAATGAAATATGTTGAACTAGTTGTAAGAATACTATTTAAAAAATCACAAACCCTCAGTGAATAATCCCTACTTTAGATTCTTACAACTTTATGCATTAACTACATTCTCCTTTTTAGCTCTGAGATCTCTATTTAAAAGATTTTAATTTCTTGAATCAAAGAAGAGTTCAAGTAAGGTAGTTCAATAAGGTAGCTTATGCTAAATATGGATTTTGGTAGAAACAACAATTTCCTGATTTCCCTTCCTCCCCCAAAAAAGAGTAATTAACCAATTTTGAAATCCTCTGCTAAGAAGTATATTTGGTATTTGTCTTAATAAACTTTGTTACTGACTCAATTTCATTGCAATTTCAATACTAGAAACTATTTTTTATGTTCTGTTATCTAAAAATGGTATAATAATGTTGCCTTCTAGCAATGTTAAGAATCCTACTATTTCACTAAAGCTAGTTGCAAGATTAAAAGCCAGCGAAGTACTTTAGTAGCTTTTTTTAAAATTTCTTGGCATGGTTCCTAATACTTAGTCCAGGATATTCCTTGACCCTGTGAAATATTTTACAATCATATAAGAAGTGTTTTTTATACCTAGAAGATATTATTCCTTATACATTATTACCTACTATATACAATATGGCTCATATCATGTTATAAAAGATATTATTCCTCATAACATTTCATACCAATAAAAATTATTTCTATTTCACATGAATTTTCAAAATGTGTATTTACTAGGTCCAGAAAATATTATTTAAAATGTCTGAATTTTAGTACTATGGAAAGAGTACTAGATTTTGAGTCAAATTAACTAGTATTGGTTCCAGGCTAGACCATTCACTATATGTGTGATCTTGGTATGAATTTCTGAGTCCATATTAGGCTCAAGTATAAACTGATTATCAGTCTTAATGTTCCTGCCTTTTCTCTGAGAATTAACCTTCTATGATTTATTTTGCCTGTCTGTTATCTCTCCTATTAGAAAGTAATCTATTTGAGAGGCAAGACTATTCTTGCCTTTTTTGGATCTCCAGTACTTATTATAGTATGTGGAATATATGTATACATATTCATATATATTATTCATATATACACATATATGAACATATATACATATATCATACAATTGTACATTATATCTATAAGTGTATTATTTTATGATATGTATAGGTACATGCACATATATGTATGGGTGTATAAATACAACTGAGAGCATATGATTATTTAAAGGCCAACTTATGATTCTACTTATATAAGAAAAAGTTCAGGAAAATTGACCTAATATCAATATGGATTAGACACAGATTCTGGAAGAACTCAAAAAGGACTTCAAAATTCAATTAAGAGAGGCAGAGGAAAAGTGGGAAAGAGAAATGAAAGTGATGCAAAGAGAAATGAGATGATGCAAGGAGAAATGAGAGTGATACAAGGAGAAAGGAAAGTGATGCAAGACAAAATAAAAGTAATGCAAGAAGAAATGGACCAAATGAAAAAGTAGAACCAAAAACTAACAGAGGAAAATCAGGTCAATTACAGTTGTTAATGAGTAATTTTGAGAAATTATCATGGAAGAATGCTTTGATATACTCAAATGAGAGGACAAAATACAAATGATAAGAATCTGCTGCTCATTTCCTGAGTTCTCTAAATAAAATTCCCTGGACTATTGTAGCAAAATTCTAGAACTCCTAGGCCAATAAGAAAATATTATAAATTGCCAGAAAGAAGCAATTCAAATAAATGTCAGGTTATTTGTCAAAATGGGGATTATATAATAGGATTACACAAGGTTCCATGGGGGCTAGCAACTTCTACATTAAAGAACCAGTGAGCTTGGTATATGATATTCTGAAAAGCAAAAGAGATGGGATTACAACTAGGAGTCACCTACCCAGAGAAACAGGATATTTCTTTAGGGGGAAAAAGTCATTTAATGAATTAGAGGAATTCCAAGTATTATTTTTATTTAATTTTGTTTTTTCCCTAGTATTCTTCATTAAAAAATAGAGATAAAAATAGAGATAAAAAATAGAGATAAAAAAAGAGAAAAAATAAACAGAAAATGAATATATATATATACATATATATATGTCAAATATATGATGTAAGAAAAACATAAAAAGGTAAACAGTTATGAGAAAACAAGAGATTCAGTGAGATTAAACAGTTTGCATTCCCAACATGGGGAAATGATACTTATAACTCTTAAAAACATTGGATCTTGTTACTATTAAAAACTTGTAAGGCTTAAAAACTTGTAATTCTTAAAAGCATTATCACTATTAGTTAAAAGGCGTATACATAGAATGTAATGGACTAATTTGAATATGATGGGATGATATTGAAAAATATTAAAGGGAGAGAAAGAGGAATGTATTTGGGAGAAGAGGGAGGGAGAGAGAGAAGGTTATAAATTACTTCACCTGAGTTGGCTTGAAAAAGTTAATATAGCAGAGGGGAAGAGAAGATGGGAGAGAGCAATGCTTGAAACTCTTTAAAGCCAAAAATTCTGGCCAATATATAATAAAATTACTAAACCAGAATCCCAAGCTTATAACTATTTATTATGGTATATCCCAAAATATCGTGCAGTTTAAAATACTCTAAGTCCTGGGTGACTACAACTCCCAGGACTCCCTACAAAAACTTCCTCAGACACCTCCTACTTCCTCTGTGGAAGAGAGAGAGGCGCTGGTGCTTTTGGCACCCTTTCCCCCCGAAAGTGCCTTTTTCCCCCAGAGAGGTTTTTTTCCTAGAGAACCCATCAGAGATTTACTCCTAGTCTTTCCCTTACATAACTTTTTCTAATCTAAATAAAACCCAGTTATATACTCCCAGAAACTAGCCTGACTTTTTTCTACCTAAAGATCCTAGCCTACCCTCTGAAGGGCTTGAGTCCATTTACCCCTTTGGGCTTGGGGCTACCCCAGCTAGGCTACCTTCCTATTCTTATTCCCTTTCCCTTCCTTTTCCCTTCCTTTCTCCCATCTTCCTTCATCCTCCCTCCTACCACCCACATCACAATATAAATCGTTATTGATGGTCCCAAGGCCACATTAGTTGTCTTGGGGCAATAGGCAGGCATATTTCCATTTACATCCTTGCAATGGGCAGAAATTGAGCAATTATCTAGTGGGAAGTATCCCAATGTTGGACAATTGAGGAAAATGATAAAAAGCCACTAGGTTCCTGAAAAACTTGTGAACTTTCCATGGGTAGTCACAAAAGGGGCAAGGTAAGGGTAATCTCTGGTAACAGGATGGGCAGGATGGTCACCAGTTGCTGTCCAAGGAGTAATAAGATGGGCAATGGAATGATTATCTCCCCAAGTTGGATAAAGGGAAAATGTCAGAGGAGAGAGGTTAGATGATCCCGTCTCAGGTTGGCATTACTGATTAGGGCATATGAACAGAGGTCCTCTGGCTTAAAATTTTGGGGGTTAAAGAAATGTGCTCAAGGATCTTAGTACACAATTTGAAATCTGCTTTTTGTGGCTTACAAAGTATGACATAAGAAAGAATCTCTTTAACATGATATGAGCAAAATATGAATTGATATCCATATGATTAGACTTAATTGATTACATACGAATCTGGGTATATTGAACAAACACTTATGCAATCATGCTAAATTGAGTAATACCAATTGGAAATAAGCTGGGATAAATCATAACAAACTAGGATTGGTTAATGGATCAATAAGCCAATTATAAAAACATTATTTTTTGTACCTAATTCTCATCAAAATTGGGAATAACATCCACTCTCAGTTGGGTATAGAAAACTGTCTTACTCTATAGGAAGGTAGGAAGAGAAGGGAGAAAGAAAGAGGGGAAGGCCTGATAGAAGGGAAGATGAATTGGGAGAAATGGGGTCAGAGATCAAACATTTGTGAGAAAGGCAAGACTAAAAAGAGAAAGGGAGGACATACTTGGGGAAATATGTTAGAGGAAAATACATTGGAGGAAAATATACAGTAAATAATCATAATTGTGAATTTGAATGATATGAACTTACCCATAAAAATGGAAGCAGGAACATCGCTACATATCTTTGAATGACTAGTGTTATTGTATTATGTAGGTACACTTTTGCATGATGCAGTTGTATCATTACATGTTGTTATGTAATGCAGGTTTGTTGTTGCATGATATTATGTTATAAGAGGCAGGTGTCGTGTGATTCAGACATTTCATTCTGTGATAACAATTGCTGTTAAGTGGTGAAGGTGAGTCATTTGGTGTCTCAGATATGCCATTGCATGGTACAGGAATGTCATTATGGGACATGGGTGTTCCATTATGTTACTTAGGTGTGAAGTGCTAAGCAGATATGCCAGTGTGTGACACAGAGGTGCTATTGTTTGATATGTGCTTGTCATTGCATCTTTTTGTGTGATACAAGCATGCCTTTGTGTAACACAGGTATGTTACTGTGTAACACCAGTGTGTTATATCATTACATGATAAAAATTGTAAGAACAAACAGGCTCAGCCTTGCAGCCTTGAGAAGGAGATGGGTGGAAAAACAGTTGGAATTCTTCCCCCAGTCAGTACAGAGCCTGTTGAAATTTCTCAAAGAAGTAGGCCAATGGCTTCTTTATGAGGATTGAGTAAAAACTCCCACAACAAACTGGAATGGTTGTGTGAGGTATATTCCCACTGGAAAAGGTGGTTTTTGATGATGTGTGAAGTTCACAGCCAAGGATAATTGATATAATCAGAAAAGGCCTCACACAACTGTCTCCTCTAAACCAACTGTCAGTTCAGCTGGAAAATGGAGGATCACTCAAGGTAAGCCAACTGGCTATGATTTTCTTAGCTAAAGGATTCAAACACTATCTGACTTTGTTGTTATATTACTTTTAATAATTAGATGTATCAAAGGGAAGGAGGAGATTGAAGGAGAGAGTGATTTGGAAACCTCTATTAATAGTCTGTTGTGACAATTGGCAGGCTTAACCCAGAAAGGGCTAAAGCCCCACCCACCCACCCAACCTCAAAAGATTCTTTTCTCTTCCTTCTCTAAAGCTCTTATTCCTTACTGAATAAAGTAAATGAATAAGCCCTAGATGGATTATTGATGATGTTGATTGAAGGTCTTCAGAGATTGGTGATCTGACTCAACTAACTGCCTATAAGGTCTCTCAGCAGCAGTAGAAATCAGGTTTAGTGAGGGTCAATCTGGACAAGATACCACATATGGCTACAGGGTAGAAAGCACAAGGTTCTTCAGGTTTGAGGTTTGTAAGGCCTAGGAGTATCTGGTCTACACCACCTTCCTTCCTCCTAGCTCCCTAAAACCCAGAGTGAGTCCTCTGCTTGGGGGTTCTCCCCTTTATACCCTGGTTCCAACCATTCTCAAGTATCGTTGCCTTCTTGGGGTTCCAATGAATGCACCCCAATTAGATTATTAGTCTACAAGATGCATCATTATGTGAAATAGTTAACTAGCTTCATATAGCAGTACCATTGTGTGTCATTGTGTGACAAGTGTATGGTACAGCATGGCACAGATATCTTCCTATGTGATATTGGTGTGTTGTGTCATGTAGGTGTATCGTTACATGATGCAGGCAGATATCTGTGATATCTATGATTCTGGTATGTCATGTGTCATGGGTGTGTTGTTCCATGTCATTTTGATGCAGGTGATATTATATGATACAGGCATGTATAGCATTATGTGATGTTTGTATTCTATTGTGGCATAGACATAATGTGTGATCCCGGTATGTCATTAAATGATGCAATTATGTCATTAAATGATGCAGGTATGTCATCGTGTGACTTTACTGGGTGAGTGGAAGATGAATTAGAGTGGGGAGTGATTTGAAAAAAGAAATACCAGTGGGCTATTATAGTTGTCTAAGCATAAGGTAATATGAACCTGCACTAGAGAGGTGACTTTCTCAGGGGAGAAAAAGGGGATGTATTCCAGAGATGTGGCAAAGGTGAAATTGATATACTTTGACAACATATTGATATGACAGGGTGAGAGATACTGACAAGTCCAGGACAATTTCTAGACGTTTAGATTGAGGAACAGGGATGAAAATTTTGAATTCTAAAGAAACAGGAAGATAGGACAGGGCATGAATTGAAGAGAAAATTAATGCATTACATTTTATATATGTGAAATTTATATGGAGGAGGGACTAATTTTGTTTTTTCCCCAATAATATTTAAACACAATTAACAACATCAAAAAATTCTTGACTTATCTCTCTTCCCACATCCACTACTGAGATGGTAAGCTATCTGATGAAGATTTTACATATGTAATCATATAAGCATTTTTCTATATGAATTATTTTGTAGAAAGAAACTTGAACAAAAAAAATTAAGTAAGAAAGTGAAAAGATTTTGTTTTGGTCTCAGTTCAGATTCCATCAGTTCTTTCTCTGTAAGCAGATGGCATTTTTTGAATCATGTGTCCTTTTTCATTGTTTTGGATGATTGCATTCTTTAGAATAGCTAAGTTATTCATAGTTGGTCATGGTATCATACTGCTATAATTGTGGACAATATTCTCCTGGTTTTGCTTACTTTATATTGCATCAGTTTCTACAAGTCTTTATAGGTGTTTTCTCAGCTCCTCCTGCTTGTTACTTCTTATAGGACAATAGCTTTCCATTATAATCATATAGTAGTAGTTACTCAGCCAATGCATGTGCATCCCCCACATTATCCAAATTTCTGCCACCACAAAAAGAGCTTCCATCAATATTTTTGCAAATATAAGACCTTTTACTGTTGGTTTTTTATCTCATTGAGAAACAAACAATAATATTATTTCTGGGTCATAGACTATATACTTTTTTATAGCCCTTTGAGCAGAGATCCAAATTGCTCTCCAGAAAGGTTGAATCAGTTCACAGCTCCTCTAACCCTGCATTAGTGTCTCAATTTTTCCTCATCTCTTCCAAATTTTGTCATTTTTCTTTCCTGTCATAATAGTCAATTTTATAGGTGTTGGGTGGTACTTCAGAGTTGTTTTGATATGAAATTCCCTTAGAGTAATTTAGGTTATTTTTTCACAAGACTAGAGACAGCTTTAATTAATTTTTTCCTGAGAACTACCCTGTTTATAGCCTTTGATAATTTATCAATTGTACAGTATCATATTTGAATACTTTGACTCATTTCTCTATGTATTTGAAAAATGAAGCCATTATAAGAGAAATTTGTAATTTTTTTCACCCTTATGATAACTGTGTATTACTCTCCATCATACATCCTATATCTTTTTTCTCAACTTTTATTCTTTCCATCCTCAAAAGTCATTGCCTCTGACCATTGTTTCCCCTAATTTACCATCTTTCCTATCAGCATCCTCTGATTTGGGGGCCATAAAACTTGATAGTATTTATTTTATCATTTTGGAATATAAACAAGGTCTTTAAACTGGAGATACTCAGTCATTATGATATTTATCCGAATTCTTTTTCCCCGCTAGAGGTTTGGCCTACTAGCTGGCCTTGCCATGCTTTTCTTTTTTTTTTTTTTTTTTCATTTAATAATTTTTATTTTTTAGAAAAGTTAACATGGATACATAATTCATGCTCTTACATTCCCCTTCACCCCCCAATTTTGCCCCCCTCCCACCATAGCCAATGCGCATTTCCAATGGTTTTAACATGTGTCATTGATCAAGACCTATCTCCAAATTGCTGATAGTTGCATTGGTGTGGTAGTTTCGAGTCTACACCCCCAATCACATCTGCCTCAAACCATGGGTTCAAGCAGTTGCTTTTCTTCTATGTTTCCACTCCTGCAGTTCTTCCTCTGAATGTGGGTAGCGTTCTTTACCATAAATGCCTCAGAATTGTCCTGTGTCATTGCTTTCTGCTGGTACAGAAGTCCATTACATTCGATTTTACCATAGTATATCACTTTCTGTGTACAATGTTCTTCTGCCTCTGCTCCTTTCACTCTGCATCAGTTCCTAGAGATCTTTCCAGTTCACATGGAATTCCTCCAGTTTATTATTCTTTTGAGCACAATAGTATTCCATCAACACCATATACCACAATTTGTTCAGCCATTCCCCTATTGAAGGGCATACTCTCATTTTCCAGTTTTTTGCCACCACAAAAAGTGTGGCTATCAATATTTTATACAAGTCTGTTTATCTATGATCTCTTTGGGGTATAACCCCAACAATGGTATGTTTGGATGAAAGAGCAGGCATTCTTTTATAGCCCTTTGAGCATAGGTCCAAATTGCCAGCCAGAATGGTTAGATCAGCTCACAACTCCACCAGCAATGCATTAATGCCCCAGTTTTGCCACATCCCCTCCAACATTCATTGCCCTCCCCTTCTCTCATTTTAGCAAATCTGCTAGGTGAGAGGTGATACCTCAGAGTTGTTTTGATTTGCATTTCTTTAATTATTAGAGATTTAGAGCACTTTCTCATGTGTTTATTGATACTTTTGATTTCTTTATGTCAAAGTTGCCTATTCATGTCCCTTTCCTAGTTATTGATTGGGAATGGTTTAATTTTTTATACAATTGATTTAACTCCTTGTATATATGAGTAATTATACCCCTGTAAGAGTATTTTGTTATAAAGATTTTATCCCAATTTACTGTTTCCCTTCTGATTTAGTTTGCATTGCTTTTGTTTGTATAAAATCTTTTTAATTTAATATAATCAAAATTATTCATTTTACATTTTGTAATTTTCTCTAACTCTTGCTTGGTTTTAAAATCTTTCCTTTCCCAGAGATCTGACAGGTATACTATTTTGTGTTCACTTAATTATTTTATAGTTTCCCTCTTTATATTCAAGTCATTTACCCATTCTGAATTTATCTTGGTGTAGGGTGTAAGATGTTGATTTAAACCTATTCTCTCCCATATTGTTTTCCAAATTTCCCAGTAGTTTTTGTCAAATAGTGGATTTTTGTTCCAAAAGTTGGGCTGTTTGTGTTTATCATACTCTGTCTTGTTGGTGTCACTTACCCCAACTCTATTCCACTGATCCTCCCTTCTGTCTCTTAGCCAGGACCATATTGTTTTGATGACTGCTGCTTTATAGTATAGTTTAATATCTGGTACTGTTAGGCCACCTTCCTTCACATTTTTTTTCAATATTTCCCTTGATATTATTGATCTTTGTTATTCCAAATTAACTTTGCTATAGTTTTTTTCTAATTCAGTGAAAAAAAATGGTAGTTTGATAGATATGACTCTAAATAGGTAAATTAATTTGGGTAGAATTGTCATTTTTATTATGTCAGCTCATCCTACCCACGAGCAATCATTGTTTTCCCAATTGTTCAGATCTAGTTTTAACTGTTTGGAAAGTGTTTTGTAGTTGTTTTCATATAATTTCTGTGTTTGTTTTGGTAGACAGATTCCTAAGTATTTTATATTGTCTAGGGTTATTTTAAATGGTGTTTCTCTTTCTACCTCTTGTTGCTGTGATGTGCATTTATTTTGTATCCTACAATTTTGCTAAAGTTGTTGATTATTTCTACAAGCTTCTTATTTGATTCTCTAGTATTTTTTAAGTAGACCATCATATCATCTGCAAAGAGTGATAGCTTAGTCTCCTCATTACCTATTTTGATAGCTTCAATTTCTTTTTCTTTGCTTATTACTACTGCTAGTGTTTCTAGTACAATGTTAAATAATGGAAGTGATAATGGGCATCCTTGTTTCACTCCTAATCTTATTGGGAAGGCTTCTAATTTGTCCCCATTGCATATGATGCTTGTTGATGGTTTTAGATATATACTATTTATATTTTTAGGAAAAGACCTTCTATTCCTATACTTTCCAGTGTTTTCATTAGGAATGAATATTGTATTTTTTCAAAGCCTTTTTCAGCATCTCTTGAGATAATCATGGGATTTTGTTTGTTAGATTGTTGATATGGCCAATTATGTGGATGGTTTTCCAAATGTTGAACCATCCTTGCATTCCTGGTATAAATCCCACCTGATCATGGTGGATAATCCTCTTGATCACTTGCCAGAGTCTCTTTGCCAGTATTCTATTTAAGAATTTTGCATCTATGTTCATTAGGGACATTATTCTGTAGTTTTCTTTCTCTATTTTTGAATTACCTGGCTTTGGAATCAGTCCCATTTTGTGTCATAGAAGGAATTTGGTAAGACTCCTTCTTTGCTTATTATATCAAATAATTTGTATATTATTGGGATTTAGTTGCTCTTTGAATGTTTGATAGAATTCATTTGTGAATCCATCAGGCCCTGGTGATTTTTTCTTAGGGAGTTCTTTGATGGCTTGTTCAATTTCTTTTTCTGATATGGGATTATTTAGGTATTCTATTTCTTCTGCTGTTAATATAAGCAATTTATATTTTTGTAAATATTCATTCATATTACCTATACTGTTATATTTATTGCCATATAATTGGGCAAAATAGTTTTTAATGATTGCCTTAATTTCCTCTTCATTAGAGGTGAGGTCTTCCTTTTCATCTTTGATACTGTCAATTTGGTTTTCTTTTTTTCTTTTTTTTATTAGATTTACCATTACTTTGTCTATTTTATGTGTTTTTTCAAAATACCAGCTTCTAGTCTTATTTATTAATTCAATAGTTCTTTTACTTTCGATTTTATTAATTTCTCCCTTGATTTTTAGTATTTCTAATTTAGTTTTCATCTGGGGGATTTTTAATTTGCTCGCTTTCAAGTTTTTTAAGTTGAATGCCCAATTCATTAATCTCTGCCCTCCCTAATTTCCTCCTGAGTACTGCCTTAGCTGCATCCCACAGAGTTTGGTAGGATGTCTTATCATTGTCATTCTCTTCAATGAAATTGTTGATTGTTTCTATGATTTCTTCTTTGACTAACTGGTTTTGGAGAATCATATTATTTAATTTCCAATTAGTTTTTTATTTACCTGTCCAGATGCCTTAATTAATTATTATTTTTATTGCATTATGATCTGAGAAGGTTACATTTATTATTTCTTCTCTTTTGCATTTGTTTGCAATGTTTCTATGCCCTATTACATGGTCAATCTTTGTGAATATACCATGTGCAGCTCAAAAGAAGGTGTATTCCATTTTGTCCCTATTTATTTTTCTCCACATATCTATTAAATCTAATTGTTCTAGGATTTCATTTACCATTATTACCTCTTTGTTATTTATTTTTTGTCTGATTTATCTAGATCTAAAAGAGGAATATTTAGATCACCCACTAGTATGGTTTCATTATCTATTTCCTTCTTGAGCTCTGCCAGTTTCTCCTTTAGGAATTTGGATGCTATGCCATTTGGTGCATCCATATTGAGCACTGTTATTTCCTCATTGTCTATACTGCCTTTTATCAGGATGTAATTACCTTCCCTGTCTTTTTTAAACATTTTTATTTTTACTTTGGCTTTGTCAGAAATCATGATCTCCACTCCTGCCTTCTTTTTCTCATTTGACGCCCAAAAGATTTTGCTCAAGCCCTGAACCTTAAACTTGTGTATGTCCACCTGCCTCATATGTGTTTCTTGTAGACAACATATGGTAGGATTTTGCTTTCTAATCCACTCTGTTATTTGCTTCCACTTTATGGGCAAGTTCATCCCATTCACATTCAGAGTTATAATTATCAGTTGTGTATTTGCCGTCATTTTGGTATCCTCTCCTAGTTCTACCCCTTCTTCTTACACTATTTCCTTTTCAACCACTGGTTTCCTTTAAGCCAGTAACCCTTGTGCCCTCCCTTGATTCACTTCCCTTTCTACACCCTCCCTTATTATTCACCTCTTTTTTTATTTTTAAGGCCCAATGAATTCCCTCCCCCTTCTTCTCCCCTCCCTTTTTTGACCTCTTCACTCCCCTACTCCCCTTGGTTTATCCCTTCTGACTTTCTCAGTAGGCTTAGATAGAGTTCTATATGCCAATGGATATAGCTAGTCTTCCCTCTCAGGGTTAATTATACCGAGGATAAGGTTTGAATATTACCTGTAAATTCTCTCTTCCTCTCCTTCTTATAATAATGTTCATCGCCTCCCCTTCTCATGCCCTCTTTGTATGTAATAGAATATCCTATTTTTCCTATTTATTCAAGTTTCTCTTGGTGTCCTCTACTATTCATCCCCCTCTTTCCAACCCCCCATATCATCTTAGACCATGTAGTATTCCAATCTCTCCCTATGAATAATTCTTCTAATTACTATAATAGTGAAAACTATAATAGTGATTAGAGTTCACTACAGTGAATTACACATAACATTCTTCAACATAGGAATATGTGGATATCTCTTTATCATCTCTGATAATCTGGTAGGGAGAGTTTAGTTGATAAGGAAATAAGGACAGGACAAGGGAGTTGTCTTTTACCTCATGCATCCAGCTCTGGATCCAGGAGCATGGAGTTTATTATATATATTTCAAAACTCATTTCACACAAAAGAACCCCCCCAAAACTTTGCAGATGCACACAAGTTACAAATTATGTCACATCAAAACACAAAACATTGGCTTCAGAATAGACCAAGGTCAAGGCTGAATTTTGACTGGCTTCTTATCAGAAAGCCAAGTTGGGGAGTATCTTGGCCTTGGCTATAACATGCAGCAGCATTCCTTGCTGTGTTAACAGTGTTAACCCTTTAAATTCAGGTTTGTTAGGAACTTAAATCTTTTCAATAATGCCACAA
This sequence comes from Gracilinanus agilis, assembly GCF_016433145.1. Taxonomy (NCBI): domain Eukaryota; kingdom Metazoa; phylum Chordata; class Mammalia; order Didelphimorphia; family Didelphidae; genus Gracilinanus; species Gracilinanus agilis. The sequence continues at coordinate 147,496,125 of NC_058133.1, read as the reverse complement.
TACTTTTCAACAAGAAAAAAAAAAAGGATCACAAAAGGGGAGAGGATTCTCAGAATTTTATCTATTCTCTTATTGGCTTCCCACAGGAATACAAATAATTAGATCTTATTGAAGCCCTTAAAAAGGCAAATTTAAAAAATAAGAGTTTTCTTTCTTTCCTCTTTGTTTCTTATTTACCTTTTCTTATTTCTCTTGATTTTTGTGGTTGGATATCAAACTTTCCATTTAGTCCTCGTCTATTCTGTGGAAATACTTGAAAATCTTCTATCTTGTTGAATGCCCATACTTTCCCCTGGAACTATATAGTCAGTTTTGATGGGTAGGTGATCCTTGGTTGTAGACACAGTTCTCTTGTCTTTCTGAATATCATATTCCAAGCCTTGCAGTCTTTTAGCATGGAGGCTGCCAGATCCTGTGTGATCCTGATTGGTGCTCCTTGATATCTGAATTGTCTCTTTCCGGCTTCTTGTAAGATTTTTTTCTTTTACTTGGAAGCTCTTGAATTTGGCTATTATATTCCTGGGGGTTGTCTTTTCAGGGTCTAGTGTAGAGGGTGATCTATGTATCCTTTCAATGTCTATATTGCCCTCTTGTTGTAGAACTTCAGGGTAGTTTTGCTGAATAATTTCTTTTAGTATGGAGTCTAAGTTTCTATTAATTTCTGCTTTTTCAAGGAGACCAATGATTCTCAAATTGTCTCTTCTAGACCAGTTTTCTTGATCTGTCAATTTCACATTGAGATATTTCATGTTTCCTTCTATTTTATCTGTCTTTTGGCTTTGCTTTATTTGTTCTTGTTGTCTTGACAGTCATTAGCTTGAGAGATCAAAGCTTCTAATTGCTCAATTCTAGCCATTAGAGACTGGTTTTCCTTTTCATTCTGGTCATTTCTGGTCTTCAATTTACTTGCCTTACTTTCTAATTGCAAAATTCTGCCTTTTTATACTATTATTTTCTTGCCTGATTTTGGTTTCCATTTTGCTTACCATTTTGTTTGATTTTGGGGCATCTTTCTCCAATTCGGAGTTTCTGTATTCTAACCTGTTAATTTCCTTTTGAGCTATTTCCCACCTCTCTCACCAAATCTCTTCCATCTTTCTCGTCATCTCAGATTTGAACTCTTCAAGAGCTTGTGACCAGTTTTCATTATTTTGGAAGGTGTGGATGTGATTGCTTGTTTGTTCTCCTCTGTTGTCAGGATTTTCTCTGTGTAAGAGTTGTTGTGTGTTAAAGATTTATTCTTGTTGATCTTTCTCTTCTGATGTTCCTGAGTCTGGCTTGCCATTGTTAGCCCTGTGCCTTCTCAGCTTTATCCTCATTCCCAGGGTCTGTCTGGGCTTTTTAGGCTCCTGAGGTCTCAGGTCTAGTTTTTCTCAGAATTAAGCCTCCTGGTGGTCCCCTTGCTTCTTCCTCTATCTGAAGTTCATTTAACAGTCTCAGGGAGCTGCTTCCACAGTCGTGCGCCCATCTGCCCTGGGTACCCACTCAAGGTCTAAGCCTGTCCTCTGGATCCTTGTCCAAACCTGCATCTGCACCTTCACCCATGCCTGCGCTCAAGGTCTGTGTTCAAAGTCTGTGCATTCTTTAGCTTCTTGGGGTCTTAAGTCTTGCTGCTCTTAGGAGCAGGCCCTGGAGCTGCCAGTGACTTAATGGGTGCCCCAAACTTGCTCTAACTCTTTTGCGCTGGCTTTGGCCCTGTAGGTGGTGTGGGGGAGGAGAGGGTTGCTCATCTCGTGTTTTAGTGAGAGCTGTTCAGCCCTTTATAGTATGGAAATGCCCTGATCCCACGTACCTTCAATGCTGCGCCCTTTTGTGGGATCCCTTAGTTCCTCTGGATTTGTTTTTATGTCTTCTTGAGGAGTCCTATATGTTTAGGTTAGGAGAGGTTAAGCAGCTGCTTTTTACTCTGCCATCATCTTAACATGGAAGTTTGTTCCTTATTTTTGCCATGATTTCTGATCATTTCTGAATAAAGTAACTGCAGCATTTATAGCCTGCTTTATAGTTCAGTCTTTTCCAAGATATTATTTGGAATGCCAGTTTCCAACATATTCTTTACTGCAGCACTTTCAGCCTCAATATCTAATCCAAAGTTTTTTGGTTCCTTCTTGATGTAATGAATACAGGTGAGAGGTCATTTCATTAGCCTTATCTCCAAAATTTTCTGCCAATTTCTGCATAATAGCTTAAAATACTTCTGCAAATTTCTTAATAGCATATTGTTCAAATACAGGCCATGTCTCCCCATGAGATGTCATCTCTTTAGGTTATTCAATTTCTCTTGCTTCATCTCCAGGCACAAGACACATATCATTTTTGAGAGCTTCTTATCCCTTTTCCCTTGTACTTTTCTACAGGGTAAGATAGATTCTTATACCCAATTTAAAATTGTTATACCAGATTTTGGTAAGTTCTTCTCTCTTTGAGCCTTCACTCACCTACCCACCCCATCCATTTTCCCTGACCCGCAAAAGCTCTTTTATGTCTCTTTTTACATGACATAATTTACCTCACTCAATTTCTCCCCTGAACATTCACCAATGCATTCATCTTTCTCATCCCTTAGTTTTGTTTATTAGATATCATCCCATCTTATTCAACCCACACACTTGTTCTCTATGTAAACTACTTCTAACTTCCCTGATGATGATAAAATTCTTAAAAAGTTATAAGAATCATCTTCCTGTTTACTGATAAACAATTTAACCCTATTGAATGTCTTTCCTGTTTGTCTTTTTATGCTATTCTTGAGAATTATGCTTGAGAGTCAAATTTGTCATTCAGCTTTGCTCCTTTCATCAAAAATATTTGAAAGCTTTCTATTTCATGAATGTTCATTGTCCCCCTCAAGAATTATGCTCACTTTTGATCTAGCCACAACATTGCTGGGTATAACCGCAAAGAAATAATAAGGAAAAAGACTTTTACAGAAATATTTATAGCTGCACTCTCTGTGGTGGCAAAAAAATTGGAAAATGAGGGGATGTTTTTGATTGTTGTTTTTGATGATGACATTGTTGATGATGTTGATATTGATGATGATGATTATGTTGATGATGGTGATGACATTGATGTTGCTAATGATGTTGATGTTGTTGTTGATGTTGATGATGATGTGAATGATGATGATTGAATTTGGAGTTGGAGATTTCCCTTCCATTTGAACTTTTCTGACCCTTCCTACTGTAATGATTAAAATTTCCTTGGAGACTGTCTCCAATTTCTTTCAACCTCCCACTGTATTGGTCTTCTCCCGCCCTCCCCCTATGTACTTCTTTATGACATATAAAACTTCCCCATTTAATTTCTTTTTCCATTTCTCTTAGTATTATCTTCTTTTTTGACCCCAAGTTTATATATATATATATATATACCTACATCCTAAACAGTTTGTCACTGTTCCCTCTAAGTATACTTCTACTTACGCAGGCAATAATAAAAAATTTTAAGAGTTACAAATATCATCTTTTCTTATAGGAATACAAATAATTTGAAACTATTGGGTCCCTTAAAAAAGTTTTTTGTTTGTTTATTTTTCCCTTTCTTAATTACCTTTTGGTGATTCTCTTGAGTTCTGTGTTTGGACATCAAATTTTCTGTTTAAGCCAGGTCTTTTCTTTATGAATGTTTGGAAGTCTTCTATTTTATTAAGTAACCATGCTTTCCCCTGCAAAAATATAGTCAGTTTTACTGAGTAATTGATTTTTGTTTGTAGACCCAGTTCCCTTGCTTTCTGGAATATCATATTCCATGCCTTTCAGGCCTTCAGTATGGATGCAGCCAGATCCTGTGTTATCCTAACTGTGGTTCCATTATAAATGAATGGTTTCTTCTTAGCAGTTTGTAGTATCTTTTCCTTGGTCTGGTAGTTCTTGGATTTGGCTATAACATTCCATTGTCAATTGGGGATTAAATGCAAGAGGTGATCTGTGGATTCTTTCAATCTCTACTTTTCCCTCTTGTTCAAGAATGTTGGGGCAGTTTGGATAATTCCTGTAGAATGATGGCCAAGCTTTCTCTTTTGTCATGATCTTCTGGTAGTCCAATAATTCTTAAATAGTCTCTCCTATATCTGTTTTCTAGGTCTGAAGTTTTATCCAAAAGTTGTTTCATATTTTCCTCAATGTTTTCATTCTTTTGATTTTGTTTTATAGACTCTTGCTGCCTTGTGAAGTCATTTGCTTCTAGTTGTTGGATTCTAATTTTTAAAAACTGAATTTCATCCCTGGCTTTTTGGTCATCCTTCTCCTTTTGGTCTGTTTTTCTTTGTAGGTTATCTTTCACTTTCTTTGCCTTGTTTTCAAGCTGGTAAATTCTGGCTTTCAAGACACTATTTTCTTGTTTTAATTCATGTGCCACTGTTTCCAGATGACATAATTTTGCTTTTTAAGTTCTTTTCCTAACTGTCTTCAGCCTCTCTTAATTGTTTTTTGAATTGTGTTTTGAGTTTTTCCAAAGTCTGAGTCCAATTCACTGGAGTTATTGTCTTTTTTCTTGGTGTTCCTTGGTCCTCCTGTGTTCCATTTGCTCTTTGTTCATTAACTGGATAGAAGCTGTTGATTGTAATTTCTTTTTTCTTTTTTTGTGTTTACTCATATTTTTTTCCTTCTTTCCCCCTGTCATTGACTGTAATCTTGGTCCTCTGTTTATTTGTTGGATCTGTGAGTTTGGGCTATTCTGACCTGAAGGAGCTTCTTCTCTGCTATGCTGATTGACTAGATTAGGCTTATGGAATATTAATGAGCCCTGAGGTTAGATCTTCCCCTGATGGCAACAGAAATCTGAAGGTGTAGGTAAAGGTGTGAAGGCTGAAGGGAGCTGTGCTTCCCACCTTGTTACCATGGTATTTTGTCATGGTTTCAGCCTTATACCTTTGCACTTGGATCTGAGTTAGCAGGATTCTTACCAAGGCTCTCAGTACAGTTGGTGGGGAAAGGGTGTTGGAGATTGAGCTTCCCTGCCCTCTGAAAGCTTCTTATCTGCCCTATTGATAGACTATATTATGCTGGGGAGGAGCTGATCTGCAGGTTGTGCCCTGAGGCCAAAACCTCAATAAGCAGAGGCCCAAGATGGAGAGTAGTAGCTGGGACCCAGCTGTCCTCCTGTCTGCACCTCTCCTCCAGCTGACTCTCTGCCAGCTGTGGTTAGAGCCCTGAGCCTAGCACAGCTGTTCCAGCAAGTCATTCCCTCTGGGCTGGATCCCTTGCCCTGAGATTCCTGCAATCTCCAGAGACTCAGCACAATAGGTGGGGGAGGGGTCCTGGGACCTACCTTCTTCCTTTTCCTTAAACCTGAGAAATCAGCCTTCTCTGCATACCTTTTAAATTGAATTGAGCAGGAGGGTCCCCCAGCTCTGTTCTGTCATTAGATTTAGTTTTTTCTGCCCCCTCAAAGCACTCTGTTTTTGATTGGTGTGGAAGGGTTTTCACAGACGTCTGGACTTTTGTTGCTTTCACGTGGCCATGTTGGCTCTGCCCCCTCAATTCTAATTTTTAAGAAATCATTTTCTTCAGTGAACTTTTGTATCTCCTTTTCCATTTGGCCAATTCTCCTTTTTAAGCATTTCTTCTCTTTAGTGGTTTTTTAATGCCTTAAAAAATAATTTGGCCTATTCTGCTATTTTCCAGCCTCTCAACTCTTTTTTTTCATGATTTACTGCATCACTTTGGTTTCTCTTTCCAATTTTTCTTCTACTTTTCTTATTTGATTTTTATAATCCTTTTTGAGCCCCTCCATTACCTCTTTTGGGACTTGAAACCAATTCATATTTTTCTTGGAGGCATTATCTACTTTGTTGTTTTCTGATCAGTTGTTATCCCTTACCTTACCACCTGTTGTTGAGTACTCTGGGAAGCTTTGCTTCTGATTGAGCTACTGCCAAAGTCTATGCAGGCTACTGAGTTAGGGCCTGGCTCAGCACACTGGTCTATACTCAACTTCCACTCTGTTGTGATAGCTCTCTCATGCCACCCTACTATTCTACTTTGGGCTAAAAAATTTTTTGGCGTCATTATTTATGGGTTCTGCCATTCCAGAATTTCTTTGGAAGCATTAAATCAGAGTTATTTGGAGGGCAATTTGGTACTGATCAAGTAGTTCTGTGTATTTTCTCACAATCTTGACTCCAACCTCTCTACTTCCATTTCTATGAAGTTTTAGTGGTTTATTAGACATTCAGTTCAAAATGATGAAAGGCAGTTGGAGATGCAAGATGGGATTTCAGCAGAGAGTCTTAGGCAGACATAGTTTAGGTGACTTGCCCAGGGTCCAACAGATAGTACATGACTGAAACTGAATTTGAACTCAGGTCTCCCTAACTGCAGGTCTAGCACTCTACCCTCTGTGGAAAATCCCTATCATTTTTAAAAACTTTAGTTGAAGCATAATAAATTCTGTTCCTGGAGATCCTATCATTTCCAAAAATGTTCCTTTTCTCCCAATTCAACTAAAAATGCCTTTATTGTTGTTCTTAGTTTCCCTCACCAGCCTCAGCTTATTCTGAAATTTGGTTTTCTTGAAATTGTTTTATAGAACTGTACCAAACTCATATTTGTGTACTGTTGTTACTTTGTCTTGCTCTCATCTTCTGTAGTTTTTTTTTTTTCAGATATTAGTTGTCATCACCTTGTGAATCCCCATTGGTCTCCTTGTACAAATACCATTTTTCCTCCTTTTTGGAATTTTTTCCATTTGTTTCTAAAGAATTTCATTCTTGAGCAGTTAGGAGGCACAGATGAATGCAGGTATTTGCATCAAGAAGAACTGTGTTAGAATCCTGCCTTCATATATATTCAGGCCGTATGTGACGTTGGGGCATGATTTAACTTCTCTCAGAGTCAGAAAGTTTCCTCTGTTTTCTCATTTGTAAAATGAGGACAACAATAGGACCTCTGTCACAATGTTGTGAGGATTAAATAAGTTAATATACAAAACAGTTCATAAACTTCAATTACTAGAGAGATAAATAGCTGATTTGTTGATTGTTCATGTCTGACTTTTTCTGATCCCTTTGGAAGTTTTCTTGGTAAAGATAATGGAGTGGTTTGCCATTTTCTTCTCCAGCTCATTTTATAAATGAGGAAACTGAGGCAAATAGGTTAAGTGGGTAGGCCAGGGTCACATAGCTAGTAAGAGTCTGAAACTAGATTTGAACTCAGGTCCTCCTGACTCCAGGCCTAACATTCTATCCACTGTTTCATTCAGATGCCCCATTATATCAATACTAGCGATAATTATTACTATTCCCATCCTTCCCAGGCAGACTTCTAAAACATTCTACCAAGTTATTTTACCTATTTCCCTCTGCATTCATGAAACTGTGATTTCCCCAAATTTAGCATGCATCTGAAACCTTCACTTTCTTCTAGTCTATAATAAACTCAAGGAAGAAGTAATCATGTCTCTCCAAATTTCTCTTCATTTCTGCCCCCGAAAACTTGTTACTTTCTTTTAAAAAGTATCAAATCAAGAATAGAATATCCCATTTCTTAGCTCTTCCACCTCTTTGAAGATATGTCAACATTTGTTAAAATAAGTCAAGAATTTTCTCTGTCATAATAATGTCTCTGGCAGAGACAAAGGAGGTTCAAGGGGAGAAAGAGAGAAATACTCAATAATTGCAATCTTCATTTGCTATTGGTTCATGCTTCTGTGTCAGATTCAATGTTTTCTTTCCAAACTTTTCATTTATAGATTGTTTTTATTTGTTGTCTGTCATATATGCCAAAAGAAAAAAATATTCTCTATCTTTCCTTTGACCTTTGCCCAAATAATCTCCATCATGTTCCTTCACTTTGCTTCTTGAATTTCTGAACATGAGTATATCATATTGATTTATAATGCTACTATAACCATAATACTGTATACCATGATCAATTTTGAATGACTTAGCTAATCTGATCAATTGAATTATATAAGACAATTCCAAAGGATTTATAATGAAAATTGCTCTCCACCCCCAGAAAATCTGGAGAATCTGAATGCAATTTGAAGAATAATATTTTTTAATTCATTTTTCTTTCTGTTTGTAACATGGTTAATATGAAAATATATTTTGCCTAATTTCACATGTACAATTGATATCATATTTCTTTGTCCCATTAGGTTGGAGAGGGATTGGAGGAAGACAAATTAGAACTCAATAATTAAAAATAAATGTTAAATAAATAAAAGAAACATTTAATTTTCAACCTCCTCCCTTTAAAATCTTTACATTAAAATATTAATATTTATTATATTTAAATATTTAATTTAAGTATTAAATTATTTCTGTTAAGTTCATACTTCTAGAAATACATTTTAGTCGTGGGTTTCATCTTAGCAAATATTAATGATATCTACTAGATCAAATTTATCTCTTTCTGTTAGTACCTTTGATTACTTTAATTCATTGCCTAAACTTTGGAAATTTCTATATACATAGTGAGACTATTTGCCATTTATCATTTTCTAATGACTCCTTACTTGAATTTTGTTTCTTTCGATTTTTCAGTGTCTTGGTGATTATTCTTTAGTCTTAAAAGTTACTTCCTAAGGGATCTAAATTTCAAGATGAATATAAATAGCATTTTCCATCCATACACATTTTTTTATTAAAAATATTGTCAACCAAATCTGGAGTCTTCCACAATTGTGGAGTCTCACAATTCATTATCTAACTGCTGATATTACTCTAGCTACTTATAATCACAATAAGCATGGCAAACTTGTTAAGCTAGTCAATCAGCTATTCCATTCTTGAATCAATGAAGTTGATATGTCTTCAGAAAGATCACAGGGGAAAGAATAAGAAATTTATATAATTATATCAACTGAGGGAGTAGTGCAACATCATTCTTTCTTTCCCCACCTCTCACCCTTTATACAATGTAAGCCAAGGAAGTGTATTATCCCAATCAGGCTTCTACTAGCATCACAAAAGAAATAAGAATTAGCCTGAGTAGAGAGAGAATATAATGCTTACTAGTAGCAATCTTATGGCTTTGTTTTTAATCTCATGGCCTTCTGGGAACACTGATATGACAATAATATTTTATTGAATTATACCCTCATAAATTTTACATTTTCATAAAGCACATTTGGATTTATATTTTTTTCTCTTTTGAGTTTTATAAGTGTCAAAAGCAGAGACCATCATTACCACTTCGTGAATGAAAAAGAAATGTCAATTTAAATTTTAAATAAAGTGGATAGTGTTGGAAAAACTAAGATTAGGACAAAAAGGGTTGTGTCCAATATTTATTCTCTTCTATTAAGAAAATGATTCTCATTATAATAAGTTGCCTGTGTTAGTTCCAACATCTATATCAGAGATAGAAGCTGGCATCTCATCTGACCTCCATCTCCTTTTTAGCCATACCAATCAGATTAATTACATTTCAAATTGCATTCTTCTCCTCCCACTAGTTAAAATTTTCAACTAAACTTTGCAATCAAGTTTTCCAAAGGCTTACAGTTAATAAAAACATAAAGCTTTTTACCTCAAACATTCTTCTTCCTCCCACTCAACCTTCTTGACACTATGATTTTATTAACTTGGAAATCTCTGACAGAATTGAAACCCACTGAGCATTATTGGATTTTTGATAGAATGATCCAAGTATTATAATGATTTATTCTGAAAGATCAATGAATGTAATCTTCCACCAACAGCAAATCATTAAAGAAGTAAGACATGCTTTCTTTTCTTCTGTCTTTTTCCCTACTGCCCATCCATAATAGCTGTCTCATTTTCTGCTGGTTAGTGAAAAAATTCTTAGAGGCATGGCCTATTGGCCTCCCTTCCAGTACCTAAAAATGTCACGTTAACACAATTCCTAATGTTCACCTACCACAAACACATGGAACAGTAAAGATAGACAAGTGGTAGGACATTCACCTATTTACCTTACTTGATAGAAGTTGGATTAAGAAAAAATAAAGTATTCCTTCTGAAAGGTTCTTAAAGAATTTTAATACATTTGTTTTGATTGGAATATTAATTTTATGCATTTTTGTGGCTGGTTCTATATGACTTGAAAGTGCATGAAAATATGCTGCTTGAATGCTGTCACAGTTTTAGAGCTTTAATGTTTGCAAAATAATTTCCTTACAACAACACTGTGGGATATCTTAATACCCTTATTTTACCAATGAAAGAAACTGAATGTCCCAAATTTAAGTCATTTATAGCCAGTAGAAGGAAGGAAAGATTAAGGGAAGCAGTAATTACAAGGTGGGGAGGGGAGAGAGGGAGAAAGAGGGAGAGAGAGAAAGAGAAATATGTTTTGTATGACTTCACATGTATTCTTAATGAGTAGGGGAAGGTGTGACAGAGGGAGAAAATGTGACACTCAAAATTCAAAAAGAAAATAATGTTAAATAAATAATTAATTTTGAATAATACTTCCAACTCTATATCCATGTGGCACTTTATGGTTGTGCATTCCATAAAACAGTCCTCTGTCCTAGGTAGTATGAGGATATCATTTCTATATTACAAATGTAGAAAAAGAGCTGATAGGCAAATCCAGGTCCTTTGACTAATCACAGTTTACTAATCTATAAAGTGAAGTACATAAAAGTATTTACTTTTCAGGGTTTTTGTGAGAATCAAATAAGATAGTATTTAAGAAGGTTTTGCAAACATTAGGGTGATACACAATTGCTCACTATTATTAGGGATTTGATCTACAAGGGACAACAGATACATTGAGGTTATTTAGTCAAAGAAAGATAATACTAATGAAAATTGTCTGTGTTGTTGCTACTCTGTTGATTAAAGAAAATAAACATGGATAAATGAAAAAAGGAGGAAAAGCAAATGATTTTGATATGTAAGAAAAAAACAATTATAAAAAATCAGTCGACACCCCAAATACCATATCATGAAAAGACAAAATGGTGGTTATTTTTGCTCAATTCTGATTCTTACTCTTAAAAATCATTTTTCTAAACAAAGAATAATTTTGGGGGTAGATATATATCCAGAAATGAAAGTGATCGATGAAAAAATGAGACCAAAAAAGAGAAACTATAGATATACTTTTTAAACATCTAAATAGACTATGTCTTGTCTGACTTTTGGCAATCTAGCCCTCAGTTCTCCATTATTCATTCAAATGGTTCTGCTTGATGTCTTTTATACCTGTCTCTGTTTGTAAGTTGGGTGGGAAAGAGTCCTGGACTTAGAGTCAAATAAATCTGAGTTCAAATCATGCCATAGATACTTCCTACATATGTGAACTTGAGTAAGTCATATGCTCTCTCAGTCTCGGTTTCTTCATCTGTAAAATGAGGATGAATAATAGTTCTTAAATCACAAGTTTATTGAGAGAATCAAATAATATAACATATACCATGTTTTATAAATCTTAAATCTCAATGTAAGTGATAGTATCATTATTATTACTTATACCTTTACCCATGAGATCTCTTAAGTCTGATATGTGTCATCTTCCATGATCCTGCACAAAACCTTTTGTGTCTGTCTATTGAAATACTAACCATGCCACAACATGCAGTTCAAATAAAATCTCCTCTATGGATTCTTCCCTATTCTTCCCCTAACCAGAAGTCTCATTGTTTTTGCAATTCTCATAGTAGTTTGTGTCTTTCTTAAGCACTTAACATTCTAATTTTTAGTATTGTGAATTGTGTAAATATTATAAGTTTCTTATTGATTTATAAGCTCTGAAAAGATAGGGCTTATGTCTTAAATCATTAGAACTCCTTCAACTTATAACACATTGCCTAGTGAAAAATGGGCTTTTAATATATATGTTTTGATTTCATTTTCAAAGAAAAGTTGATGAGTTTTAGATTTTATAGAAAAATTCTGACCTAAAAAAATTATGAAACATTTAGTGCCTAAAAGCTCATATCTATAAGTTGCTTTTTTCAGTTTGCTTTAAGCTCAATTCTTATATTTATCTGCTTTTCTCTATGCTTTTTGACTAATAATGTGATTAATCTTAAGCTATAAACTACTGTAATTAGCCAATACTAAAATCCAAGGTCTATATTTTAAGTAATTCTACTATTAAGAGTGAAAGAGTCATGACTAAATGTTTTAATTAAAGATAGGAAAATATTAAATTCCAGGGATTTATTTTTCATAAAAGAATCCTGAGATAGAATTCTACAGTAAGTTATCTAACAGAAATAAGATTGTAATTTGCATGAAATTCATCAGGCAGCAGGTTGGCTAGGGTATTTGTCACAGTCCAATTGAGAAAATCCCAAAATATGTTTCAATGCTAAGTAATTACTTGCATAGTGAAGAATCTTTCTTTATTCTTCTTCTGTAAATCTAGCTAACTTTGAACAGCTAGACTGCAAAAAATAAATAAATAAATAAATAAAAAACAACACCTGATTGACCATTGTACATCAGGTAATCCTGGGTGATAATATAGCCTTCATCTTATAGGAAGCTTTGGCTAAGAGGCAGGAATAGTTTAAGGAAAAAGTTTGAAATATCATGAGATACAACTTTCCATTTTACAGAGCAAAGAAAGTAATCTCTCCATATGGGATCAGTAACATCTTTTAGAAGCAAGTGTCTTTTGGAGTGTCAAGTGGTCCTTGTCTACTTTTAAAGGAAAATTTAAGATAGAATCATAGGAATATTTTTCAACTGTAATAATGTGCTCATAAATATTAACCTGACGATTTAAATATATATATGCAAATTATGCATTTTTAGTAATCTGCAGTATTAAAATTTACTCCACCACTTTACTAAATCAAAACAAGCAGCAAGACAATAAATGAAGCCATGATTTGTAATAGTTGCCCATTTCCAAGGTGCAAATGCTGACACAGAAAAATTAATAATCAGCTCTCACATTAAACTTTTGCCTCCTTTGAGTGAGTATGATTTAACTAAAGCACACTTCTGCATAGATTAACTAACTTTATCTTTACCTGTTTACTCCTCTCTTTTCCTTAACTACCCTTTTTTCTTTTACTTAAAAAAACCTAAAGTATTAAGTTTATTCTCTGTTAGGAGAGCAGTTACCAAAAGAAAGAAACTGAATTTTTTTTTGTCAGAGACAGTGGGTTTAAAAATCAGACTCTGCTACTTATGACCTTTGGGATCTTGGAAAACTAATTTAAATTAGCTTGGCCTCAATTTCTCATCTACAAATTGTAGATAATAATAGTATCTTTTTCTCAGAGTTGTGAGGATCAAGTGAGATAACATTTTTAAAGGTTATAAAACTAAAAACATTATACAAATGTTATCCTATTATTCTAAGTGTGTGCAATTTACAGAGTCAGTCATTTAATATAATGATAGTTAAACACAAATATTTACTTAGTAAAAAGACAAAAATAATCATTAATTCATCTATTCAACAATTTAATGTATAATAAATATGTAACAAAATACAAATAATTTTGTGTTATATTCTACCACCTATGCACTTGGTATCTTATACCTAGGGGAAGAGGGGGCACATACAGGAACATGCAAGGAAGTATATATGGTGGAAAATTCCACAAGGTCATATAACTCACAGATCTCGAAATTATGATTTTTCATCATTGATCCATTTGTCAACACCTTCACTTCATAAAACTGCTTCTTTGCTTACTGATTATGTGGGTCTTCACATACTCCAATATAGCATTTTCTAGTTCCTTCAACTTAAAATTTTTTCCTTATAAAGATAAGTGTTCAATCGCAACAAATATCAGCTTCTTTAAACTAGAAAAATTAACAGTTTATCCAGCTGACTTTCTCTGAGGTAGATAGCCCAGCCTAGTCTGTTACTCAATCATCTGGTTCCTCTGTTTCCCAATCAGAACACGGCTCCCACTGAATTAGCTTAGGGTGATTTGTTTAACCTAGCTGGCTCTTCTTATACACCAAAATAGTAGTAGTACACACCTTTCACCTTTCTTCATTTACCTCTCCATCTAGGTGAGCTAAGATCAAAACACACACTTATAAGAAGAATCACTTCTCAGAAGCTCTAGGGGCCGTTAATTGGAAATATCTGGAACTAAAGCTTTTGTTCAATGAAGTTGATTCTTCCTCATCTAATTAGCACTCACTTAGCTGAATCCTTTTGTCAGCTGACGACTAGAACTGTTTCTTATTTCCATATTGCTTGATAGAGCTGCCCTTTAACTCCTCTTCAATGCGCTTCCTTCCACATTTACTTGCTAGATCCTTCTCTCTTTATACTCAGCTTCCTTTCTCCTCCACCTCCTATTTCTCTATAATGTAGGGTCTTAAGTCAAAGACTCCTGGATTTCATTAACTCTCTTTTACTTTAAAGAATAAGAACTTCCTATCTTCCCCATATGAAACTGATAGTTATTTTAAGATGATATCTCTGTCTCCAAATGTTTATGTCTTTTTTTAGTTTTCTTCCCCTCTTAAGTCATGAAAGTTAAATACAATTGAGCAGAGAAGCCATAATGTTCCATGACTCTAAGTTCCTATTATAGTTCCCACAATTAATTTTGTATCATTAAAACTATTTCTTAAACATATTTTGAGTTTTTAATTAATTAAAATTATTGTTATACATGCTTTAAAATGTCAAATGTCACGTACATATGTGATTGTGAATTGACAATTCACAATGATTTAAATAGATGTGTGTGTATAATGCTAGTTCATCTTTGTCCCAAATGACTTAAATTTCACAGGGGAATGGTATTTCTACATGCAAATATTTTAATAAATTTTCCCTTAAACAAAATATTTTCCTTCTTTCAGAAACCAAAATCTTCATCTCTCATTGCCACACTATCTTACATGCTTTAACAAAGAATTAAATATTTCTTTTAATATAAAATCATTTTTCAGTGCTAACTCACCCCATACAATGAGCCACAAAGAACTAGTACATTATATAGAAAATTCAAAATTTCTACTATTATACATAAAAGATTGGGATTAAGGAGGAAGTGTCCTTAAATTCTCTCCTTATGTTTCTTATCATAGCATGATATGATATGATAAGCTACAGGTTTCCTTTTCTGATTTCTTTCCTGGGTGAAGGAAAACAGGAATTATTACTTAAGTAATAAGAATACAAGGGAAAATTCTAGGAAGTTAGTGGATTATAAACTAAAATAAGTCAACAGAAAATTGTTGTTTTTATTTAGTCATTTTTAGTTATGTCTGACTATGATATAATTATGGGTTTTCTTTGCAAAGGTATTGGAATGATTAACCATTTCTTTCTTCAACTCATTTACAGAGTGACAAAACAGAGACAAATTGATTTAAGTGACTTGTCATTGGTCATATAACTAGGATTGGAACTCAGTTCTTCCTAACTCCAGGCTTCATAATCTATGATTCTATAAACATCTATACAAGAAATATACTGTTCAAATAGTGAATGTATTCTAAGTAAACAGCAAGATGTTATTAAAGTTTCTTAAGAATGGTGGGTCCTGCTATGTTTCTATGGAATTTTTAATGGTTGGGTCAGACATTTTTAAAAGCCTCTTAAACAGGGATTCTATAATCCAAAAGTGGCAATAGAACCCTAGTTCTGATGTGCTTTAAGTTATTCATAGTTGTTTCTATAATGCAAGGTGGCTAACAGAAACTTTTTGCTTTTAGATGCCTTTCTCCATAATTATTAATTGGCCTCATTTTGTTGACTTTTAAGGTCTTGGAGAGCAGGAAATACATTAAATTTCTTTTTAAATTTCTTGTGGTTTTCAACTTTATGCCTGACATCTAGGACATAAATATTTATAAATATTATAAAAATATTTTAACACATAACTAGTCTCATTCTTTTAGCTGTCCTGTAGATTGAAGGTCTTCTTGGAAATTTAATGTCAGAATAGAACATGATGTTTCTTCCTGGGCTGATCAGTTCAAAAATAAAGTCCATTTTTTGTTTTTCTGATTTGGATACATTTTTAAAAATATAAAATTGGGTTAAATTTAGGCTAGTTTTTTTTTCAAAATTATTAAAATAATTGCTCTCAGATCATTAAAAACCTTCATCTGTGCTAGTCTGTTGTTGATTGATGAATTAGCAATTAAGATTATATTCACATGAATTTGATAAGCCAACATTCCCTGCATTATTGAAATGCTAAACAGAAAAGCTAAATTATAAATACTGATGCATTCCACTGAGTCAACAACACATCAATTTTAATGTATAGAAAATAATTATAGTCTCTCCAAAGTAATAGGACAAGTAGCTTTGTAAATTCCTTTCTGACTTAAAGATCAATATTGATGAGACTGTGCCAATTGGACACATTCAATTTATATTCAAGTTGCTCTCCTCAATCATGATATTTCTCTTGACTTAAACCAAATTTGGGAGATTTCATTTTATCAGTCAAAAAAATCACCATCAAAATTTTTTTTACTAAGAACTTTTCTATTAACATTTTTGTGCAATATTCATACATATTCTTAATTTCAATGTCTTCACTAAGTTGATTAGTTTCAATTTTTCATGTATAAAGCTTGGTATTTAATTGTTTGGATATTGTTTCCATCCATTAGATTGTGAGCCCCTTGAAAACATAAGCTATCTTTCCCCTGTCTTTTTTGCCCCAGCTTTTACCTGTCTTGTGTATAGTAGGCTCTTAATGTTTATTGATTGACTGATTGACAGAAGGATAAAAAAGAATTGTGATTGCTTGTGATATGTGATGTAAGAATATACTTAAAGAGAAGAAGAAAGTCTGAATGGAAAAAAATGGCACAAATAAAGGGTGTAGTGTCCATAGAAACAAAAATATCCAGAAATAGCGAGGTATTCTATGCTGAGCTGATCACATTTTGGGCACTGTGCATGCTGAGTAAACTAGATTTGTTAGAGAAAATTGCAACATTATTTTAATGAGCTCAAATTTTTCCTGGAAAGATCCATCTTTTTTTAAACATTTATTAATATTCGTTTTTAACATGGTTACATGATTCATGCTCCTACTTTCCCCTTCACCCCTTGTATCCCTCACCCATGCCTACACCCATTTCCACTGGTTTAATCATGTGTCATTGATCAAGACCTATTTCCAAATTGTTGATAGTTGCATTGGTGTGGTAGTTGCAAGTCTACATCCCCAATCATCTCCACCTCAACCCATGTTTTAAGCAGTTGTTTTTCTTATATGTTTCCTATCCTGCAGTCCTTCCTCTGAATGTGGGTAGTGTTCTTTACTATAAATCCCTATGAATTGTCCTGTGTCATTGCATTGCTTCTAGTACAGAAGTCCATTACATTCGATTTTACCATAGTATATCAGTTTTTGTGTACAATGTTTTTCTGGCTCTGCTCCTCTCACTCTGCATCAATTCCTGGAGGTCTTTCCAGTTCACCTGGAACTCCTCCAGTTTATTATTCCTTTGAGTGCAATAGTATTCCATCACAAGCATATACCACAATTTGTTCAGCCATTCCCCAATTGAAGGACATACCCTCCTTTTCCAGTTTTTTGCCACCACAAAAAGCACAGCTATAAATATTTTTGTACAAGTCTGTTTGTTTATGATCTCTTTGGAGTACAAACCCAACAATGGAATGGCTGGATCAAAGGGCAGACATTCTTTTATGGCCCTTTGAGCATAGTTCCAAATTGCCAGCCAGAATGATTGTATCAGTTCACAACTCCACCAGCAATGCATTAATGTCCCAATTTTGCCACATCCCCTCCAGCATTCATTACTCTCCCCTCATCTCATTTTAGCCAATCTGCTAGGTGTGAGGTGATACCTCAGAGTTGTTTTGATTTGCATTTCTCTAATTATTAGAGATTTAGAATACTTTCTCATGTGTTTATTGATACTTTTGATTTCTTTACCTGAAAATTGCCTATTCATGTCTCTTGCCCATTTTTCAATTGGGGAATGGCTTGATTTTTTATACAATTGATTTAACTCCTTGTATATTTGAGTAATTAGACCCCTGTCAGAGTTTTTTGTTATAAAGATTTTTCCCAATTTGTTGTTTCCCTTCTGATTTTGACTACATTGTTTTTGTTTGTACAAAAGCTTTTTAGCTTAATATAATCAAAACCATTGAATTTACATTTTGTAATTTTCTCTAACTCTTGCTTGGTTTTAAAATCTTTCCTTTCCCAGAGATCTGACAGGTATACTATTTTGTGTTCACTTAACTTGTTTATACTTTCTCTCTTTATATTCAAGTCATTCACCCATTCTGAATTTATCTTGGTGTAGGGTGTGAGATGTTGATCTAAACCTAATCTCTCCCATATTGTTTTCCAAATTTCCCAGCAGTTTTTGTCAAATAGTGGATTAATGTCCCAAAACTTGGGCTCTTTAGGTTTATCATACACAGTCTTGCTGATGTCATTTACCCCAAATCAATTCCACTGATCCTCCCCTCTGTCTCTTAGCCAGTACCATATTGTTTTGATGACTGCTGCTTTATAGTATAGTTTAATATCTGGTACTCCTAGGCCTCCTTCCTTCACATTTTTTTCATTATTTCCCTATATATTCTTGATCTTTTTCTTTTGTTATTCCAAATGAAATTTGTTATAGTTTTTTTCTAATTCAGGAAAGAAGTTTTTTGGTGGCTTGATAGGTATGGCGCTAAATAGGTAAATTAATTTGGGTAGAATCGACATTTTTATTATGTTAGCTCATCTTACCCATCAGCAATCAATAGCTTTCCAATTGTTTAGATCCAGTTTTATTTGTTTTGAAAGTGTTTTGTAGTTGTTTTAGTATAATTGCTGTATTTGTTTTGGTAGATAGATTCCCAAGTATTTTATATCTTCTAGGGTGATTTTAAATGGTGTTTCTCTTTCTACCTCTTGCTGCTCTAATGTGTTGGAAATGTATAGAAATGCTGATGATTTATGTGCATTTATTTTGTATCCTGCAACTTTGCTAAAATTGTTGATTATTTCTACAAGCTTCTTAGTTGATTCTATAGGATTTTTTAAGTACACCATCATATCATCTGCAAAGAGTGATAGCTTAGTCTCCTCATTACCTATTTTGATATCTTCAATTTCTTTTTCTTCTCTAATTGATACTGCTAGTGTTTCTAGTACTATGTTGAATAATAGAGGTGATAATGGGCATCCTTGTTTTACTCCTGATCTTATTGGGGAGGCTTCTAATTTATCCCCATTGCATATGATGTTTGTTGATGGTTTTAGGTATATACTGTTTATTATTTTTAGGAAAGGTCCTTCTATTCCTATACTTTTCAGTGTTTTCAATAGGAATGGATGCTGTATATTGTCAAAGGCTTTTTCAGCATCTTTTGAGATAATCATGTGATTTTTGTTTGTTAGATTGTTGATATGGTCAATTATGTGGATGGTTTTCCTAATGTTGAACCATCCTTGCATTTCTGGTATATATCCAACTGATCAAGGTGGATGATCTTAATTACTTGCTGGAGTCTCTTTGCTAGTATTCTATTTAAGACTTTTGCATCTCTGTTAATTAGGAATATATGTCTATAGTTTTCTTTCTCTGTTTTTGATCTACCTGGCTCTGGAATCAGTACCATATTTGTGTCATAAAAGGAATTTGGTAGGACTCCTTCTTTGCTTATCATATCAAATAATTTGTATAGTATTGGGATTAGTTGCTCTTTGAATGTCTGATAGAATTCACTTGTGAATCTATCATGCCCTGGTGATTTTTTCTTAGTGAGTTCTTTAATGGATTGTTCAATTTCTTTTTCTGATATGGGGTTATTTAGGTATTCTATTTCTTCTGCTGTTAATCTAGGCAATTTATATTTTTGTAAATAGTTTTTAATGATTGCCTTAATTTCCCCTTCATTAGAGGAGAGGTCTCCCTTTTCATCTTTGATACTGTCAATTTGGGTTTCTTCTTTCCTTTTTTTTATTAGATTGACCAGTACCTTATCTATTTTATCTGTTTTTTCAAAATACCAGCTTCTTGTCTTATTTATTAATTCAATAGTTCTTTCACTTTTGATTTTATTAATTTCTCCCTTGATTTTTAGTATTTCTAATTTAGTTTTCATCTGGGGATTTTTAATTTGCTCACTTTCTAATTTTTTGAGTTGCATGCCCAATTCATTAATCTCTGCCCTCCTTAATTTGTTAATATATGCACTCAAGGATATAAATTTCCCCCTGAGAACTGACTTGGCCGCATCCCACAGAGTTTGGTAGGATGTCACATCATTGTCATTCTCTTCAATGAAATTGTTGATTGTTTCAATGATTTCTTCTTTGACTAACTGGTTTTGGAGACTCATATTATTTAATTTCCAATTAGTTTTTGATTTGCCTGTCCATGTGCCCTTACTAATTATTATTTTTATTGCATTATGATCTGAGAAGTTTACATTTATTATTTCTGCTCTTTTGCATTTGTTTGCAATGTTTCTATACCCTATTACATGGTCAATCTTTGTGAATGTACCATGTGCAGCTGAAAAGAATGTGTATTCCTTTTTGTCCCTATTCATTTTTCTCCACATATCAATTAAATCTAATTTTTCTAGGGCTTCATTCACCTCTCTTACCTCTTTCTTATTTATTTTTTGGTTTGATTTATCTAGATCTGAAAGAGGAATATTTAGATCTCCCACTATTAAGGTTTTACTATCTATTTCCTTCTTGAGCTCTGCCAGTTTCTCCTTTTTGAATTTGGATGCTATGCCACTTGGTGCATACATATTGAGCAGTGTTATTTCCTCATTGTTTATACTGCCTTTAATCAGGATGTAATGACCTTCCCTGTCTTTTTTAATCATATCTATTTTTACTTTGGCTTTGTCAGAGATCATAATAGCCACTCCTGCCTTCTTTTTCTCATTTGACGCCCAAAAGATTTTGCTCAAGCCCTGAACCTTAAACTTGTGTATGTCCACCCGCCTCATATGTGTTTCTTGTAGACAACATATTGTATGATTTTGGTTTCTAATCCACTCTGCTATTTGCTTCCGTTTTATGAGAGACTTCATCCCATTCACATTCAGAGTTATAATTATCAGTTGTGCATTTGCTGACATTTTCGTATCTTCCCTTTTTCCTACCCCGTCTTCTTAAACTATTTCCTTTAAAACCAGTGGTTTGCTTTAAGCCGATATCCCTTATCCCCTCCCTTGATTAACTTCCCTTTCTACCCCCTCCCTTATTATTCCCCTATTTTTGTTTTTAAAGGCCTAATGAATTCCCTCTCCCTTCTTCTCCCCTCCCTTTTTTGACCTTCCCACTCCCCTGCTCCCCTTGCCTTATCCCTTCTGACTTTGTCAGTACGGTTAGATAGAGTTTTATATCCTAATGGATAATATAGGTACCCTTCCCTCTCTTCTTGTAAGATTTTTTTTTCTTTTACTTGGAAGCTCTTGAATTTGGCTATTGTATTCCTGGGTTTTTTTCTTTTCTGGGTCTGGTGTAGAGGGTGATCTATGGATCCTTTCAATGTCTATATTGCCCTCTTGTTGTAGAACTTTAGGGCAATTTTGCTGAATAATTTCTTTTAGTATGGAGTCCAAATTTCTATTAATTTCTGCTTTTTCAGGGAGACCAATGATTTTCAGATTGTCTCTTCTAGACCAGTTTTCTTGGTCTGTCACTTTCTCATTGAGATATTTCATGTTTCCTTCTATTTTTTCAGTCTTTTGACTTTGTTTTATTTGTTCTTGCTGTCTTGAGAAATCATTAGGTTCTAATTGTTCAATTCAAGCCTTTAGGGACTGTTTTTCCCTTTAAATCTGGTCATTTCTGGTCTTTAGTTGACTTGCCTCACTTTCCAATTATGAAATTCTGCCTTTTAAACTTTTATTTTCTTTTTTTTTCTTTTTTAAACTTTTATTTTCTTGCCTGATTTCTTTTTGAGCTATTTCCCATTTCTCTAGCCAAACTTTTCCAACTTTCTTTTCATCTCAGATTTGAACTCTTCAAGAGCTTGTGACCAGTTTTCATTATTTTGGGGGGGTCAGGATGTGATTGCCTGTTTTTTCTCCTCTTCTGTTTGCTCCTTTGTGTGGATTTTCTCTGTGTAAAAGTTGTCTAGTGTTAAAGATTTTTTCTTGTTGTTAATCTTTCTCTTTTGGCCTTCCTGTTTCTGGGTTGCCATTGTTAGCACAGACAGTTCCCAGCTTTATCCTCACGCTCAAGGTCTGTCTGTGCTCTTTCAGCTCCTGAGGTCTCAGGTCTGGTTGTTTTCAAGGTCAAGCCCCCTGGTGGGCCCTATTGCTTGATCCTCTGCCAGAGGTTCCTTTACAGGTCTCAGTGTGCTGCTTCCACAGTCGTATACCTGTCTGCACTGGTTCCCCACTCAGGGTTTCAGAGCCTTCACTCGCCTGTGTCTGCCTCCCCCTGAGCCTGTGCTCCATTTCCGCACTCAAAATCTGTGCGCATTCTTTAACCTTTTGGGGTCCTAAGTCTTGCTGCTGTCATGAACAGGCCCTGGAGCATCCAATGACTCAATGGGTACCCCAAACTTGCTCTATTTCTTTTGAGCTGGCTTTGGTGTTGTATGTGGTATGTGTGTGGAGGGGGTGGTTGCTCAGCCCGCAATTTAGTGAAAGCTGTTTCACCCCTTTATAGCATGGAAATGCCCCGATTCCATGTACCTTCCATGCTGAGTCCTGTTGTGGGGTCTCTCCGTTCTTCTGGATTTGTTTTTATGTCCCCTTGAGGAGTCCTGTATGTTTCAGTTAGGAGAGGTTAAGTGCTGCTTTTTACTCTGCCACTATCTTAACCTGGAACTCAAGATCCATCTTTTTAACATCAATATTCTTTCAGTCATATCTTCTGACTGTGAGTCATTAAACAATACAATATCTAAAGAATTAAAGTTGATTATCCAAAAGGCAACAGTATCTCAAGACAACTGTAAGTAGGATGTAATACATTTCAAACTAAGAATTATGCTACAAGAAGAATGTATGAGCTATAATTATGGAAATGAATGAATGACAAAATGACAAAAATGAGTGAATTTAGCAAGATCAAGGAATAAGCAGTGGACAGTCTATAGACACTATTGGTGACAATGTTGACAAAGGGATAATGGAAGAAATATCACTCTGGTGTATTTCTGTGAGGCCATGGACTCATGGCAATCTCACAGGTTGAACAGATGAATATCTTGGGATGATCGCTGTTAAAAGAATTATACATAACATTTATTTCACAAATCCTTCGAAGTATTAGAGGTTACTGCTAGGTAGCAAACTGGAAGAAGAACAAAAGTATATGTGTCAAGAAGAAGGTAAGGTTCCAGTTAGACATTTCAACTAAAATAAAATGAGAAATATTTAAAATAACTAAGAAAGCTTAGTTTCAGGAAGAAAATAAAAATAAATAAAAATTTAAGCAGAAACATGACCAACATGATGTTTTATAAGAGAAGTCAACCCAAAAGGGATAGGAAAATCTTAAGAATTTAATTCTGAAGATAAATCCAGAAATTATTTTTGTAAGGAAGGAAAAAGAGGAGCTTCTCTCCAAAGACTGGTGTGATTATACATATTTGAAAATTAAATTAAGAAGTAAAAAATTGAAGATGAATATAGTATTATTAAAACAAAAGGACAAGATCACTAGAGCATTAAGTGAAGTGCTGGCTCATGATAAATGTTAAGGACATAAGGGCCTTTAGAAATCATGCAAAACTATGTGGAAATCAAGAGGAGCATCAAAGAAGGATAGAATCTCTCAGAGTAGATGGGATGATTGTAACTTCTATTCTTGGCAAAATTTGAAGACACATTATTAATGAGATGGATTAAAGACTGAACTAATCAACTTTTTCGGTTTTATTTTTCCAGCATAATGGCCTTTGGATTAGAAATAATGAGACAAAAATGGCTTACAGAAGGAATACTAAATAGTGAATTTTATAGCTAGGGGAAATGGCACAATGTCAGTGAGCTTATCTAGGATTTGTTCTAGAGAAAGAATGCACTTTGAGGTAAGTAATGAATGTTCTCCACTACTAGAGGGTAAAAAAAGGATCTGACACTGGTAGGGGATTGAGTAGAGCAATAAAATGACCAGAATACTAAATTGAGTCCACTATAAATTTCACTTCCAGCAATAATATTCTCATGTCATTCAAGTTATACCACTGCTGGCAAAACATACATGTGATTGCTAAGTCATTTTTTTATTTTTTTTTATTTTTTTATTTTATTTATTAGAAAAATTTTTTCCATGGTTATATGATTCCTGTTCTTACTCTCTCCACCCCAACCTCACTCCCCATCCCCCGTAGCCTACAAATATTTGCAGTGGTTTCTTCATGTGTCAGCAATCAAGACTTATTTCCATATTATTGATAGTTGCACTGTGGTGGTAATTTAGAGTCTACATCCCAAATCATGTCCCCATCAACTCATGTGTTCAAGCAGTTGTTTTCCTTTTGTGTTTCCACTCCTGTAGTTCTTCCTCTGGATATGGATAGCATTCTTTTCCATAAATCCCTCAGAATTGTCTTGGGTCATTGCACTGCTGCTACTACAGAAGTCCATTACATTTGATTGTACCACAGTGTATCAGTCTCTGTGTACAATGTTCTCCGGGTTCTGCTCCTTTCACTCTGCATCAATTCCTGGAGGTCTTTCCAGTTCACATGGAATTCCTCCAGTTCTTTATTTCTTTGAGCACAATAGTATTCCATCACCAGCATATACTACAATTTGTTCAGCCATTCCCCAATCGAAGGACATTCTCTCATTTTCCAATTTTTTGCCATCCCAAAGAGTGCGGGTATAAATATTTTTGTACAAGTCTTTTTCCTTATTATCTCTTTGGGGCATAATACAAGCAGTGCTATGGCTGGATCAAAAGTCAGATATTCTTTTAAAGCCCTTTGAGCATAGTTCCAAATTGCCATCCAGAATGGTTGGATCAGTTCACAATTCCACCAGCAATGCATTAATGTCCCAATTTTGCCAAGTCCCCTCCCACATTCATTACTCCTCCTTACTGTCATTTTAGCCAATCTGCTAGGTGTGAGGTGATACCTCAGAGTTGTTTTGGTTTGCATTTATCTAATTATTATAGATTTGAAACACTTTCTCATGTGTGCCATATTTAAGCTCTGGGATTTGAGAGTCACACTGTGGGAAGCCAATAAGAGAATAGATAAAAATCTGAGACTCCTCTTTTGACCCCTTTTGTGATCCTTGTGATTTCTTGTTGACAAGTATTGTGACCTTTTTGAAAAGCTTTAAGTTCCTATCAAACCTGAATTTAAAGGGTTAACACTGTTAACACAGCAAAGAATGCAAGATGCTTCCCAACTTGGCTTTCTGATAAGAACCTAGACAAAATTCAGCCTTGGCCTTGATCTATTCTGAAGCCAATGTTTTGTGTTTTGATGTGACATAATTTGTAACTTCTCTGCATCTGCAAAGTTTGGGGGGGATTCTTTTGTGTGAAATGAGTCTTGAAATATATATAATAAACTCCATGCTCCTGGATCCAGAGCTGGAAGCATGAGGTAAAAGACAACTCCCTTGTCCTGTCCTAATTTCCTTATCAACTAAACTGTCCTTATCAGAGATGATAAAGAGATCTCCACATCACACCTTGATTGACAGGTGAAGACAGTTGGACATTGGAATGTTCCCAGAGGCCATGAGGACAGGAGGGAAGGCAATTGGCCAGAAAGGATATAAATAACCTGGCAGCCCCTGACTGGGACCCCTTGGACTCCTTGTCTTTTGGGACCTTGGCTTTGCCTTGGCTGAGCTTTGCCTAAATTCTTATCTTGGACATTTGATCTTGAACATTGATTGACCTGTGGTCAGACCATGGATCCTCTGATTCTCTCTGAATCCCTAGATATTTAGGCACCTAAACTGTCTCTAAATATTTAGGTATCCGGGGGACTGGGGTGGGGGGAATCCGGGAAGTGGGTAGAAGAAGAAAAGGGTGGTAAAGGTGGAATTTCCTGAAGGCTGTAGCAAACAACCAGCAGTAAGAAGCTGAGAGAAACCATCATCAATATTTGCATCATCCAAACAGTTTGCTTACTCTGGTTTGGCTGTGGCCAGGCTGAGCCAGAGGAGTTGAAGAACAAGCCAGCATTACTGAACAACCTACAGTCCTGAGGGATTATTGTCATATATTTAGTGATAGGGTCACCTATTCCTCAACCCATTCCTGATCATTCCTCTCTTGTTAAACAACATAGAAAAAAGTTATTTAGTACCTTCCTGGAGTAGTTATTCCATCACCACTCTGGGAAGGGAGCAACACAGTCAGATAAATGTTATCCAAGGTTGATAGAGCCCAATACCAATAATCAATCAACCCCAGGTGGGACCTGAAAGGGTTACCCATCCATTGACCTTTAGGGATTCTGCCTGGGCACTGTTATGAAGAAGGGCAGTTATTATAACATCCAGCTGGGTAGCAGGACTCAGGTTTCTGTATACCAGCCATTAGGGAACCAAACCAAAGCTTCTTCAGATTAATATCTCAGATTATTACTACTAACAACCAGCCTAATAGTCGTAGTATCCAGATTACTCTCTTCTTTTATAACACATGTTTATTGATAGTTTTGATTTATTTATCTGAGAATTGCCTATTCATGTCCCTTGTCCATTTTTCAATTGGGAAATGGCTTAATTTTTTATACAATTGATTTAGCTCCTTGTATATTTGAGTGATTAGACCATTATCTGAGTATTTTGTTATAAATATTTTTCCCAATTTATTGTTTCCCTTCTAATTTTGGTAGCATTAGTTTTGTCTGTACAAAAACTTTTTTAGTTTAATGTAGTCAAAATTATTTATTTTACATTTTGTGATTTTTTCTAACTTTTGCTTCATTTTAAAAATTTTCCCTTCCCAGAGATCTAACAAGTATACTATTCTGTGTTCACCCAATTTACCTATAGTTTCCTTCTTTATATTCAAGTCATTCACCCATTCTGAATTTATCTTGGTATAGGGTGTGAGATGTTGATCTAGGCCCAATCTCTCCTATACTGTTTTCCAATTTTCCCAGCAGTTTCTGTCTAATTGCAGGTTTTTGTCCCAAAAGCTGAGTTCTTTAGGTTTATCGAAAACTGTCTTGCTGAGGTTGCTTACCCCTAGTTTATTCCACTGATCCTCCCTTCTGTCTCTTCACCAGTACCATATTGTTTTGATGACTATTGCTTAGAAGTACAGTTTAAGACCTGGTAAACTGCTAGGCCATATTACTTCATGTTTTTTTTCATTATTTCCCTTGATATACTTGGTCTTTTGTTCTTCCAAATGAACTCTGTTATAGCTTTTTCTAATTCAATATAAACTTTTTTGGTATTTGGATAGATATAGCACTAAATAGGTAAATTAATTTGGCTAGGATGGTCATTTTTATTATGTTAGCTTGTCCTACCCATGAGCAATCAATGTTTTTCCAATTGTTTAGATCAAATTTTAATTGGATGGAAAGGGTTTTGTAGTTGTGTTTGTATAATTCCTCTGTTTGTCTTGACAGATAAATACCTAAGTATTTTGTATGGTCTAGATTGATTTTAAATGGGATTTCTCTTTCTAACTCTTCCTGCTGCAATGTTTTGGAAATATATAGAAATGTTGATGATTTATGTGCATTTATTTTGTATCCTGCACCTTTACTAAAGTTGTTGATTATTTCCAATAGCTTTTTAGCTGATTTTCTTATTCTATTTCTTCGACTGTTAATCTAGGCAATTTATATTTTTCTAAATATTCATCCATATCACCTAGATTGCTATATTTATTGCCATATAATTGGGCAAAATAGTTTTTAATGATTGCCTTAATTTCCTCTTCATTAGAGGTAAAGTCTCCCTTTTCATCTGTGATACTGTTAATTTGGTTTTCTTATTTCCTTTTTTAAATTAGATTGACCAGTACTTTATCTATTTTTCTCTTTTTTTTCAAAGTATCAGCTTCTAGTCTTATTTATTAATTCAATAGTTCTTTTACTGTCCATTTTATTAATTTCTCCTTTGATTTTTAGTATTTCTAATTTAATTTTTACCTGTGGATTTTTAATGTGTTCACTTTCTAGTTTTTAAGTTGCACGACCAATTCATTAAATTCTGCCCTCCTTAATTTGTTAATTATATATAATTTTTCTCTTAGTACTGCTTTGGCTGCCTCCCATAGATTTTGGTAAGAAGTCTCATCATTGTCATTGTCTTCAATGAAATTATTAACTGCTTCTATAATTTGTTCTTTAACTAACTTATTTTGGGGAATCATATTATTTAATTTCCAATTAGTTCTTGGTTTGCCTCTCCATGTATCCTTGCTAAAAACTATTTTTATTACATTATGATCTGATAAGGTTGCATTTTGCTTCTATGCCCTAGTACAGAGATGGGCAAAGAGGGGACAAAGGAAAGGAAATGCTCATCTGTCAGTCTGTTTCTAAGGCAACTCTTGAAGTTTCATTGTATTGTATCCTACTCATTGTATTTTCCAGATTAGGAATAATGTCACACAGCCGGATAGAGCATTTCAGGGGGCCACATCTGGCTCACAGGCAGTTTGCCCATCACTGCCCTAGTACATGGTCAATATTTGTGAATGTTCCATGTGCTGCTGAAAAGAATGGTGTATTCCTTTTTGTCCCTATTTATTTTTTTCCGTATTATTTATTAACTCAAATTTTTCTAGGATTTCATTGACCTCCCTTTTCTTGTTTCTTGTAGACAACATATTTTCTGTTTCTTGTAGACAACATATGATAGGATTTTGGTTTCTTATCCACTCTGCTTTTTGCTGGTGAGCAAATGGGTGAGTTTATTCCATTTACATTCAGAGTTATAATTATCAACTGTGTATTCCCAGACATTTTGATTCTCTCTCCTTGTCCTGCCCTTTCTTCATTCACTATTTCCTTCTATATAATGCTATTTCATTTTTAGTGATTTTTGAAAGATGGAAAATAGAATATGTACAACTAAAAAAGATCAGGGATGGTGAACCTTTTAGAGATAAGAATGCTAGGCCCTGCTCCTACCCCACCTTCCAGAACATGTGCCTGTATCCACTCCACCCCCATAGATGGAGTGCCAATCTCCAGCCCACTTCACCTCATTCCCTCTACTCATTCCCCTCCGGACAGGAGAGGGAGGAAGTGCTCCCACTGGGTTTGCTGAGCAGATGGAAGGGTGAATTGAGGAATGTCCTCAGGCACAAGGAGAGGGGACGGGAGCAGCTTTCTAGTAACAAATTCTGTTGAGCCATTGCAGGTATGCCCACAGAAAGGGCTCTATGTGCTCTTTTTGGCATGCATTCCATAGGTTCCCCATCATTGGCATAGGTTATTTTTATTTTCAAGACAGAAAGCTACATCCTTGCCTTATAACTTCCTTACTTCCCTTCGTATTTCCATCCTTTTTCTCTTACTCCCATCCATCCTCCTTTTTCCACCCACATCATCATAGTATCTAAACCTATATTTGATAATAAGAAGTAGAGATTTAAACAAGATAGAATTTCAGATCAATGAATTCAGAACTAATTGAACTGCAACTAAAACTAATAATATTACATTTCATAGGGATAATTTTGAAATCATATAATTACATTTCAAATGTCAACTGCTCAATTTCATGGTTGGGGAGACAGTTTTTTTTGTCAAAAAAAGATATAGGAATTTTTGTAGAATGCTCACTCAATATGAATGCACAATATGATATAGTATCCAAAAGTACTAGCAGAATTTTCAGCTTTTTAAAAGTGAATTATGCTTATATTAACAAATTAAGGAGGGCAGAGATTAATGAATTCAGCAAGCAACTCAAAAAACTAGAAAGAGAGCAAATTAAAAATCCCCAGATGAAAATTAAATTAGAAATACTAAAAATCAGGGGAGAAATTAAAAAATCGAAAGTAAAAGAACTATTGAATTAATAAATAAGACTAGAGGCTGGTATTTTGAAAAAACAGATAAAATAGACAAAGTACTGGTCAATCTAATAATAAAAAGGAAAGAAGAAAACCAAATTGACAGTATCAAAGATGAAAAGGGAGACCTCACCTCTAATGAAGGGGAAATTAAGGCAATCATTAAAAACGATTTTGCCCCAATTATATGGCAATAAATATAACAATTTAGGAAATATGGATGAATATTTACAAAAATATAAATTGCCTAGATTAACAACAGAAGAAATAGAATACCTAAATAATCCCCTATCAGAAAAAGAAATTGAACAAGCCATCAAAGAACTCCTTAAGAAAAAATCACCAGGACCTGATGGATTCACAAGTGAATTCTATCAGACATTCAAAGAGCAATTAATCCCAATACCATACAAATTATTTGATATGATAAGCAAAGAAGGAGTCCTACCAAATTCCTTTTATGACACAAATATGGTACTGATTCCAGAGCCAGGTAGATAAAAAACAGAGAAAGAAAACTATAGACAAATCTCCCTAATGAACATAGATGCAAAAATCTTAAATAGAATACTAGCAAAGAGACTCCAGCAAGTAATTAAGAAGATCATCCAGGTGGGATTTATACCAGGAATGATCAGGTGGGATTTATACCAGGAATGCAAGGATGGTTCAACATTAGGAAAACCATCCACATAATTGACCATATCAACAATCTAACAAACAAAAATCACATGATTATCTCAATAGATGCTAAAAAAGCCTTTGACAATATACAGCATCTATTCCTATTGAAAACACTGAGAAGTAAAGGAATAGAAGGACCTTTCCTAAAAATAATAAACAGTATATACCTAAAACCATCAACAAACATCATATGCAATGGGGATAAATTAGAAGCCTTCCCAATAAGATCAGGAGTAAAACAAGGATGCCCATTATCACCTCTATTACTCAACATAGTACTAGAAACACTAGCAGTATCAATTAGAGAAGAAAAAGAAATTGAAGCTATCAAAACAGGTAATGAGGAGACTAAGCTATCACTCTTTGCAGATGATATGATGGTGTACTTAAAAAAATCCTATAGAATCAACTAAGAAGCTTGTAGAAATAATCAACAACTTTAGCAAAGTTGCAGGATACAAAAAATGCACATAAATCATCAGCATTTCTATATATTTCCAACACATTAGAGCAGCAAGAGGTAGAAAGAAAAACACCATTTAAAATTACCCTAGACAATATAAAATACTTGGGAATCTATCTACCAAAACAAACACAGCAATTATACTAAAACAACTTCAAAACAGTTTCAAAACAAATAAAACAGGATCTCAATGATCGGAAAGCCATTAATTGCTTAATTAACATAAGTAACATAATAAAAATGACCATTCTACCCAAATTAATTTACCTTTTTAGCACCATACCTATCAAACTACCAAAAACTTCTTTAATGAATTAGGAAAAACTATAACAAATTTCATTTGGAATAACAAAAGATCAAGAATATCAAGGGAAATAATGAAAAAAATATGAAGGAAGGGGGCCTAGCATTACCAGATATTAAACTATACTATAAAGCAGCAGTCCTCAAAACAATATGGTACTGGCTAAGAGATAGAAGGGAGGATCAGTGGAATACATTAATGGGTTTAATGACATCAGCAAGATAGTGTATGATAAACCCAAACACCCCAACTTTTGGGACATGAATCCACTATTTGACAAAAACTGCTGGGAAATTTGTAAAACAATATGGGAGAGATTAGGTTTAGATCAACATCTCACACCCTACACCAAGATAAATTCAGAATGGGTGAATGACTTGAATATAAAGAGGGAAAATATAAATAAGTTAAGTGAACACAGAATAGTATACCTGTCAGATCTCTGGGAAAGGAAAGGTTTTAAAACCAAGCAAGAGTTAGAGAAAATTACAAAATGTAAAGTCAATGATTTTGATTATATTAAGCTAAAAAGCTTTTGTACAAACAAAAACAATGTAGTCAAAATCAGAAGGGAAAAAACAAATTGGGACAAAATCTTTATAACAAAAAACTCTGACAGGGGTCTAACTATTCAAATATACAAGGAGTTAAATCAATTGTATAAAAAAATCAAGCCATTCCCCAATTGATAAATGGGCAAGAGACATGAATAGGCAATTTTCAGGTAAAGAAATCAAAAGTATCAATAAGTACATGAGAAAGTATTCTAAATCTCTAATAATTAGAGAAATGCAAATCAAAACAACTCTGAGGTATCACCTCACACCTAGCAGATTGGCTAAAATGAGATAAGGGGAGAGTAATGAATGCTGGAGGGGATGTGGCAAAATTGGGACATTAATGCATTGTTGGTGGAGTAGTGAACTGATCCAACCATTCTGGCTGGCAATTTGGACCTATGCTCAAAGGGCCATAAAAGAATGTCTGCCCTTTGATCCAGCCATACCATTGTTGGGTTTGTACTCCAAAGAGATCATAAATAAACAGGCTTGTACGAAAATATTTATAGCTGTGCTTTTTGTGGTGGCAAAAAACTGGAAAAGGAGGGTATGTCCTTCAATTGAGGAATGGCTGAATAAATTGTGGTATATGCTTGTGATAGAATACTATTGCGCTCAAAGGAATAATAAACTGGAGGAGTTCCAGGTGAACTGGAAAGTCCTCCAGGAATTAATGCAGAGTGAGAGGAGCAGAGCCAGAAGAACATTGTACACAGAAACTGATATACTATGGTAAAATCGAATGTAATGGACTTCTGTACTAGCAGCAATGTAATGACACAGGACAATTCGTAGGGATTTACAGTAAAGAACACTACCCACATTCAGAGGAAGGACTGCAGGATAGGAAACATATAAGAAAAACAACTGCTTGAACGCATGGGTTGGGGTGGACATGATTGGGGATGTAGACTCGAAACTACCACACCAATGCAACTATCAACAATTTGGAAATAGGTCTTGATCAATGACACATGTTAAAACCAGTGGAAATGTGCATCAGCCATGGTTAGGGGGGAGCTGGGGGTGAAGGGAAAGTAGGAGCATGAATCATGTAACCTTGTTGAAAATGAATATTAATAAATATTTTTTAAAATGTGAATTATGCTGTCCAGGAATAAAGAGTTGTTAGTTCTGCTCTTTTCTTCCATAGCTAGATGGTATTTAGCATTTTGTTTTCAGTTCTAAGAGTGACATTTTAGAAAGAACATTCATAAGATAAAGTTCTGAAGGATGGTGACAAGAATAGTGATGCTCATGGCATAGGAGATCTTTGTAGTAATAAATTGTCTAGCTAGCAGATGAGAAAACTCAGGGGAATACAACCTTCTTAGTATTTGAAAGGCTAAGATAAAGGGTAAAGGATTACTTGTTCTGACTCTCTTCAGAGAATAGAATTAGGGGCAATGGATACAGTTTTCAAAGAGGAAAATATATTATCCA
Organism: Gracilinanus agilis; assembly: GCF_016433145.1. Lineage (NCBI taxonomy): Eukaryota > Metazoa > Chordata > Mammalia > Didelphimorphia > Didelphidae > Gracilinanus > Gracilinanus agilis. The sequence goes on along the minus strand of NC_058133.1, from coordinate 147,462,866 downwards.
CTGAAGGAAGAAGAAATGTTCTAATAATTACAGCTTTCCCAGAATGGGTTAGCTAGGGAAGTAGTAAGTTCTTCTGGATTGGAGATCTTCAAAAAAAATAGACCTAATTAAAAGGGATAAGCAGGAAAGCTACATCTTGCCAAAAGTCACCACGTAGACCATAACTTTAATACTAGACATATATGAAACAAATTGCATAGTATACAAATTGAATGATGATTAATTGTGGAATGGCTTGACAATTTGTAGGATAAGATTATAGTAGAATAATACTATACTATAAAAAATGACAAAGTGGATTGTTGCAGAAAATATGGGAAGAACAATATAAACTGATTCAAAGGCAAGTAAGCAGAACTAGATCAGTGAAATTACAATGGCAATATTATAATGATGACCAAATGTGAAAGACGTATCTGTTTTTATCAATACAGAGATTCAAGAAGATTCCAAAGGATTCATGATGTAAAAAAATGGCATTCACCTCCAGAAATAGAAATGATGAATTCTGAGTGCAAATCAAAGTATAATTTTCTTACTTTCTTTTATTTTCTATGTTTTTTTTTTTCTTTTTTAATTACATGAAGAAACCATTTTTGAAAAAAAATTGATTTTAAAATTCAGATTTTTCTACTGCTTTCCTTTCCCAAGGTGGTAAATAGTCTGATATAGCATATGCCCATACTTTTATAAAATATATATTTCATATTAATTATGTGATAGAAAGAAAACACACCACATATGCAATTTTTAAAATCTCATGAGGGAAATAAAATGGAAGACAACATGTTTTAATGTACACTCAGACTCGAACATCTCCTTCTTTGTCTCTGCATAGCATTTTCATCATGAGTCCTTTTTGGTTATCTTAGAAACTCATTTTGCTAATGGTTTAGCCCTTCATAGCTGAGCATAATTCTGTTACAGTATACATTGTTCTGCTCCATTCATTTTATATTAGTTCATATAAGACTTTCCAGGTTTTTCTGACCTTATCTTGCTTGGCATTTTTAATGGCATGATAGTTTTCCATTACAACCATAAACCACAACTTGTACAACCATTCCCCAAGTGATAGACAACCCCTCAGTTTCCAATTCTTTGTCACTACATAAAGAGCTGCTAAAATATTTTAGCACAGGTAAGACCTTTTTCTTTATCTCAGATTGCTTTGGGATACAGATCCAGTAACAGTATTGCTTGATCAAAGGCTATGCATAGTTTTTTGGACCTCTGAGCCTGGTTCCAAATTGCTCTACAGAATTCTTTTTTTATTGGGTCCATTAATTTTGTTTGCATAAAATCACTTAAATTTAATGCAATCAGGGCAGCCAACTGTTACAGTGGATTGAGAGCCAGGTTCAGAGATGGGATGTCTTGGGTTCAAATCTGGCCTCCAACACTTCCTAGCTGGGTGACCCTGGGAAAGTAATTTAACTCCCATATACTTGCCCTTACTGCTCTTCTGCTTTGCAACCAATACACAGTTTTGAATATAAGATGGAACTTAAGGATTTTTTTAAGAGAGAAGATGAGGGATTTGCCCCTGGCAAAGATTAAAGGAAGCATTTGAACCTACCTCTTCTTGACTCTAGGTCAGGGCAGGAGAACTCTTTCATTAACAGTAATTAACGAAGATAATCTACTAAATTATAAAGATTATGTATACTCTGAACCAGCAGAAAAATTTGAGTGAGTGAAGGATCATCAAAATATTGAAATTAAAATGTATATCCAACCAAATCCATTCTAATAAAAATATTAAAATTTTATCATGGGCTGATATGATAAAGTGGCTAAATGGAAAATGGATTTTACATTTGGCTTCAGGTCGCCAAATACCTTGCCTGCTCTTTTTGTTAAAATCAAGGTGACTTTACAATTTTTTTGCACAAATATTTGGTAAGATTCATTCTTTACCAATTGTTTTAAATAATTTATTTAACATTGGAATTAAGTCATCTTAAAAGTTTGGTACAATTTACTTGTAAATCCATCTGGACCTGGATTTTTTTTTTCTTAGGAAGTTCTTTTATAGCTTGTTCAATTTTTTTCCCTAAAATTGGTTTATTTAAATATTCTATTTTCTTCTCTGTTAGTCTAGGCCAGTGATTGGCAAACTATGGCAAAGGTAGTTAGAAGTAAATGTTTGCTAATAAAAACTATCCTATAACTTAATTAATCAATACTGCTACAGAGAAAACACTGATTTTCTAGACCCAGAAAAAAAATTTGTCAGGTGATCTAATCTAACCACTTCAATTTACAGATGAGAGAATCATGAGAATCAATGAAAGAAAATTACTTCATGTAAGGTACAAGTTGTTAAAAGGTAAAACTTGGAGGTGTAAGGAATTAAATTAATGGTCCAACTAAATATGTGAGAATTCTGAAATAATATGGTGGTTGCAGATTTAAAATATTATAGCTCAAGTCAAAATGATTTTTAAAAGCTTTTATTTACAAAGAGGTAGAAAGAGTGAAAGTAGGGAAATACAAAAAGAGGGTAGAGAATATGTCTAGCTTGTCACACTAAATATTGCTCCAGTGCTCAGCTAAGCCTGGGAGGGCTTGTTAACCCTAGACAAGAGGCCCTGGTATTCTGTCCATCCTGCCTCTTCCAAGAGGGGAAGGCTTCTCTGGAACTAATCTTTCCAGAAGCCAGGAAAGAAAGGCCAGCTACTCACTGTAACATGGAAATGGCAGGGTACACTCACTCACCCAAGGGAAGCTCCAAAAGAGAAGATCCAGGAGTAGTCTTACCAGAAGCAGTCTAAGAGCCAGAGCTCCAGGCTGAAGTCTCAAGTCTTAGATCCAAGCCACATTCTCAATCTAAGATCCTCCAAACCCTAGATTCAGGTGCAAGAGCCCCAGTGGAAGACTTTCAGGACTTTTTATAGTCACCTTCTGTCCCTTCCCCTCTTCTTAGGAGCCAATCATAGCTTCCAAATTGCTTCGCACTGCCCAAGGGGGCAGTGTCTATTAGATCCACCTCTCATCTTCTGAAGATGTCAACTCTTATCAAAGGATTCACAAGTTTCTGATTGATTTGGGTTAAAAGGGTGGAGCTCTCCAAGTAAGTGACCTGTGAATTCTCTTACTCAATATCAAAGTTTTAAGTAGAGGTTAAGGAAATGTTAAGTCAAAATAGACAAAAAGAATAAAGAATTCCCTTTCACAGAGGAGAACTCAAGTTTTCAAATTCCTTTATTAACCATTTCAAATCTCTGCCCTTCTCATTCTTAGTAATGGCTAGATAGTAGCAAGTCTAAAAAATCTTGGGATTTTTCATTGTACTACATAATCAGTATGAATTAGTAATGTGGTGTAGTTGCTGGAACAGTGTCTATGATCATGGGAAAACTGGGTGAAAGAGAAGTTAAATGACTTTTCCCATGATACACAGTTTTTTACTTAGTTCCTGATACAGGATTTGAACTCATTTTTGTTTTTTTTTTGTTTTTCTGAATCTTAGAGCAGCACAATATCCATTATACCATGGTTTCTGAAGGACACAATAGCTATATTCAAGCATTTAAGCACTATGATATGGAATTAGACTTGTTCTGTTCAGTCTCAGAGAATAGAATTGGCAGCAATAGCTTTCAGTAGTAGAAGGCAATTTATGTTTAATGAAGGGGGAAAATCCTAACAAATTGAGCTTTTCAAAATGAGAACAGCCTATCTTTGAAGTTAGTGAGTTTCTCCTCTGAAAATCTTTAAGCCTACCCTGGGTGATCACTTTCTAGTGATATTATTTAGGGTATTTCTGTTCAAGCATAATTTGGTCTACATGGATCCTGAGATCACTTTCAAATCTGATATTTTTCTTTCCACTACACATTTCAATTCACTAATTCTTAGCTTGTGTATGATGCATGCACTCACTTAAAATTACAGAAAGACATAGAGATAACTTATCAGACATTAAATTACCAAGTGGAATCTCTCATAAAAGGAATTACAGAAATAAAGTTCAAGTGGACCTCCTGAAGCTTATTTGAAATTAATCAGTACAGATTCACTTTTCATATTATCCTATCCAAAGTTATCAATCAATTAGTTGATGAATCTGGATGGAACAGTTAGTTTACCTATGACTTCAGAATGTCTTGATTACAAGAATCAAGAACTTGAAAGTAGTGCTTAATTGTATATCTTTTTTTCAAATTAATTATTTTAGGACTTTTTAGGGACTTCTATCCATAGTGAACTCCTGATTTCAGCTATTTAAGGGCCCAAAAATGCCAAAGAGAAAATAGCCAATACCTCCATAACAGGAAATACTTGATTACTTGTTTTTCAGAAAGTTGCATTTGGATGCCTATAACTCAAGATTCTCTATAAGCTCAAAGGTTTGCTCTAGGTAAAGATCTAACTTTTCAAAGATGACAAAAAAGTTATTTTTTAGTATGAATAAAAAAAAACCCATGGATTTTCCTATTTCAGATATTTAAAACTAAAATTGTTTTATAGAGTAATCTAAGATAAGTCAGGAGACTAGGCAATTACTCAGACATTAGTTTAGTTTACTACTTGAGCAATGTTTCCTTGAGGGCAGGGACTGTTTTCATATTTTACTTTAATTCTACCCCAGCTAGATCAGGCCTTGCATAATAGACACTTCAATGCTTATTGAAATAAATTCAATTTACTATTGTGCTAAAAGGAATAGTGAACTGGAGGAATTCCATGTGAACTGGAAAGACCTCCAGGAATTGATGCAGAGCCAAAGGAGCAGAAACAGGAAAACACAGAAAACAAAACTGATTATTGTGAAGTGAGGTAAACTAAGTCATTGACCAGAAAACATGTTTTTCCCTGGGGAAAGTAGAAATCAGAAATGAACTTTCCTGTGATGGTCAGTTAGCTCAGAACCAAAACAACACAGTTAGGATCCATGAGAAAGTAATTCCCTTACTCAAGCAGTTAGGATAAGATAAACTATGAAAAGTCCCACTACTAACCAAAATAGCTTCTAGATGATAAGGTTTGCTTGCTTCATCAAGGTTATGTCTCATTAATGAACATTGTTTGCTCTGTATCTTGCACCCTATAAAAACTGCATTATAATTTCAGTTTGGCACAGGTTTTACTAGGAAATTGTCCTGGCCAATAAATACAATTATAAATAAATATTGGTTCCATTAATCTGAACTTCTAGGTGTCCTGACTTGCTTCATGAAGTGCTCTACTTCAATTGTGGCACAATAAATTATAATGGACTTTTCTACTAGCAGCAATGCAGTGATCCAGGACAATCCAGAGGAACTTGTGAGAAAGAATACCATCCACACACAGAGAAAGAACTGTGGGAGCAGAAATGCATTAGAAAAACATGTGATTGATCACATAATGTGATAGGGATATTATTGGGATATTAATGTTAAAGGATCATGCTACTGCACATATGAATAACATGGAAAGAGATTTTGAATAATGATATATGTATAACCCAGTGGAACTGCTTGTCGAATTTGGGGTGGGGGGTTTGGTGGGGGAGGAAAAAGTGGGTGGGAGTGGGGAGGCAGATCATGAGTCATGTAACCATGGAAAATATTATAAATAAAAAACTTTTTTTAAGAAATAAATTCAATTTCATTGAATTAACATTTTTTTAAGTGGCCTTTAAAGTGACAACCTCTTTCAGACAGCAAACACATATTCATATTGTATTGATTCATTATCTGCTAGTTACTGTGTCTACTATATCAGTCTCTTTCTTTAGATAACAATTTAAATCACTTTCACTTTAAAAATTTGTCTAGGAATAAAAACTAGGACAAGGCATATGCTCAGGGAGACTAAAGTAAGGTTAAGGTTCTCTAGAGATTTGGGGAAACACACACACACACACATAAATATACACATACTGTGGCTAAAGGTCTTAAAGCTTGTATTATAACAAGCTGAAGCCCAAAAGGAAGTAGAGATACCAAAAGAAAGGAAATGGATATTTTTAAGGACAAAGTAATAAATCCTAATGACCAATGTAGGCCTCAACTCCCTCAACTTGAATAGACATCATGGTTTAACAGATACTCAGTTTAATAAGGAACTGAGTCTACAATCTGACTCTGACCATGCCTAACCAGGCAGACATAGACAAATTATTTAACCTTTCTGAAATTCAGTTACTTCATTTTTAAAGTGCCAATAATAATAATAATAATAATAATAATAATAATAATAATAATAATACCTGAGTTGTTGAGAGCAAAAGAGAGAACCATGGTCTGTCAGTATAATCTATGGATCCCATCAGAACCAGCTGTAGTTTACAAAATCTCTATAACTGATGGCTGTGACCACTCTCCATAGCTTCTTTTATTTATAAAAGTTTTATAAAAAACCTAAGTACTGTATAATAAACCACTTCAATTTAAACAAAAAGAGTGAGATGTTGGAAGCCATTGAGACTCCTCTTTTGACTCCTTTTATGATCCACACCTTTTCTTATGGGAAAGCATTATTGTTTTATTGGAAACTTTAAGTTCTTAGCAAACTAGCAGTTAAGAGATTAACAGTTTCTCTCTAAGATAGAAATGCAGAAAATTAAGCTGCCTGGGCTCTGAATCTGTTCCAAGACTAGACAAGGTCCGAACTAGAAAAAGTTAGACAAGATCTCACCAAGCAGGTGCTTTCCTCCCAATAAAGTATAAGATTCAGCCTAGGACCTTGTTCTATTCCGGGCTTATCTTTACCTTGAAGCCACTGAAGTTCTTTTGTATTTTAACATGACATAATTTTTAATTTCTGTGCAACTGCAAAGCTTCTTGGGATTCTTTGTGTGAAATGAGTCATGAAATCTGTGTAAATAAACTCCATGCTCCCTGTCAGCAACAGAAACCATGAGCTGACAGACAGATCTCCTCCCATTTCTTTCTCACCTACACCATCCTTAGAAGATTCCTGGAGCTGTTAGATAGCTTTCAACACTGAGTGAAAGGTTGGTGTAAGAGAGAGAAAGTTGGCCTCAGTTTCAGAAAATCAGGGTTTAAGTCCCAACATGCTGGCTACTTAACCCTAGGTAAGCCTCTCCATGCTAAAGGAAACTCAAAACTATGAATTGCAGAGAAGATAAGGATCAATATTTGGTACAAGTTCCTCACTCCAAAGTTCTAATGAAATCATTTGTTGCTTATTTCAGTTGCTTCAGACTCTTCAAGATACCCTTTGGAATTTTCTTGCCAAATGAGAGGAATGCTTAGAGAAAAATGATCTTGAACTTGGTGTCAGAGTGTCAAAAGCTCTTTTATTTCATTCTTGCAAGAATGGACACTCACTAGCCAGTGTTACAAGTATTAAAGCCAGCAACAAGTACTAGAACACAGAGGCTCACAAGTCCCTTTTAGCCTGGTCACTGTCTCAAAGATAGACCCTCCCATCATTCATCATTGCCTAGTCACCTGAGAATTATAATCTTATCTCTAAAGCTAGGTAATCAGAATATGCAATTCAGAAACCCAATTATCCTAATTATTCAAGCAAGTTTAACAAATCAAAACAAGGATTGGGGTTTGACCAACCAAATCAAGGACTTCTTGATTTCTATCTATCTGCATAATATTAAGCTTCAGTTTCTCTACAAGTCTTCTTATCTTATAAGTCAGATGTATTTCTCTGAAAAGAATATGTGCTAGTTATGTTCCCCACAGTAAAAATACTGGAGTGGTTTGCCATTTCCTCTTCACCTCATTTTACAGATGAGGAACTGAGGCAAACAGAGTTGAATGACTTGCCCAGAGTCAGACAACAAATCTGTAGCCAGATTTGAACTCAGGAAGTTGAGTCTTCTTGACTCCAGGACTGACATTGTATCTACTATGCCTCTTTGCTGCTCCAATAAAGTCACAGAATTATTGTAAGTCTTAAATGAGATGTATCATTACAATTTATTGATTATTCTTACTTTAGATTAAATCAAACTAAATGCTTAGACAGTCATAGCAGATGCAATAAGCAACTATATTCTATCTATATAACACTTCTCATAATATCTTCTCTGTGTATATTTCTTTTTTCTTGCCCATACCAATAAATAGTAGATTTGACAGATGGTCTGCCTGTCCTATTTTTAAGTTAAATAAAGTTAACAGTCTCCTTCCTTCATTATCCAAACTTTGGTAGTCCTAGTTTGATGACAGATCTCATTCACACCTTCACAGTCATTTATTCAGGGTGACCCTGGACAGTTTCCAAAACTTAGTGAATTTCATTCCTTTTCAATTTGAAACATGATGATAATATTTGGCACATGATTGTTAACAGAGATGACATGAAAATTAACAAGATTTCTACAAAATATTTTGAAATAAATGTGCTATATTAACAAAACATATTATTACATATGCTATGCTGTACACTAGTGAAATGATCAGTTTTGAAATATCATATTGCTCCTTTTATTTCTCAAGATGATCCAGCAAATATTTAGGTGTCTACCTAAAAAGCCTTGCATTTATATGGTACTTGATGCTCACACAATGTTTTGCATACACTATTTCATATGATCTAGTCAAAGAAATTCTTATTACACACAGGGGAACTGGGTTAAAGCTGCATGGTTTAAGAGATAGTGATGCTTGGAGACAAGAAGGTTTAGGGGTCTCATCTCCTCAGACATAAGCTTTATTTTTTGAATATGAGATTTAAATGTTCTGAGCCTCAATAAGTTATTTAAAGTAATGGTCCAATTATAATCTGTTTTAGGAGAAGCAGGAGTTCCCACATGTCCTTGAGGTATTGAGTATCTCTTGCGAATGTTAAGACAATCTTTTGATATAGGTAATGAAAGAATCTAAATTCTTTTGTACTTATAGCCCTAACACCCAGCTCAGTGTCTGGAACAAAAGGAAGTATTTCATAAGTATGATTGATTGATATTTATTTTTACAAACACAGAAATAAACTTAGAAATTAAGATGAAGCTAATACCCCAAGGTGGGTCAATTATTGAGTGGTGAAATTCAGACTGGGTACTGGCTCCACTGACTGCAAATTCATGTTGTTCACTCAAAATGTAACTTTTGCTGATTTTGTTAAACATTAAGTATTTTTGAAATGAAAAACAGTTCTAAAAAGACTATATATGGACAAGGCTATATATTGCCATAGAAGGACCTGAGGTATTCTGAATGCAGTTTTAAGCATATCACTCTTCACTTTATTTCCTCCATGAATTTCTCTCTAGTGTGAGTGATATGTCTTCTTTCATAATGACAAACATAGAAATGTGTGCTGTATGGCAAAACATGTAAAATCCATAACATATTACATGCTAACTTGGGGAGAGAAGAGGGATGAGTGGAAGGGAGAGAGCATGAATCATAAAATGTCAGAAAATGAATTTTAAAACTTTATTGATGTAATCTAGAAAGAATTAAAATTATACATATAATTATATATACATATATATATATATTTGAAATTATATAGATGATCATAGAATCATTCAATCACACAGAATTTCAGATCTGTAATGGACTTTGGAGGACATCTATTCCAAACTATAATTAATTGAAAATGTATTATATAAAACCTGAGGGTAAGACTAGTCACTGTTAGCTGCATTCAAAGCACAAAAGATCTCCCAGTACTTCTTCTGCCCCTGGTCTTGCTCTCCTTTATCCAGTTTGCTTTGGGGATATCCCCAAACCTTCCTTTTTCTCTTGAAATTTCATTTGAGTTATTCCATTATGTCAGGCAACAAAAGCACTTGTATTATCTCTTGAAGATACAGGGAAATTTATTTAAAAGAATAAGAATTCTGGGGAGGTCTATAATAGCCTTCTCTTATTTCCAGAGGTAAATCAATCAGGTTTGTCACTTTGTAAAGTAAAGAAATCCTGGCACTCAGAAAGGATACAGAAAATGTAGAACCAGAGCCATGGTCTATTTTCCTGAAACACACTCTCCTTTTCAAATATGACAGCAGGAAAATTGATATTATGAATGGCACATAATCATATGAATGTTGTTATAATCAAGGCCCATAAGAAGTCTAAAGAATGAAACAAACACATTGAATACAGAAATACAGAACTAATATTTCTTAAGTTTGATTATGTAAAACACTGATTCCTCAAATCCAGAACACTTTTCACTTTGAAATTTATTTTCACAAGAGATCTTCAGAGTGAGCAGTTCTTTTGAGTCTTGATGCTGTTTTATGGAAAGTACTTGGCACTTAGAAATAAAAGACATATGCTTTAGTCCTACTCCCCTTCACTTTATCTATATGATTTTGTGCAAGTGAATTAGCTTCCATCAGCTCTGATTGTTGTTTATTTATAAAATAGGCTAACACCATCTATGCCTTACATTGTGGCTTAATCTTCCCTTTATAATAATGTCATGTATAAGCATTTATTTCAATTAAATTCAATATCCATGGAACTATGATATGGATGGCACTAAGGTAGACTTTGGGTGAGAAATATATATATTTTTAATTGCATAGTCTTCATAATAGAAGAGTTTAAAATTTGGCCAAGGGAAGGATATAGGTGTAAGAAGGAAATTATTTAGGGGACATTGATCCCTTTAAGTCCATGATGATGAACCTATGGCATGTGTGCCAAAGATGGCACACAAAGCACTCTCTGTGGACATGAGTCGCCATTCTACTGCCCTTTTCCCCCTCTCCCTCCAGAGTTTGTTACTAGAAAGGCAGAAGTACTTGGGTGGAGCTGTTCTCTTCCCCCTCGCCTTCATTCCCAAAGACATTTTTTTTCCACTTTACAGGCCCTTCTGTCCAGCAATCCAATGGGAGTGCACAGGGGATAAGGTGGCAGAACTGGAGGGAAGTGGAGTACTTAGGCCACTCCCCTCCTCCTCCTCCCTACTCACTGAGAATATTCTTCATTTCACCCACCCCTCAGCCCAGGAGCCCAATGGGATTGCTTTCTCCCTCTCCTGTGTGGTATAAATGGGGTGCAGGGCATGCCCAGCACTCGGGGGGAGTGATAGCCCCCATCACTACCCTTAAGTCTATGCCCTGGTGCCCACTGGTGTCAGCATGACAGATGGCATTTAGGATGGATGACAATATGGCAGTCAATATCAACTTGGATATCCCTAGCAAAGGGAGAAGACTCAGCAGAATGTTGCCACACTGGTATGACTAAAAATGGGTGAGCTAGGAGAGATTTTTTTTTAAACCAAGGCATGGAGCACTCTGGGGCATGCATTGAGGTGCTCTTTTTACTTCCCCACTGGAAGGGACTGTCTCTCTCCCAGAACTGGTGCTTCAGAAGGAATAGCACAGCATGAAAATGAAATTTGGGGTATGATTTTACCTTAAAGAAAGTCTCTCTCTCTCTCTCTCTCTCTCTCTCTCTCTCTCTCTCTCTCTCTCTCTCTCTCTCTCTCTCTCTCTCTGTCTCTCTGTCTCTCTC
>NC_058133.1:147432507-147451067 GCF_016433145.1 Gracilinanus agilis | reverse complement strand
TCTCTCTCTCTCTCTCTCTCTCTCTCTCTCTCTCTCTCTCTCTCTCTGTCTCTCTGTCTCTCTCTCTCTGTCTCTGTCTCTCTCTATCTCTCTGTCTCTCTCTCTCTCTCTCTCTGTCTCTCATCTTATTAATAAACTAACTCTGGCACTAAGCCTCCTGACCACACTTTAGTTTTTATACAGGTAAAAAATAACCATAATTTAGAATATTAATGAATTCATAAGAAGGTTCATAATGAGTGACAATTTAAGGAAAAAGAGACTAAGTATCTAAGTATAATTGGGGGGGTGAAATGAAAAAATATTCATTTATTATATAATATTTTATATTTCCCCAATTACATATAAAACAATTTTTATATATTCATGTTTTAAAATTTCAAGCTCCAAATTTTGACCTTTATTCCTAATCAACTTCCCTGCTTCCCTCCCTCCCCAACCACATTCTGAGAAAATAAGCATTAAATAATTTTTTTCCATTTTAGTTATTTTGTGGAAGAAATATCAAACAAAATAAAAGAAGGAAGTGAAATATAATATGTTTTGGTCTGTATTCAGCCTTTATCAGTCCTTCTTGAGGCAGATGGCAGTTTTTATCTTGAGTTTCTGGATCTCTGTACTACTAAGAATAAATAGGTAATTTGGAATTGTTCTTCATAAAATATTGCTGTTACTGTGTACAATATTTTTCTGGTTCTGCTCACTTCATTTTGCAGCAGTTAATAGAAGTTTTTATTACTAGGTTTTCTCCTGAAATAATCCTACTCATCATTTCTTATAATACAATAATATTCCATTTAAATCATATGCCACAATTTGTTCAGTCATTCCCCAACTGATGAACAACCCCATAATTTCCAATTTCTTGCTACCAGAAAGAGATACAATAAATATTTTTGTACAATTAGATTCTTTTCTCCCTTTCTTATCTCTTTGGGATAGAGAGCTAATATTGGTATTGCTGAATAAAAGAACACGCACAATTTTAGGATATTTGGGGCATAAATCAAAATTGCTGTCCAGAATGTTTGGATTAGATCATAACTCTGCAAACTGTACACCAGTGTCCCAATTTTACCACATCAACTTTAGAAGTTATCATTTTCCTTTTCTGTCATATTGGCCAATTTAATAGGTGTGAAGTAGTACTTGAGAGTTTTTTAAATTTGCATTTCTCAAATCAAAAGTGAATAATATCAGTTTTATACCCATAGATAGCTTTGATTCATTCATTCATCTGAAAACTGCCTATTCATATCCTTTGACCATTTATCAATTAGAGAAAATTTTTAATTGAACTAATTCTCAATATACTTGAAAATTTAGACTTTTATCAGAGAGCTTTCTACTTTTAATATAATCTTGGTTGCATTGGTTTTGTTTGTATAAAACTATTTTGTTTTAATATAATTAAAATTATTCATTTCACATTCAATCATACTCTCTGCCTCTAAAGAAATATTTATTAAGCACATACTTTATTATAGGCACTGTGCTAAACTCATTAAAAATATTATTTCATTTAATTGATCTCCCTAATAACACTTGGAAGTAGGTACTGTTATTATACTCATGTTACAATTGAGTAACCTGAGGCATCAGAGGTTAAGTGACTTGCCTAAGATCAAGAAAAGAAGGAAATGGATAGAAGATTTATCAGAGAAACAAAAAATGATAGAACTTGGCAAAAGGTTGTATGTACTATAGTGAAAGGAAAACAAAGATGACTGGAATGTTAGCCTGAATAACTGAGTGAATAGTGGTATTACTAATAGAAACTCAGAGGTTAGGAGGAGTAAAATGTATTGGGTGGGGGAGAAATACAATTTTTAATATATTGAATTTGAAATATCAGCTGTACAAGATTTTTAAATCTTAAAGCTTGAGGAGGAAATAGATCATAAAACTATACTAGTTGAGGACCTCGATCTTCCCCTAACAGAACTAGATAAATGTAACCAAAAGAACAAATAAGAAAGAAGCATGGGAAGTTAATGAATTTCTGGAAAAGTTTGATTTAATAGATATCTGGAGAAAACTGAATGGGGCTAAAAAGGAATATGCCTTCTTTTCAGCATCACATGGTATATATACAAATATCAACTATATACTGGGACATAAATCCCTCATAACCAAATGAAGAAAAAGCAGAGGTAGTAAGTGCAACTTTTTCAGATGATAATGCAATAGAAATGATAATCAATTAGGTTTCATGGAGAGGCAAATTAAAAATTAATTGGAAACTAAGTAATCCAGTTCTTCAAAACTGGTGGATCAAAAAGCAAAACATAGAAATAATCACTGATTTCACTGAAGAGAATAACAATTAGGAGACAACATGTCAAATTTGTAGGATATAGTTAAAGTGGTATTTAGGGGGGAAATGTATAATCCTGAGTGCTCATATCAATAAAACAGAGAAAAAGCAGATCAATAAATTGGGCATGCAACTAAAAAAAACCTAGAAAATGAACAAATTAAATATCCCCAGGTAAAGATTAAATTGGAAATCCTAAAAATAAAAGGAAAAATGAATAAAGTTGAAGGTAAAAGAACTATTGAACTAATAAATAAGATGAGAAGGTGGTTCTATGAAAAAAGAGTACTGGTTGATTTGATTTAAAAAAGAGAAAGAAAAGGATCAAATTACAGTATCAAAAATGAAAAGGGTGATTTCACCTCTAATGAAGAGGAAATTAAAGCAATATTTAGGAGCAATTTTGCCCAGTTATATGAAAATAAATCTAATAATCTAGATGAAATGGATGTATATTTACAAAAAATATTTGCCTAGATCAGTGATGGGCAAACTTTTTAAAGAGGGGGCCAAAGGAAAGGAAATGTTCATCCCTCAGTCTGTTTCTAAGACAACTCTTTCGAAGTTTCATTGTATTATATCCTACTCATTATATTCGTCAGATTAGGAATAATGTTGCACAGCCAGATAGAACATTTCAGGGGATTGCATCTGGCCCAAGGGCCATAGTTTCCCCATCTCTGGCCTAGATTAACAAAATAGGGAATAGAATACTTAAATAACCCTATCTCAAAAGAGAAGAATTTGAACAAGCCATCAATGTACTCCCCAAGAATAAATTCTCAGGGCCAAATGGATCCACAATTAAATTCTATCAAAAATTTAAAGAACAATTAATCCCAATTCTTATATAAACTATTTACCAAAAAAAAAGCAAATAAGAAGTTATACCAAATTATTTTTGTGATGCAAATATGTTGCTGATATTTAAGCCAGGAAGGCCAAAAATAGAGAAAAAATTACAGACAAATTTGATTAATGAACATTGATGCAAAAATCTTAAATAAAATATTAGCAAAGAGACTAACTAGCACAATATATTACAGGATTTATTCATTATGTCGAGATGGGATTTATACCAGGAATGAAAGGTTAGTTTAATGTTAGGAAAACCATCTGCTATAATTGACCATATCAATAATCAAACTAACAGAAATCACAGAATTATCTCAATAGATGTAGAAAAGGTCTTTGACAAAATAAAATACTCATTCCTGTTGAAAACATAGAAAGCCCACATAGAAAGGGCCCTTCCTCAAAATAATTAACAGTATTCAATTAAAACATCAACAAATATCATCTGCAATGTGGATGAATTAAAAACCTTCCTAATAAGATCAGAAGTGAAGCAAGGTTGTCAATTATCACCACTATTATTTAATATTGTACTAGAAATGTCAACTGTAGCAATGAAAGAAGAAAAAAGAAATTAAAATAATTTAAGTTGGCAAAAATAAAACTACACTATCACACTTTGCAGATGATATGATGATATATTTAGAGAATCTTAGAAAATCAACTAAAAACTTGTTGAAATAATAATTTTAGCAAACTTGCAGGATACAAAATAAATCCACATAAATCATCAGCATTTCTATATATTTCCAACAAAACTCAGCAGCAAGAGTTAGAAAGAGAAACTCCATTTAAAATCAATCTTGACAGTAGAAAATATTTTGGAATCAATTTTCCAAGACAAACACAGGAATTACATGAACACAACTACAAAACACTTTTCACACAAATAAAATTATATCTAAACAATTGGAAAAATTATTAACTGCTAATGGGTAGGCTAAGCTAATATAATAAAAATGACAATTCTATGTAAATCAATTTACTTATCAGTGTCAGAAATGTCACACTACCAAAAATCTATTTTATTGAACTATATAGCATTGTAACAACATTTATCTGGAAGAACAAAAGATCAAGAATATCAATGGAAGTAATGGAAAAAAATACTATGGATGGTGGCCCAGCAATACCAGATCATAAACTGTACTATAAAGCAGTAATCATCAAAACAATCTCATACTGGTTAAGAAATAGAAGGGTGGATCAATGGAATAGACTTTTGGGTAAATCACTTCAGCAATCTAGTGTTTTTAAAACTCAACTAGCAAAGGTTTTTTATATGTATTCAGTATTTTATGAAAACTGCTGGGAAAATTGGAAAAAAGTATGGCGAAAAATAGGTTTAGATCAACATCTCACACCATATACCAAGATAAGGTCAAAATGGGTATATGATTTAAACATAAAGAATGATATGATAAGTAAGTTATGGAAATAGAATAGTTTACCTGTCAGATCTATCAAGAATGGAAGAATTTATGACCAAACAAGGAATTACAAGATGTAAAATGAATAATTTTGATTATATTAAATTTAAAAGGTCTTTTACATACAAAAACAAAGCAACCAAGATTAGAAGGGGAACAACAAACTGGGGAAAAACATTTTTATGACAAATTTCTCTGATAAAGATCTCATTTCTTATGAGAATCCAAGTCATTCCCCAACTGATAAATGGTCAAAAGATATGAATAGGTCATTTAAGATGAAGAAATTGAAGCTACCAATAATCATATGAAAAATGTTCTAAATCCCTTATGATTAGAGAAATGCAAATTAAAACAACTCTGAGGTACCACTTCAATCCTATCAGATTGGCTAATAGGACAGTAAAGGAAAATTATTAACATTGGAGGGAATGTGGCAAAATTGGGACACTAAAGCAATGCTCATGGAATTGTGACTTGATCCAACCATTCTGGAGGACAATCTGGAATTATGTTAAAACGGCTATAAAAGAATGCATAATTTTTGATTCAGTAATACCACTACTAGGTTTGTATCCCAAAGAGATAAAAAAGATGGAAAGGACCTGTCTGTACAAAAACATTTATAGCTAAGTGTGAAGAGTGAGTCAAATTTTCTTTGTCTATCAATCAGAAATTTTTAAGTTAATCAATCAAAAACTTAAGCACCTCTACTTAATACTAGTAAGAGTGTTAGCAAGTCACTTGATAAAGTGGGTGACAACTGCAGGGGCAGGGCTTTAGACTATGGAAACCTGTCATTGATTGATAAATATTGTGGGATTGTGATTAATAATTGTATCTGATTCCAAGACAAGGGATCACAAAAGAGCCATTGTACAGTGCCAAGAAGCACAAGGTCATGGAGACCAAAATCTTTGTGGGATTAATGAGATCTGCACCAAGATAGAGGACTTGTTTGAGGTTTAAGGTAGCGGCTGTTTGACATACATCAGTTGCAGGTGCCACATTCTGACAAGTACCTTAGTTTGACTGCGATTTTGGTCCCCCTATCCCTGAGAGTAAAGGTAAAATCAGAACAGGGAATGATACTTACCTTTTACATAAAAATCTAGTTCTTTTTTTCTCTCTCTTCCAGTATGGCAACTTTCTATAGTTCTGGCTGCCAGTGGGTAAATGTAATATTACTCTATTTGTCCTACAGACTTAGGGAACAGAAATCAATTTAACTGGATCCTGATTTAAGAACCCATTGAATTTATTCTCTTTTACTCAGAAATTTGATATACAGAGATTTTGACATTTTGGGTTAGATTTTGATTTTCTTTTCTCCCTAAATTTAATTTTTTTCTTCTATTTGTTTTCCTTTTCTTTTGATACTTGACTCATATACATCATAACTCAATCTTGTATCTATCCTGAGTTGATCTGGGTGTTGTTCAACACCCTTCTCAGAGGGGGTTGTATAATTTTCTTGAAGTCCAAGACTTAAAATTTTTTAAGAAAAATTTCAGGAAAAGAAGCTTGCTAACTCCTTAAATCAAGAAAACGAACTGTTCAGATAAAGTGCCATAAAGAAGACTCCACTGCATCAGAAGATTCAGAATGAACTTTGGGATGTAATTGATTGAACTGAAGGGAGTTGAATACATTTATTCTGAATGTAAACTCTTATGCCAAAGTCTAGATAATCAACAAAACAACAAAAAGCCTTCATCTGAGGCATTTATAATTTTTTAAATATTAACAACTATTCAAAGAATTTAACAAATGACTCTCCTGAGCTATTTCATGCTCAAGCTAACATGCCCTTTAAAGAACAGTCACTAAGATAGAGATGATGCAATGGTAACAGAGTTATAAGATTCAAGGAAGATTAATATGAAGTAGTTAAGGAATAAAAATTTCAAGAATTGATATACAAGTATACTAGAATTTTATTGAACTATTTTTTAAATGACAAAATGAATGGTTTTAATGTAACATAGGAAAATATCTGAATTGATGCAAGTTACATGGGCAGAACTCGTGATTTTTTTTTTACTTTGGCTTTTAAGGAAGTCAGCTTTGAAAGATAAAATTTCTGTTCAATGAAATGACTGTCAAAATGCCATAAGATTAATTGTTCAAAGTAGGACATGGAAGAGAAGGTGAGAGAAACAGGAAAGGAAAAAGGGAATCTTTGATGATGATCTTCAAGTCAGATAAACAATCAGAGATTTGACCACAGAGCTTTGACTGATGTTTTTCAAGTTATGGGAGGATAAAGAGAAAAAGAAAGACAAATGGGGTTTGTACAAACTGCCTAAAGAACTTGGCACTAGATACTTGGCTTCCTCCTGGAACTCTTGATTTTATGTTTTTGGGCAACTAGAGATCTAAAGATTCAGGAAGCTTAGAGATCAAAGAAGTTTAGATGTTTGAGAAGAAAAAAGGCTCAACTCAGACAGGTGTGATTGTTAACACACTCTTAGAGTTCAACAACCATCCAGGAAAATAAAGTTTTTAGCCCAGAAACTTCAAGGTTTGATGACCCAAATATGGAAAGTCCTTAAGAAGGAGCAAGACCAGGGCTCTAGGATAACAAGTATGTAAAGGAGATGTGACTACAAATTAAACAACCTACTAAACAGAGAAAGCTAAACATAATATTTAAATAAAAATAGCTAAATTAATTTAAACCAAGACACATAAATTCAATTTAAATCAATTCACCAAATATGTATAGAGTGCCAAAACCATTCTATTTATCTAGTACTCTGTTTCTTAGCCATTCCCAAATTGTTTTGATGGTTGCCTCTTTATAATAATACATTTTGAAATCTGTTACAGATAAACCACCTCCTTCATTTTTTTTATTAATTCCCTTGATATATTAGGTCTTTTGTTCTTCCAGCTGAATATCTATTTTTTCTAGTTCTGGGATATAATTTTGGAGTACTTTCATTTAGCACTGAATAGGAGAATGAATTTAATCATAATTGTCATTTTCATTCTATTGGCTTAACCTATTCAAGAGCAATTAACATTTTTTATTGTTTTGATCAATTTTTATTTGTTTAAAAAGCTTTTTGGTAGTTGTGATCATATAGTTCCTGAGCTTGTCTTGGCAGATGGACTGCCAGGTTCTTTGTATTATATATAAATTATATATATATATATAAAATATATGTATATACATACATATTTATATGATTTTAAAAAATAATATTTTATTTTCCCTCCATTATATATTTAATATTTCTACTTTTCTGCCTTTGTTTTAAGTTTTCCATACCATTATACATGTTCAATTCTTGTTTAGATACAATGAAGTGTTGAGAAAAAGGTATATTATTTTCTATCCCCATTCATTTTTCTCCAAAATCTATCATGTCTAATTTTTCTAAAATTCTTTCACTTTTTTTGTTTTGCACATCACTCCTTTATTGTAATGAACAACAGAAAAAGGGGGCAGGGTTAGTACTTATGCTGAAACTGATAAGAATCCTGGGGGCATGTCTGTGTGGCTGGAAGGCAACAGGATATGGACATGTATTTTGACATGATTTAGGGGTATTTCATTGCCACAGAACAGAGACTGGGCTTTAAAATACATAGTGGGATGTACTCATCCACTCTTTAGAATTCAAGAACTTCTCTGCACATCTTGAGATTTTTGTGTTTAGATTTATTTAATTTTGAGAGAGGAAAATTGAGATACCCTTACTAGAATAGTTTTACTATCTTTTTTTTCTCCTTTGGTATGTCATTTAATTTTTCCTTTAAAATTTGGAGACTGTACCATTTAGTGAATATATGTTGTGCATGGATATTACTTAACTGTCTATAGTACATTTAAAATATAATTTCCTTCTTTATATCTTTTAATTAGATATATTTTTTATTTTAGCTTTGTCTGAGATCATGATTGCTACCAATCCTTTTTCTTTACTTTTTACTTCAGACAAAGCATAATAGACTATGCTGTAGTGCTTTTCTTTTACTCTATGTATCTATCTGCTTCAAATGTATTTCTTATAGAAAGCAGATAGCAGGTCTCTGGTTTTTAATCCATTCTGCTAACAACTTCTGTTTATGGGTGAGTTCACTATATTCACATTTAATATTATGATAATTAACTGTGTATTTCCTTCCATCTTACATTTTCCTGTTTATTCTTTTCTTTCTCTCCCCTCTTTTCATACTTAAAAGTGGTTTACTTCTGAGCATTGTCTCCCCAAACCTCTCTTCCCTTGTATCACCCTCCTTTCTTTGATCTCTGTCCCCCTTTACTTCCCTATCAGATAAGATAGATTTCTATATCCAACTGAGTATATATCTTTTTCTTTCTTTGATCTAAATCTGATGAGAGTAACTTTCAAGCATTGCCCTTCCTCTCCATTATAATAGCTCTTTTGTTCCTCTTTTACTTGAAATAAGCCACTGCACTCAGTGATTTCCTTCCCTTTTCTCCCTATGCAGCATTCTTTCTCATCTCTTAATTTTATTTTTTATGTATAATATCCCATTGTAGTTAATTTTCACCCATAACTTCTATGTATATTCCTTCTAATTTCCTTAATACTGATAAAGTTTATAAGAATTAAAAGTATTAAATTGTAATAATGTATAAGCCTTTCAATCTCATTGAACCCATTATGATTTCTACTCCCTGTTTACCTGTTTATGCTCCTCTTGAACCTTCTGAACTCTCTTGAATGCCAAGTTTTCTATGCAATTCTGGCCTTTTTTATTAGGAATATTTGAAAGTTCTCAGTTTCATTAAATATCTAATTTTCCCCTGAAGAAGTATACTCATTTTTTAGGGTGTGCATTTCTAGATTGTAATCCTATTACTTTTGCCCTCTAGAATATTTGAGGCACTCTGATCCTTTATGGTAGAAAAAGCTAAATATTGTGATACACTGATCATGGCTCTATGATATTTCATATATTTCTTTCTCACTACTTGTTTTATTTTCTCCTTACTCTGGGAGCTTTCAAATTTGGTTTTAACTTTCCTTGAATCTTTCATTTAGGAGTCGATCTGCAGCTTATCAGCAGATTCTTTCAATTTCTATTTCATTTCTGATTATATTGTATCAGGGTAATTTTCCTAGTTATCACTTTCACATGTAAAAATGTGATCAGTTTTACCTCATTAAATCCCTTTGATCATGGCTTTCAGGCAGAGAAATGATTCTTAGGTTAGAATTCCAGGATCTATTTTTCACATCAGTTGTTTTTCTCATGAGATACTTCAGTTTTCCTCCTTTTTTCCCTTTTTAAAAATTTGTTTTACCATTTTTCTTTCTTATGTAGTTATTATATTTCATTTGTCCAATTCTAATTTTTAGGGAATTATTTTCTTGTTTGAGGCTTTTAATTTCTCTTTTTTTTAATAGTTATTTTCCTGTTTGGTGTTTTACATTTTATTTTTTTAGGAATCTATTTTCTTTTTAAAAATTGCTTTAAACTGTTGAGTTTTTCTATCATTTTGTTTCCTAAATTTTCTCATAAATTTCTTATTATTTGTTTTTTGATTATCCTTTATAACTCTTCCTGTTGCCCTTCCATGTCTTCATGGCCTTAAAGGCTGTTTCACTCTGTCTCCTTGTGGTTTTGCCACTCCAAAATTTGTTTTGAGATGCTTTTTTTTTTTTGGTTGTTTGTCTGTGGGTTTAGGTGAGCTTGGAACATTCCTTACTCCACGTTGTCTACTGGAAGTGGAAATTATTTGCCTGCACTTTGCAGGAAAGCAAGAGTCCTAAAGACCATATGAAAAGAGTGTATTCTAATTATGGGAAGAATGCAATGCTTAGAAATGAGAGATGTAATATTACATATAAGAACCAAATAAAAAGCCCAGTTTTGTTTGATTATATCCAAACCCCATAAAGTGGAGTAATGTATAAAAAGCCTGGAAAGTTAGATTGGATGTAATTTGGTTGTTAAGGGTTTTTAAATACCAAGCAGTGAATTTGTATATGATTACACAGGTACTAAGCAGGGGACAGTGAAATGAGCTGGCCTGTGTTTTAAATATTTCATTATTACCAGGTTGTATTTATACCAGGAATTTAAGAATGAATTATTTCACTTTTGTAAAAGCTAAAACCAAAAGACCACTTTTTTTCTTTTTTTCTATTCTTTTCCTTCTTTTTTTTTCTTTGCAAATCATTAGAGGTAAACAGAGTAATAAAGGAACAGGCATTCATTAAGCATACACCTTTGAACAGTTCAAGACTTTGAAAACAATAAAAACACTACACCCACTTTCCAGGAAGTTATATTCCAAAAGAGGGTAAATAGAAAAAGATTGGAGCATCAGCTCTAAATATAAATATTTTTTAAAATGCATTTGTTTTCTCAAATCTAAGGTCTTCCCTTAAATTGCGACCAAAACTATAAGATTAAGATGAAGAATTATTTGTCATGTAAAAACACTAAAAATTTTCTCAACAATAACAAAGGGGGGAAATGACAAATATTCAAAGAGAGGTGGGAACACTAATACACTCTTGGTGGACTTGTGAACTGATCTAGCCATTTTGGAGAGTAATTTGGAATTATATGCAGAAAGCTATAAAAATGTATATGAACTTAGATGCAGCAATATCATTGCTAAGTCTATTTCCCAAGAAGATGGGAAAAAAGGAAAAGAACCTCTATGTTCCAAAATTTTATTGCTGCTCTCTTTGTAGGGAAAAAGAATTGGAAATTGAGAGGATGCCCATCAGTTGGGGAATGGTTAAACAAATTGTGGCATATGATTGTCTTGGAATATTTCTGTGCCATAAGAAGTGAAGAACAGGATTTAAAAAAAAACTTAGGAAGAATAACATGGAATAATGAACAGTAAAATAAGTAGAACCATGAGAACATACACTGCTACAGAATTAATACTAGAAGAATAAAGTATGAGTGTTACCTCTAAATAAAATAGCTAAGTGGTTCAGTGTGTCAGCATGAATTCCGGAAGCCTTAACTTTGTCCCTATCCCTTGGGAACTTACCTTAAGGGAAGTCCCAGACTGACTGTTTGAGACTAAACAATAGACCTTAAAGTACTTAATGATCCCAGTTTAGGTAGGACTAAAAGGCATAATTAATATTGAGTACCCTTTTTGCCTTAGAAGTTTTCCCCATTGTATCAGAGATACAATTCCCAAGAAGACCAACACCCTGTGCAGGAATCATCCTTTTTGCATCCATTGTAGTAGATTATTCCCTGACCCCCAACCTTTGGCTACAGACTCTTTGCCAATCCTGCTTACAACCTGTCAGTGTATGTTTGCTGTGCTTAATTCCCTAAAAGGTATATAAGATCCCTAGGATCTATTATTCTTTGAAAGAATCATCTAGCATGGTGATCCTCTCAGAGACACTGTCCCTAGAGCCCCTATGGTTTGACTATGTATGGTATTTAGAGCTTGGATCTGTGTATTGGCTGATACATAAGGATCTCTCTTTTTCCTAATTAAAGATTTGGTTTTGTTGACTACTTTAATGGTTATGTATTTTGCCAGGTTGATGAGTATATAAATTGATAGGGCTAGAAGTAGAAAGACCTGTATTCAAATCCTTCCCTGGATACTAACTTGTAGTGTAGCTATGAAAAAGTAACTTTACATTTGTCTACTTCAGTTTGTCATCTGTAAAACTGTAATAATAATCTCATTTACCTCTCAAAAATTTTAAGAAGAACAAATGTAATCATGATTGTAAAGTTTTTTGCAAATCTTAAATTTCTATAAAATTTCTATTATAGTAAATATCTTATTTGATTTTATGAATTTTGTATAGATTTGTAAACTTTAAAATCCTCTATAAACATCACCACCACTGCCAAACACAAACAAACATACAAATACACACAGACACACAAAACTTTCTCAACATCAGAATGTGAAGCAAGGAACCCTATTGTCCCCACCTTATTTGATGGAATACTATGAATCTAAGTGAAAAGAAAATGATAAGACCACACATACACATAAAGAGAAAAAAAGAATTATAGATATTTGTTGATGACAAATGCAATCTGTTAGGAAAATAAATCATTTTAGCAAACTAAAGAAAAAAATAATATTCTACATTTTTCTTTTCAAAAAGAGGCAGAATAGATTCAAAGAAAAATGTCACTTAAGATGACAAGAAATTTTAATTAATTATCTGAGAAATATCTTATCAAAATTTTGGGTACACAATGACATGCATCACTAACTTCCATTTACAACTATCCTGGAGGCACATGAACCACATTGTAGAACATTCCTAGGTCTTTGAATCCAGGGAAAGGTGGTACCTACTGACATGGGCATTGTGCAGAGATGGCAGCAACCCTGTACCCCTTGACTCTGGCAGGCTGTGAGCAGGGGAATTCCCTTCCCCCTTCCTGCCCTTGAGACCCCCAAGGCAAGGACCATTGTCCTTGGAATTCCTTTGAGTTGAAATAGGCAAAGAGATACACCTCCTGGACACACCGGGACAGTCTAGGCCCTGAGGGTCTAGGACAGACCCTGCACCAACTCCCAGCCTGAGTGCAGGGAGTCACGTACACACTACCAGAAAGGATACAAAAGAGCGAGAACTGGGGGACTCGGGGAGAGCCTCTCATGGCTGCTCCACTCATGCTGTCTTGCTGGCCATTAATCCTATCTTACTAATAAATCTTTCTTTTTTACTTTTAAGCTAAGTTTGGAGTCCTCTCATTCTTGAGAATGGTTTCCTTCCCGAACCCAGGGGTTCACCAATTTGCTCCCCTATAACACTACTATAGGGGAAAGTTTAAATGGCTATAAGTCAGAGGAAGTAGGCATAATTGTTAGCAACCTTGGGTTAATTATTCCACAGTGATAGATATGAAACTGTTATCAACATATCTTTTCTCAATAAAAAGTTTTTCAAAAACTATTTCATGAGATATTTTATATTATTTCTAAGGCATATACTAATGAAGTGGTGTCATTAGTACTAATTAGTCCTGTGACAGTGTATTCATTGAGATAATACATTTGATAGCTCTACTTTAAGTTATGTGACTAATACAAAGAGGGGAATTTTTGAATTGTCACAACACCTATCATTGACAATTGATTTTTATTTTCTTCATTCATTTAACAATTCAATCATTTATAGAGAGTTCATTTTGTGCCAAGCACTGTGTTAAATTGCTTAAGTGCTGAAGATACAAATAGAAAAAAAGAGGCAATGACCACAAAAAAATCCCTGGGCTACAGAATCTTGCTTACATCCTAAACTAGGAAGATAGGCCAAAAAAAGGAAATTGAAAACATTCCTGTAAAGATACATACCTTGGCAATGATGGAAAAATAAATCTATAAAGTCTGGAGTGGGGCGTAGAGAGCAATGAAGGGTGAATACATCTTGCTTATGGGAGGCAAATGGAGCTTCTATAGAGTGAGGGGTGAGTGATAGGAGGAAAATAGGATAGGAGAAGGAAGGGAAAAGAAGAGTAGAAAGGGAAAGGAGGGTAGGGAAGCCAGGGTAGCCCATAAGCCCAGGAGGAGAGATTGACCCAAGCCCTTTGGAGCTAAATAAAGATTAGACAGCACTTATTGTTAGAAAGCTAGGTTTTATTTAGATTAGGATAGGAAAAGCTAGGTAGGGTAAAAGGGTCTCCTCTAGTAGGCACTCCTCTAGGATCGAGAGCCTCCAGGGTTGAGAGCCAGGGTCCAGTGTGAGTCTCCAGGGTAGAGAGCCAGCAGGCTCCAGAGAGAAGAGGTGCCAAAACTCTCTCTTTTATACTTTCTCCAACACCTCCCACAAAAGAAGTGGGAGGTGTTGGGGGAAGTTGTAGCAGGGAGTCCTAGGAGACTACATCTCCCAGGGCTTAGAATAATTTTAAACAGCACAAAGGGGAACCAATCTGTAAGAAGAAGGACCTGCAGGGACTATAGGGATCTTACAGGGAGAGAAGGCCACTGAAGCATCATAGTCAATCTAGCTTACAGAGTGGAAAGACTGCTACATGTAGTGAAAGAAGTCCAGAAAATCAGGAATGAGGCCCAGATAGGAATGAAGGAATGAATCAGGAACAGAAAATGATGGGGTAAAAAAAAAAAAAAAACAGGAAATAATGTGTGAAAGTATTGTGTGTACCCAGTTAGGGCAGGGAAAGAGGAAAGAAAGCAATTTTTTTAAAAAAGGTAAATATATAAGAATATTATGAATTAGATTTTCCTAGGGAGTTCTATCTTTTTACAGATTCCATTCTGTTTGGCCAGATGCTCTACTCTTGGTTCTGCATATTTCTCATAATTCCCTCTTCCAAATTGGCCATATTGCTTGGCAAAGTATTTTGATTGAAGATTTTTACAGCTGTTAACCTTAAGCTTCCTGCTGTCAAAATATTCCCATAGTGAGGTTCACCCTGCTTTGAATGGTTCAATCAATAATTTTATATGATTCTTCATTAACTCATTTCTTCTTACAGAAAATCAGCACAGCGGTAG
Source organism: Gracilinanus agilis (assembly GCF_016433145.1). Classification (NCBI taxonomy): domain Eukaryota; kingdom Metazoa; phylum Chordata; class Mammalia; order Didelphimorphia; family Didelphidae; genus Gracilinanus; species Gracilinanus agilis. The sequence continues at coordinate 147,436,006 of NC_058133.1, read as the reverse complement.
AAACACACCTCTTGGGGTCAAATAACTAATCTATGACTCTCTTACTGAAAATATAGTCATTATGTGTGTGTATTTTGTATGTGTTTGTTTATAGTGTTTAAAGCAATAGATTACTTTTTTCTAGTTCAAAAGGGACATCCACGAAACTATTAAATATTTAAATTCTGAGTAAAAAAGGTTCAGTAGAAGTGGTTTATCTAAAAGAATATTTTCATTTGCAGATTAGTGGATTCTCATTTTCATGCATTTAATTATCCACTTTTAAGGAAAAAGTTATATATCTAGTGGAGATTGTTATTAAATCTTTCAGTGCACATTTTTCCATGATTTCCAATTGAAATGCTTGGCATTGAAGTGATATGATTTACATTACACAGATGTCCACTTGAATTTATCAATTTTTACCCATCCCTAGAATATTTTTATAAATTTGAGCAATCTTCTGAACAAGCAACTAACCCCAAATTGAAGAAAACTGCATTAAAATTTATAAGCTATTTCTGAACTTATAATTTAAAAAAATATAGTAATCATCAGAATCATGTTTTTTCTTAACACTTAGGGAGATAATTCTATCAGAAGTTCAACATGAAGACTTAAAATTTCTTGAATAATGTTTCAAATTCATTCTTACTACTGTATAGACTTAGTAGCTATGTGAACTCTGAGCAAGTCATAAAACTTTCTTCTCAGTTAAATAGAAAAAAATCATAGTAGTACCATTTATCTCACAATATTTATTTTTGTTCACTTGTTTTAGTTATGTTGGACTCTTCATGACTTCCTTCAGAGATTTCTTGGCAAAGATATTGGACTGGTTTGCTATTTCCTCCTCCTGTTCATTTTACAGGAAAACTGACATAAATAGGATTAAGTGACTTACCCAGGGTCACACAGCTAATAAATATCTGAGTCATATCTTCCTGACTTCAGGCTGGCATTCCATGTACTGTGCCACCTATCTGCTAAATATCTCACAATTTTGCAACTATAAAATTATATTTATGTAGAAAACAATTTGCATATCATAAGATTCTATAAAATCTTATTCTTATCATTAATATTTCATAGTACTTATCCTGATTCCTCTTCATGTTGTGTAGTGACTCTAAATTGTAGATCAGTATGAAACTAGTTCTAAAATGAAGCATGGAAATAGTTCTATAATGCTGAAAACTATTCAAAAATAGTTCTACCAACAGATTGAGACTGCTTTTTAAAAACAATGATAACTAAGAATGATGAAACTCTTCCTCAGTAGTTTGGCCCTTTGATCATTATTTTTTGGCAACCCCCAAAATGAAGAAAAATACAATGAGGACCTCTGACTCATTCTGTCCTCTTTTACTTCTACAGTGACTGCAGCAGAGCGGTGAGCAAGGGGTCAGCTAGGACTCACAAAATTTAAGAACACTTATGAATTTAAATTAATTTACTAAAAATGAGATCCATATCCAATAATATTATCATGCTTAAGGAAGTGGATTTTTATCAATTTTGACATTATCTCCTTAAATGAACCTAGAAGAAAACACTTTTGCAAGTAAATCAAAGGATGGCTCACAACTTTTTCTGGGGAAGCAAATAAATGAATGGTAGAGTTGATTTTGCCATAAATTCAAAGCAACAAGAAACATAATTTCTTGGGACGTTGATCCTGTTGTGTTACAGTGCTCTTACTATGTATTTATTTACAGAAAGACTACCATGAAAGTAGCTACAGTTCGTACTTTGAAATATGATTTAGAGAATAAAGAAGTCAAGCAATCCTATGAAGAAAACTTAGTAAGACACACCAAATTAAATCAATATATGCTTTAACACTAGACTATGTCAGTGCCAGTGTTGGAATAAGTAAACGTGGCAACAGACATACATTGGGATATGAGATCAAGAATGATTAATACTTTCAGTCCTTAATCCATGATAAAGCAATAGTTATCAAAACCACCTGGGAGGGGGAGAGAGAGAGAGAGAGAGAGAGAGAGAGAGAGAGAGAGAGAATAGCAAAAGATAAAATAGATAACAATTATTGAAGCTAAAAAGTTACTGCAATTATAAAATTAATATACATAGGACAAGAAGGAAAATGGTCAAATGGGCTGCAGTGAAGAGTTATGAGAGAACACTCCCAACTTCTCTCTTCCAGGAATTGGGAAGTCTACAAGAATTATACATTATGCTTGTTTTCATATTTTTAAAACTATATTGAAATGTTGTGCTAATTTTTCCCTCTTTAAAAAATACTATCTATTATATGGGGTGGCTTAATTAGGGAAGGAGACTGGGGAGAACTCTGATGGTATAAATAACAGAAAATTTTAGTAAAAATAATTAGAAAATAAATGAAATAATTGAAAAAGACATATATTTAAAATATGTATTAGGTACAAAGAACAAGAAAATGTCAAAGGTTTTAGTACACATATATTTCTTACCTATGCATCATGAATAATAACTTCAAGAAAAATAGTAGGTGATATACATAGAAAAACAAGGAGTAATATCATAAAAGTGGAATTTATTATGTCTAATGAAAAGATAAATATATTAATAATGTGAATATTATTCCTTAATCAACTATGTATAATCACATGGCTTATTTGTAAAGCAAAAATAAAAATTATCATTATGCAAGAACTAAAAATCAAAATAAGGAAATATAAACATGTAGCATCAAAAAGAAACATCTTAGTCCTATGCTATTCAACTATATATATATATATACATTACTTTTAAAATGTAATATAAGCAGAATATAGGACTGAGAGACAAATATCAAATAGTTTGATCAATGTGGCCATAACAAAGGGATGAAAAAGCCTAGAAACACTTTCAGCAGTATACACTTAACCACTTAACTTATTAACCAAGCTAAGACACATGGTTTCCAAGTACAACAATTGTTAAGAATTCAAGTTAATTTGTAAAATCTAATGGACTATGGAATATTCTAATAATATCACTTCATGAGATACAGTAAAATTAGGTACATTCTAGTAAAAGTAGCACCCTGAAAAATTCACAACACATTTTTAAATTTAATCTGTATCATTAATATTTTTCTCTATTACTCTATTGTCTAGATAATCAATGAAACAATAAAGACCTGACACAGAATTTGCTGATTCAGAGATATAAATACTCTCACTAAAAATCAGTTGTCTTGAATTATAAAAGCTGACTTTCAAGTACATCCCTAAAATGAATTTTAAAAAAGCTTGACTAGAAACTCAAAAAAATAGAAATTATTCAAAAGGAATTTGAGGAGGATAAAATACAAATGATATATGAGAAATATTTCTTTTAAATAACAAAACTATTTTCACTATGGATAACAGTGAAGACTTTATACTTGTCACTGGACTATTTCTAGCATTTAAATTTTGGTTGAAGAGATAATGGTGGTGGCGATGGTGATAATATTTGATTGTTTGGGTGTTTTGGTTTTTTTTGAGGAGGAGGAGGAGGACCAATAGCATCATGGGGTAATATCTTG
>NC_058133.1:147327166-147424297 GCF_016433145.1 Gracilinanus agilis | reverse complement strand
GCAATTAGTAAACATCTCCATGAAATTTATTTCTGCTCCCAGAAGTAAACCCCTACTAATTGGTGGTTGGAATTTGGCCCTTGTCCTTGCACCTATATCTCTACTTTTTAGACTTTAATGGATTGTGTATGATTTGTAACCCCATTCACAGCTGTTATTCTTTCTTTGTGTTCTTTGTTTGAAACCAGTATAAAATAAAGTCCAAATCCCATTGCGTTAGAGCAACATGGGCTAACCACTAGTCTGGTTGTTCTCATTTTCTTCCTCCTGCCTTAACAATCCTAAGCCACCAACGCCACTCAGGACCAAAAACCATATAGGGGGCTAGCTCCCTATAATCAGGTTATAGCTTTACCTGAGGAAAAGTGAAATAGATATAGGTAAACCAAAAAAAATATATATATATAATACACATATATGTATATGTTAATATATGTATTTGAAATATTCTTTTTCCTTCTCTAGCCCTAGGGTATTTCTATACAGAGCCAAGACTACCATCCCTTATTCTCAAGAGGAATAAAGCTTGCCTCCTAAAGACAATGTCCAATTTTATCATTCAGGAAGAGAGAGCAAGGTTAAAAATTTAAACTGCTTGCAAGAATCACATTGAATCCTATTAAGATATGGAACTGAGTTCTACATTTGTCAAATATTAATAAATCATGGAGAAGCAAAGTACTTTTGACAAGATATGAGGATACCTTGCTGTATTATTTAGATAATTTTGTTTTTCATTAAGATGTCAGAGCTAAAGCTACTTCATTTTCCACAATAACCTTCGAACAAAATCAATTCATTGGCACATGTGAGCAGAACAACTATGTCCAACATTGTGTTCTTAGGAATATGAACAGCACACAAAGGGAGAAAGGAACTTAACAGGCTATTGTTGTATTCTTGGAGAAAGAAAAGGGAAGGAGAAGAGTAAACACTGCAATGTATTAGCAGATATGCAAGTTTTTCACCTCATTTTCAGTAGAAGAAAGGGCACCTTAAGATGGAATACCCTAGAGATTCATCTTCACTTTGCATGAAGATGTCATTTGTTTTTATCCATTTTGAAATAAATTAAACAGTCATTTCCTGAGATTTTATCCACCTAAATAAAGCCTTTCTTTAGACATTTTTAAGAAAATTTTATTTAATTTATTAAGAAAAATTTTCCATGTTTACATGATTCATGTTCTTTCCCTCCCCTCTGCCTACCTCCCTCCCATAGTCAATGCACAGTTCCACTGGGTTTTACATGTGCCATTGATCAAGACCTATTTCCATATTATTATTTACATTAGAATTATAATTTACAAAATGGAAAGCAATAATATCCAATAATCCCCATCAAACCATGTGATCAAGCGGTTACTTTTCTTCCATGTTTCTACTCCCACAGTTCTTTCTCTGGATGTGAAATAGTGTTCTTCATAAATCTCTCAGAAATGTCTTGAATCATTGCATCGCTACTACTACAGAAGTCCATTACATTCGATTTTACCACAGTGTATCAGTCTCTGTGTACAATGTTCTCCTGGTTCTGCTCCTTTCACTCTGCATCAATTCCTGGAGGTTGTTCCAGTTCACATAAAATTCCTCCAGTTCTTTATTCCTTTGAGCACAATACTATTCCATCACCAACAGATTCCACAATTTGTTCAGTCATTCCCCAATCGAAGGACATTCTCTCATTTTCCAGTTTTTTTTTGACACCACAAAAATCACAGCTATAAATATTTTTGTACAAGTATTTTTCCTTATTATCTCTTTGGAGTATAAACCCAGCAGTGCTATGGCTAGATCAAAAGGCAGGCAGTCTTTTAAAGCCCTTTGGGCGTAGTTCCAATTTGCCATTCAGAATGGTTGGATCAATTCACAACTCCACCAGCAATGCATTAATGTCCCAATTTTGCCAAGTCCCCTCAGATGTTTATTGCTTACTTTCCTTTGATGTCATGTTAGCTAATCTGCTAGGTGGGAGGTGGTACCTCAGAGTTGTTTTGATTTTCATTTCTCTAATTTTTTTTATTTTTAGAAAAATTTTCCATGGTTACATGATTTCTGTTTTAACTTTCCCCTTCACCCCCTCTCTTTAATTTCCCCCCATAGCTAATGTGCATTTCCACTGGTTTTAACATGTGTCATCAATCAAGACTTATTTACATATTATTGATAGTTGAATTGGTGTGGTCCTTTTGGGTCTATATCCCCAGTCATGTAATCCTCATCAACCCAAGTGTTCAAGCAATTGTTTTTCTTCTGCGTTTCCTCTCCTGTAGTTCTTCCTCTGCTCTTCTCTAATTATAAGAGATTTAGCACACTTTTTCATGTGCTTATTGATAGTTTTGATTTACCAGAGAATTGCCTATTCATGTCCCTTGCCCATTTATCAATTGGAGAATGTAATTCCTAGCCATTCCTGATCAGTAACACGGGCTTCAGGACTTTCCACCATGTATCTTATCCTGGACTGTGAGGCAACTATTGAGACTTTCTCATAAATCCTAAGTTGAGTGACCTTCACAGAAAGCTCATTTCTGATTTTTACTTTTCCCCAGGGAAAAACGGGTTTTGTGGGCAATGACTTAATTTATCTTACTTCAATATCTGATATAGCAAAGCATGAAAATCTTTAGTCTTTCCTTATATCTAGAACCTAATCTCCAATTAGTTTCATCTCATCCCAAATTGAGAAATAAAATCCTCGGAAGTTTTATTGCCATCCAATCTCTTACCAGGGGTTGTTGCACAGGTTTCCCATATTTCTCAGAATTTCATATATTCGTAGCTTCCTAAAATGTTGTAATATTCCATTTTATTCATCTACCACATTTGTTCAAACATTTCCTAATTAGTAGTTTGCTATTTTGTTTCCAGGAGATGACACATAATTTTACAACAGGAAGTGAGTACTTATCCAAAAAAGACAGCAGTAGTAGATTAATTTACCTAAAAAACTACTAGGAGTTAGTTGGAAGAATTTTTAGATTTTAGAAGTTGCTATTAGAAAGTTGGAAACATAGAAACATAGAAACACACTCTAGACAGACAAGGGCATGAAGATATTGTTTTCTTATGGAAAAAAGGAGCTTCTGACAACATGATGTCTGGAAGCAGAGATGAAAACTGTTTATAGGCTCAAAGGCTAGCTAGCAGTCACAATTGAAATGTGAGCTGTAGAGATTACTATACAAGGAGAGAATAGGCTTCCAGGTCCTTCCTTCCCAGAATAGTGATTTAGTGTTTTCTATATACATTTTACTAACATTGTGTATTGTTCCCACTCGTTTAATGGATGTTTTACATATTATCAAGGTTTAACTAGAAAGTTGGATGATTTTTAGCTACTATTTTTATTTGCTAAAAGAGAAAAAGCCATTTCTCCTAAAAACTAGTTAGTTGAATCTAGTGGCCAACTGTAAAAAGTGACATACTAATGAGGATTAAGTCTTATGAATTTGGATTATTTTAGAAAAATGGATCATAGATTATGTCATAGACTCTGAAAGTAGCAGTTCCAAAACCAGAGTTTGAGTGAAAGTTTCAGAATAATCCAGAGGATAGAAATGTTACAAAAGCAACAATAAGGGCACTCAAAACTCAGATTAGATTAGATTAGATTAGATTAGATTAGATGCTAAACATTGTTCTGATGAAATATGCCTCTCTTCATTTGGTAAGGATGTTGGGGAGAGAAGTGAAAAATGGTTACAAAAAGATGCATAAATTGACCAAAAATGGCATCCGGACAGAGGATATGGGTTGCTATTGCTTTCCCAAGGTTATGTGTCATTTATGAACTTTTTTTTGTATCTTGAACCCTATAAAAACTGATTTTAATTTCAGTTCAGGGCAGCTTTCACTAGGAAAATTGTCCTGGCCAGTAGATATGTTTATTAATCAATAGATTAATAAATAAATATTGGTTCCACTAATTTGAACATCTGGGTGTCTGGACTTGTTTTATGTGACCTACTTCAGTATTTGGAGCTGTTACTCTCAAGGAAAAGGAATATAAATAAAGAAAGGTGGTGGTTATCCTGTGGTGGTGACATGAGTCTAGGGTAGCAGCTGGTTTATGCCCCATCTACAGTTCTTTTCATTAAGACAATGACATATGACCTCATCTAAATAGACAAGCTGGGAGATGCATGTGACTTTGTATTTTAATAGGATGCCCAATAACAAGAGCACAGAGAGAAATAAGCCATTCAACAAAGAACTAAGGGTCAGGGACTTGTCCTGCTCTGGATTAACTTCTGTTTGTGTTTTCTTAAATGTATTCTATTAAGAAAGCATTTGCCTAATTTAATATTGTTTCTCATAAATATCTGCTGTTGACCCTGTCCTTATGTTACTGAGTGTCCCTTCAATTGTGAAATAAGAGCAAAATAGGAGCCAGGAGAGAGAAAGTATTTTTTCCTAACATGGAGCTGGAATCTCCAGCCCCAGGTCATTATAAGAGGTTTTGGGTTTTTTTTTCCCTTTCTAACTAGAAGTATAAGTATGAGCCATTATATAACTACCTTTGTAAATGTAGAATCACTATGAATTAGGATCCCTTTGGATAAATCTACTTTATAGATGTCAATCAAGAGTATATTTATATGAAATGTTTGATACAGAGCAGATAAAGTAGACCAGGAGGACATGATTACAAACAATGGATAAGGATTCAGTATAAGCACTACAACAGTGAAAGTGACTCAAGCAAAGGGTTGATTTAATATGTGCTTTCTGGGAAGATAGGAAGCAATTTTCAACCTTTCTTGCTCTGGAACTTGCAGGGAAAGCTAAGAGGAATACTCATCTGCAACGTGGAGGAAAGAATGAAGCATTGCTGGTCCAGAGAATTATCTGGTGCTAACAAATACATGCTATAAAAGCCATAGAAATTCAGAGGGAAAATAAATCATTGTAGGCTGGAATAATCTGAGAACACTTACTATGAGAAGAGTGGCTGGACCTTGAAGAAAAAAAAAGATGCATTTTATTTTAAAAGAGCAAAGAGCAAAGGCCTAAAACTTATGGTGGGGTATCTAGAAAAAAAACCCTCACTCAGATTCATTGCTCATCTCTTACCTCACAAGAGTTCTGTTTTGATTACTTGTTGGCTTTTCAGGAAGACTGTTAGTAACTTTATCTTTTGCTCTTAAAAGGAAAGCTATTTTTGTTGGACTTAAGAAATAAACTATAAATAATTTTGCTGAAAATTACTATGTTATATTGTATCAATTTTATGTGACCACATTATAGCACTTAAGGATGTCACAATTCTCCCCAGCCACACTTCAAACATTCTTTAAGGCAAAATAACTTCAGAGTATAAGAAATTCTCCCCCAAAAGGATGAACATTAGCTTGTATCTCTTTTAATGGAATTGTTTCAAAGAAATATATGTCTTTTCTTATTTAACACCCATCCACTTGACAATCACTTGGAGAGAAGAGAAATGAAGAAGGAACAAGATCATGATATGATTAATAAATTCAGATATCACTAGTTGCTCCCCACCTCTCCTAAGCTACATAGGAATGAATCACAGTCTTCAGTGTCTTTAAACTAGTAAAAACTTATTTTAGTTTAGTCATTTTATGACAGGTTGAAAAGTCCACTCAGTTCAATTGTCAGTTGAGCCATAGTTCATTAACTTTTTCTGCTGTTACAATGTCCATTTTCCTGCAAGATATATCAGCCTACAGCCCAACACAAAAGTAAATTTCCCTGAGCCCATCTCTTTGAGTGTTATCTTCCTATTATCATGAGAATATCCTAGGGATGGAATAAATAATCTGTTCTCCTAGGGGTTCCCATCACTCCTCCTAATGTTGTAGTTAGGTAGTTCTCATTTCAGACTGATGACAAAGTCCGGCCCCTTAAGATGTTAAAATGAGATTGTCAGTGTTTTAGTTCCATGTCTTTTTTTTAAACACATAATAGGCAATCAAGAAATGTTTATACTTGAGTGAAAAAATAAGTGAATTGTTTTGCAGCTTTATTAGAGTTCCTCAGTTTTGTAATAAAATGAAATTATTATTACATAAATCAATCCAAAGGTATAGAATCTTACCCATAATACATAAAAATCATTGTTTAATAACTAGTTACAAATCTTAACCCACACATTGCTGTCATCATCAATTATCTTTGTAGTCATTAGGCTAACATATATGATTCTGTTAAGTCTTACCATAAGGAATATGTACACAGGGGCACATTTGGTCAATATGCTAATTAAACAATCCCTTCAAGGTTATCTAATTTTCTTTTAAAACATAGATCAATGTCCTTATTGATCTTTATAGTGACAAGAGTGGAAGGATGGATAAATTGGTGGGATTTTAGGGGGAGGGAAGGGTGATCAAAGTGTACAGGAATGAATAATAATGCTAGAAAACAGATTATTGACATTGCTTGTTAGAAAGCTTGACACAACAGAGATATGCAATTACTATTCAGCAATATATTACCAAAAGGACAATTTTTAATTTATTCAGTTTTAGTAAACTTACTATAATGCTTCAACTTCCCTCTCTATCTTTCCCTCTCTAAGTTAATTTCACTGGATACTCATTCAACCAATCCTTCTCTGCTTTATGCTTTAATAAAATGTCTATGTAATTTGCTTTCTCTCTCTCTCTCTCTCTCTCTCTCTCTCTCTCTCTCTCTCTCTCTCTCTTTCTCTCTCTCTCTCTCGTTCTCCCCTTCTCTCTCTCTCTCTCTTTCTCACAGTCACACACACACATGAATATGACCTTTTATGTTAAATGTTTATCTGTTTGGGGTTTAATTTTTTATGTGGCAGAAATACTGTTCAAACACTTATTCCTACCAAATTGATTTCTAGTTTCTCAGGAATTCTTCTTAGGCAGGGTGTATTTGCCATGAGTAGTTTCTGTGGGGGGTTACCAAAAATGAATATGCTGTATTAGCTTTCTTCTGGGTTTTATTTACCTAGTTTTTCTCATTGATTAACTTTATCATTTTTCAAAAAATTAATAATTAATTAATTAATTAATTAATGTTTAATAGAATTTATATAGTTTAAAATCTGGTAACATTCTTACTTTTTCATTATTTCACCTTATATTCTTGTCCTCCAGAGAATCTTGTTAATATTTTGTTTAATTATATAGTATAAGTTTTGTAATTTGGTTGTTGCCAATCAATAAATATATAGTAAAAATTTAGCTTCCTGCAAATATTGTGTTAGGTGCTATGGTTACAAAGACAAAATCTAAAGTAACTATCCTTAATAAACTTAAGTTCTAATGAGGAAGCAACATGCACATATACAAAGAAATAAAAAATACATTTAGAAAAAACTAAAAAGCAACCTTGAAAAGGTGAGGTGAGGTGGAGGAACAGAAAAGGGACTTATGAAGTGAACACTACTTTATCAGAACTGTAAAAATTCAATAAATATATAAGGTATAATGCGTTAATATCTCTATAAATATTTTAAGGTAATTTTATTTCTATAAAGAATACTTATTTATGTTCAGATTCTTCTAATCTCAAAGCATTTTTATTGACTTATTACCAGGTATTGCATAGATTGTTTAGAAATTTTTAATTGAATTTATTTTTCTGACTATACTATCTGGGTTTTTTTTGTAATATACCAAAGAATTAATTGTCATTGTAGCTTTATTTTGGATTCTAACTCTTTAAGTCAATTTTTTCATTAAAATTTTATTCAATTTCTAGGATATTCTAAACCTGTGTTGGCAAACCTATGGCATGTGTGCCAAAGGAGACTGCTCCCCTACCCCTCTCCACTGTGCCTGAGGACATTTTTCACATCACCTGCCCCTCTGCCCAGCAGCCCAATGGAACCATTTACTCCCTCCCCTGTCTGGAATAAGTGGGCAGTTCACATGCTTGATAAGGGTTGCAGTTTGGGTACTTGGTCTCTAAAAGGTTCACCATCATAGCTCTAAACCATCATAATAAAGATCAAGTTAATTGTGAAGTCCTTGAAATCTTTTTTCTTACCAAATTGCTAAAGCTAACATTCTAGAATTATATTAAAAATGTTACCAACAATGGCTCTGGTTTCCCAGAATCCATCTAACCTGTATAATTATTCACACTGCTTAGATAAAATAAAATCACTTTTCAATGAGTTAGAGAATCATCAGGCCTTTTCATCTTCCTTGCTATTGTATAATAAGATACTTTAGACCTTACCATCTACTCTGTTAGACCTCCATAAATGTAAATGTAAAATGTCATATCTATTAAAGCTACCTAATAAATAACCTATAAACTTTATCATTTACCTCATTACTACACACATAGCATTTCTAGGATTTTTATCCATTTTGAGCTAGATTTTTTTCATGTGTTGTCTGCTCCAATTAGAATGTGAATTCTTTGACAACAGAGAATATAAAACTATTTCTATTTGTATCTCAATATTTAACATAATGTTTGACACATAGTAAGTGTTCAATAAATATGATTTCTTTCATTCAAAAGTAGAAATCCTAGGGCAGCTGGGTAGCTCAGTGGAGTGAGAGTCAGGCCTAGAGACAGGAGGTCCTAGGTTCAAATTCGGCCTCAGCCACTTCCCAGCTGTGTGACCCTGGGCAAGTCACTTGACCCCCATTGCCCACCCTTACCAATCTTCCACCTATGAGACAATACACTGAAGTACAAGGGTTAAAAAAAAAGTAGAAATCCTTATATTATCCCTAAACTCATTGAAAAACCTTCTGTTGTTTCACCATTACAAAAGATGGTAGCTGTTTATATTTAAAGACTAGAAAGAAAGGTGACTAGGGGAAGTTTATAGTCTTGAATGCCAACAAAGGGGTTTCCTAAGTTTTTTAATTTGATTCTAAGTTTAGAGGGAGGTACTAGAGTTTATTGTGTATGGAAGTAACATGGTCTGACATGCATTTTGGAAGATCACTTTGATAGCTGAGTGGAAGGTGAACTAGAGTTAGAAGAGATATTTAAGATTTTTTTACACTGATTTTAAAGTTGCCAAGATTATTTTCTCGTCTTTTACATTGAAAAAAGAGCTCACTATTTACTCAGTTTTGTTAATATTTTAAGATTTATAAATTTGACGCTGAGGTCTGCTCCATCTGTACCCCATTGTTTAGGCATTTTGTTTCATTTTTCAAATGACTATTAAAAATCCTTAATTTTTTAAATAAATGTTCATCATACTCATAATTCAAAGTATCATCAGTTTCCATTTATATCTGTATGCTTTGCTCATGTTTCCTTTATTGCTATGTCATTGTCTTATTTTTATCTACAACTAAGTTATAATATTTGCCTTTTACATGTGTTAATGATTCATTTACACCCCAAGCATATGATTCTGTTCCCCATGCCTAAAATGTACTTTTTCTTTGCATAGACTTTTAGAATTCCTTTAACCTCTCAAGATTTGACTCAGGAGTCATGACTTCTTTTCAGCATCCTTTCTTTTCAGGATGCCTTTCAAGATTCCTTCCAAGTTTTCATTGGCTCTCTGTTCTAGTGCATGAAATTTTACTTTTAGTATTTTTTTATCTTTTTATATGTTATATTGCCACAACAGAATCCAAGTTATTTGTCAACAGCCATGGTTTTATTCATCTAAAATGATGCCTTGAATGTGGTAGGCAGTAACTATTAATTGAGTTAAATTATTTCATTTGAAAAAAAGAAAATATGAATTTTTGAAACCCCTATGTTTAAAGATGATGGTACTTAAGGTGCTAAATTTTTGTGGGGGAAGTGTTCATGAATGAAGAAGTCATGTGATTCCCGGATTTCTTACTCCTTCTAAATACTGCCTTTTGGATTCTATTTATTGGTTTTGCTAAGTGCAGTTTGAAGATGTGTATTTTTGCCATGCCATCTGCCTAGTATCTTAGATCAAAAAGGGGTTCATGTGCTATATTAATAAATAATTATAGAAGAAATTAATATCATATGAATTTCAAAGAAGTATAAATTGGCCTTACTCTAATTTCTCTTGCCTGCTTCTAACTAATCCGGGAGGCAAGAATAAAATCCAGTGTGCTTGCAATTTGACTTACTTTGAATTTTCTGCTTAAATCTTAGTTGACCTTTTTCTTTTCTTCTTCCATTCCATTAATTTACATTTTTATCTAGAAAGCAACATTTGCAATAAATAATATGAAAAAGGTTGTTTTACCCTTCAAGATATATTCTGTGGCTTGAGAGAATAGTCTGGTTGGTGTGGCATGGGCAATGCTGCTTACAGGGCTGACTTCCAAATGTAAATGCCAAGTTATGTTCGACATGTACATTGAAGTCAATGTTAATAACTAGGCAGGTTTCCAATAAAAATGCAATTCTGACCGATCATGTTGCTGAGTAAAATCCATTTTGTCAGATTCCCTATTTGTGTTTTCCAGGACAATTTCCCCAACATCAAAAAAAAAAAATACAGAACATCCATTTTTCATCTGACAAGTGTGTGGAGGTGATTTTCTTTTTTTGGTAGAACAGAGTAGTTGTAAGGGAGAAGAGAAGTAGGCAAAAGGCAGTAAGGGTTTAATAGCATATGCTTTAAAGTAAAAATCACTGAAATTCTTATGAATTCTAAAGCTTAAATTCTAAGAATAAATAAATTATTTTTACTGTTTTTTCTCAACTACACTAAAAAAAGACATCATTTCCTTATTCATTCAATAAAATGCATTATATGAAGAGGGAGACTCAGAGATGTATAAATAAAATAATATGTTATGCCAATTATGGGTTGTATTTAGGTAGCTAGGTGACTGAGTAGATAGAATATTGGACCTGGATTCAGGAAGACTTTAATTTGAATCTGTCCTCAGGCACTTTCTAACTGTATGACCATGGGCAAGTCATTTAAACATTCTTGCTTCAGATTCCTCATCTGCAAAAAAGTGATAATAATAGCACTCAGACCTCCCAAGGTTATTGTGTGCCAGTTATGATGAATATTCACATAATTCAGTGTTGCCACTGAGCAGAGTAGCCCTCTATGAGAGGAAAAAATAAAACACTTTGCTAGTATTAGCATTTCCTTCTTTTATTTTCTCTGGTATTGCAAATGTCAAGTAGGAACAAAATAAGTCTTTATCAAGAGACAAAAATCATTATAAAATAAAAATTATATTATAAACAATAAGGTTTAAAGGAATAGGAAACTTTAAAAAGGATGAGTAGTACCTATTGTCTAGGAAGTATTGAGGAGAAGAATAAAGAGTTGATAAATTCACTGTGTCCCAGAAGCCCTGAAAGGTAGGACCACTCAAATAGCATATTCCATCAACAAAGATCATTCCCCAAGCAGAATAGTGAACCAGGCCTGGTTCCAGCTGCCATCATTAGAGTTATAATGGTTAGGAGAGTCTGTCAACTTGTTCCTTTTCTTAAATTGTACACTATCTCTTACAAACATACTATACTACTCCTGAGCAGATTCTCTGCCCTCTCAGTGGTTGCCACTGCTACAAGGCAAAATTTAGAACTGCAGTTATTGGAAAAAGTCACTCATTCAATAAACGTGTGTAAATTCAATCAACAAACATTTGTAAAGCACTTATTATGTGTCCAACACTCTGCCAAGTGCCAAAACCAGTACCACTGTTGCTTTTCTCTCTTGCAACCACAAATAGAGAAAATCTATGGATTTGCAAAATATACTCACTTTTTTACAATTCTAATTTGTAATTCAATGTATTTGCCCAGTGAGATCTTTAGTTTCTTAGAGCATTGCCAACTGGGAAAGGCACTCCATTCCTTCTTGGGGTTTGAGATTCCACAGTCACCTGCATAGAAAGTAGAATGACACAGAACTGGAAATGTAAGTTGAAAGTAGGTTATTGAGGGCCTTTAATATCAAATTAAATAGTTTAAAACTGATACAGTTCCTATATACAGCTATTGAATATTGTGTTACAATAAGTTGTCATGATCTTATCTCTGTATCAGAAATACTTAGTGCCATAGTGTTACCTGGTTTGGAAGGAGAAGAGATCATAGTTGGAGAAACATTAAAAAAATAAAATAGTTCAAGTGAAAAGTAAAAATAACATGACTTAAATTGGTGGGAGTGATAATCAAATGAAGGTAGATGTTAAAGAGATACAATGGATGAGATGTGACATCAGGATATGGGATAAAAGGAAAAAGGAAAGATCACTCTTTGATTTCAAGTCTGGGTGTGTGAAATTAGTATAAAATGTATCCCCTTAACAGCACATGCTAATAAGTGCTCAAGAGTACCTGAAATTCTGACTTCAAGAAGGGGCTGATGGAAGTCCCCACATGGCAGGTGGCATAACTGGAATTCAGGACTTGGGACCCATACTGTCCAATCAAAGAGCCCCAGTAGGATGGCATTATTAGCCTTTTAAGAAAGGAGATTGAGTGGTAGTTTGCTTTTTTTCACTCAAGACTCTTTTTCTGGTTGGACATGCAACTTGCTTTGCTTGAACCTCAGTTGGATGATGGATCCCTGAAAGCACAATGGGGCTTGGAAACTTTTTTTTAGTTAGGGTAACCTAGTGATCTTTCTCTCTGGCACTCTCTAACTTTTACAAATAAACAATTGTAAATGAATATGCCTTCTCTGAGTTATTCTAATTATAACAGGAGAATAATAGTGCCATTACCACAAATGAGGAAAAATAGATTTTAAATTGAAACAGACAGTTTGAACTTTAAGAATTGATGGAAGAAGCAAATAGAAGTGTCCTGTAAGTAATTGGCTGTACAAATTAAGAGCTTATGGGTGAATTTAGGGAAGGATTAAAATTTTGAAACTCTCTACAATTAAAGGTGAGTTTTCCCCATAGTAATAGATGAGATTGCCAAATTAAAGACAACTGAAAATGTAAAAAGGAGATTTTAAGTTAGACAGGAACCACAAATTGTGTGTGTACTACAAATATTTTGCTATGAATGCAAAATGTTGAATTATTGTTTTGACAGTGTTTGAATATAAGTTCCTTGTGAGCAGGGATTGTTTACAACTTCATATTTGTATTCCCAAGCACCTAGCATTGTCAATAATGCAGAGTAAATGTTTAATAAAAATTCAGTGGCTTTTAAAAAATTAAATAAAGCCAATACCCTATGGCCCTTCAAAATTGACATCATCAGATGATAATTTGAATTGTACATGAATTGAATTTAAGTGAGGAAATGTTGTACCAAGTCATTTGTCTCATTCTTCCAAAGTCTTCAAAGTCCTGTGACAAGTCCGAAATACTGGCAATGGCCCAGGATGCAGTGGATGACTTTGGTATCTTTGATGTGAAAAAAGCTCTACATCAGCTGCCTTCATGGGCATTGGAACAAATTGTTCTCATTCTCCCATTCTGTCTGGCTAGATGATTTATTTTTGTAATTGTATTATTTGATTTCTAATAGGGTTTGGTAGTATTTTTATCAAGCTTTTTTCCTCCTTCCTTTTTCCTGATGATCTTAGAAATGCCCTCAATTTCCTTGACCCAGAGCAGTTTCTAAAATTAAGATGATTAAATTTAAGAATATAAGCTCCATCCTTTCTACTAAACAAAAGCAAGATTTGGCCAAATATTTCTGGGAAGTTGGGCATGGTCACATCCTTGTTTCACCATTGAGATAAAAGGGAAAAAGTCAATCAATTGGTAGCATGATCAATAATCAATTTTCCCTAGAAAACACTCTCTCATAATTTTTGCTCACCACACAGGGTAAATCTTCATATGCTTGGGATAGATATCCAATTAACTCACTGAAAGTCTGGTGGCCCATTGGTTACCCTAGGCCTGGTTTAGTCCATTTTCTGAGATGTTTTACCTGGCTGTGGTTGTTGTACTTGCTACAGCTTCTTGGAGTTGCAGATAAGAGTTCAGTGCCAGAAGAACATGAGAAGTAGATAAGCAGCCCTCATATCCTTCTTGAATACTCCCAAACCCCACTTTATAAATAATACATTTATCAAAATCAACTTTGAAAGCAGAAATTTTGGTAGGGTAGTGAGTTACAGTATTATTAAAAATACTTGAATTCAGTTCTCACCATACAGTCTGTGTTGTCCTAGGGAAGTCATGGAAGTTCTTATTGGATAAGGTATCTTTGTAAAATTCTGAGGTATTGAAATGGTGTCTATTTGCATTGGTGAAGAAAATTTCCTCATCCAGGACTTCATTATTCCAATGAAATCATAGGTCTAGTCTCTATGATGTTATACAGATATGTTCATTCAAAAGTTCTTTCTTTTTATTATAATAATCTTTTTATTTTCCAGATCATATGTCAATAAAACTTTTATTTGTCTGATAATATGTAATCCATATTCTCTCTCCATCTTAACTTTCCTCCTTTCCCAAGAAGGCAAGTAA
This sequence comes from Gracilinanus agilis, assembly GCF_016433145.1. Lineage (NCBI taxonomy): Eukaryota > Metazoa > Chordata > Mammalia > Didelphimorphia > Didelphidae > Gracilinanus > Gracilinanus agilis. The sequence continues at coordinate 147,409,964 of NC_058133.1, read as the reverse complement.
TATGATATATGATATAGGTTATATATATATATATATATAGTCATATAATACATTTTCCATGTTTGTCATGTTGTAAAAGAAGACAAAAATTGCTTATACTCTAGAAAAATTCATGTAGGAAATAAAATAAATAATAATGTACTTCAATTTGCATTTGGATTGTATCTGTTCCTTCTATGGATGTGGCTATCTTTTTTGACATAAATCTTTTGGAGGTGTCCTGGATACTTGCCTTGTTGAAAATAGTTGCCAAGCACAGTTGATCATTATACATTATTGTTGTTACTGTTTACTATCATAAGTACTTTCCAATGAAGTGATGAGTAAACAAACTAATATGATATCAATTGTAATAGATATAGAAAAATAAACTAATTTCATATTATAGATTACATTTTGTATCATAAAGACAGTAGATGATTAAAGAGGAATTCAAAGAAGTCACACTTTGCAATAAAGAAGGAAGAATAATATGAACAAATCAAAACTTAATTGCATTACCTAAAATACAATAATATAAACTGTGAACAAGAATGAGTTTTACATCATGATATCATTATCATAGGCTATCTTATGGGACAGAGTTTCTTCTGTTTTATTACTACTATTCATATTTTTAAACTGCCTAAATATTATTTGAGCATTATGAAAAACAAGACAAAACAAAGCCAATTCATATAAACATGATCTGAATGAGTCAAAAGGAATAAATACCAAAATTGATAACAGAATATTCTATTTGTAGTCTTTATATGTCTTTTTAAGAAACGTGATCACTGTCAATGTTTATATTTTATAAATCTTTGACTTTGGGAGGAAATGTGTAAATAGGCATCCAAATTCAGTATTCAAACATTATCTCATACTCAAAAGAGATAAGGAAGGAAATTACATCATGATAAAAGACACCACAGAAAATAAAACAATATCAGTTCTAAACACATATGCACAAAATGACATGGCATTGAAATTCCTAACGGAAAAGTTACATGAGTTATAGAAGGAAATAAAAAGTAAAACTTACTTAATCTTCCCCTCTTAGACATAGACAAATCCAGTCAAAAAAAAAAACAAGGAAGGAGTTAAGGAGATAAATGGACTTTAAAAAAAATCAATATGATAGATACCTGCAGAAAATTGAATGGGAGTAGAAAGTAATACCCTCTTTTCTCAGCAGAATATGGCACTTTCACAAAAACTGATCATATAATAGGGCATGAAAACTGCACATCCAAATATAGAAAATAAGGAATATTAAACACATCCTTTCAGGATCATATAGCAATAAAAGTTACATTCAACAAAGTGCAGCAGAAAAAAAGACTAAAAATTAATGTGGCATTGAGTGGGATAATAGTGTGTATTTCTCAGTAAGGTTTTTTTTAGCTCCCTGACTTAGATCCCAGTAGTTTCATTATCCCATTTAGACTTAATATTACTAACCCCATAGAATAAAACTACTCCTTCTTTTTCTAATAAAATCTTGTGTTTGGTCTATGTTCTAAAAGCTTGAATAGAAGCTTATTCTATCTGAAGGTGAGCTGCAAGAGGAAGGGACAAAGCAGAAGAGTAGGTCCAACAACAGAAAATTTCTTAAAGATATGGTATTCCCTTCCAAATTCATCTTACTGAACTGATCTCACTATTCCAAGACTGATTACAGAAAATCATGAGCCCAATAAAGATGAATCTGACAGGATGACAGAATGTAAAAGTTACAACTTGAAACCTGAAGTTGTAACAGAGGAAGATATCAGGGAGATGGGAGAAAGAAACTTTTTGGGAGGGTTTAATCACATACTTAGTGACTTTAATTTTATGGGAATCTTGCATCAGGATTATTATAAAAAGTCTGTTTTACATGTAACATTTGTACTTGCCACTAGGGCACTTTTGCCACCACATTTGCTGTTAGAGCATCTGCCATGCATTTGCTATCCAGAGGGAGGGGCCCTTTAAGAAGTTAAAATAATCTTGCTTTCTTTTACTTCAGTCCTGGCTCCAGAGTATTATTGAGAAGAGGGTGTCCATCATTTGAGAACCCCATCCCACTCAGACACTAAATAATATTATACTAAAAAATGAACAGGCCCAAAAACAAATGATTGAAACAATCAACAATTTCATTAAAGAGAATTATGATGATGCAGCATCTTACCAAAATTTATGAGATTTAGCCAAAGCTATACTTAGGTAGAAATTTATATCTCTAAATGTTTACATCAATAAAATAAAGAAGAGATCAATGCATTAGACATGTAACTAAAGAAACTATAAAAAGAACAAATTTTTAAGCCCTAATTAAACAGTAAATTGGAAATCCTCAAAATCAAAAGAGAATTAAAAAAATGTGAAAGTAAGAAAATCATTGAACTAATACATAAGAAAAGGTGTTTTGTCAAGAATCAACAAAATACATAAACCATTTACTAATTTAAGAAAAGAAAAAATACCAGTATCAAAAATGAAAAAGTTGAAATGATAATAAATAATAAATTAAAACAGTGATTGGATTTTTTGCCAAATTATAAATAAATAAATCTAATAATTTAAGTGAAATAGATGAATAGTTACAAAAAACATAAACTATCCCCAAAAAAAGAAGAGGAAAAAGAATGCTTAAATAGGCCAACTAAAAAAAATGAACAAACCATCAATGAATTCCCTAAGGAAAAAGCACCAGGAACAGATGGCTTTACAAATGAATTCTGTGAAACCTTTAAAGAACAGTTTACTTCAATACTACTATTTTGAAAAATAGGTGAAGAAGGAAATTTTAGAATTTCCTTTTAAGACGCATATAGGTTATTGATACCCAAACCAGGAAGAGTAAAAACAGAGAATAAAGCTATGGACCTATCTGCATAATGAATATTGAGACAAACATTTTAAATAAAAAAATAGTGAGGAGATTGTAGCAATATATCACAAGAATCATACAAAATATCCAGGTGTAATTTATAACAGGGATGCAAGAATGTTTCTATATTAGGAAACAATCAACATGATTGATCATATCAAGGATAGAACAAAAGATAAACATAATTATCTCAATAAATGTAGGAAAAGCTTTTGACAATATGCAACATCCATTCATTATAAAAACATTAGAAAACACTGAAATAAATGGAGCTTTCCATCCAAAACCATCAGCAAGATTTATCTGCAATGGAAGTAAGTTAGAGCCCTTCCCAAGAAGATCAGGGGTGAAACACAGGTGTCCACTATCACTACAACTATTTAATATTGTACAAGACATACTAGCTATAACAATAAAAAGAAAAAAATAGAAGAAAATCCTAGAGAATGAACAATGAACTGAAAAACTTTTCAAAACAATGAAAAACTTTAGCAGAGTTGCAGGATATCAAATAATGCAATATAAATCATTAGCATTCCTCTATATTCCCAATGAAGTAGAATAGATTAGGTATGCCACAAAAAATTCTAAATGACAATGGCAACATAATGTTTGATAAATACAAAGATCTCAGTTTTTGGAAGAATTTACTCTTTGATTAAAAAAAAAACTCCAAGGAAAACCAAAATGTCATATGTAGAAACAAGGTACATACCAATAACTCATACCATATGCTAGGACAAAATCAAAATGAATACATTTTTTTAGAAATAAAGGATGATGTTATTATTAAAATTCTCTGGAGATTTTAATCTTTTTTACAATAATTTTTAATAATAAAAAGTGGGCCAAAGAAAGAAAAGGCACCAACTGTTTGTGGTTGGGAGCTCTTTTAGCCAGCTCACAGATCATCTGGAATTCTAAGGAAAAATGTTCTAATGCCTCCTCCTATTTCAATGCTCTTTAAGATGTCCCTTTCCCAATCCTATTTATTGGAGGACTCCAATTTTACTCTGGACAAGAGGTGGGCCTTATGAAAGCTGTGAATCACTTGACTTTTAGAATATCCACTCAGCAAACATGTCCACTTTTCTCTGCCTGATTTTGCTTAGCTTACTTAGTTGCTTCACTATCCAAGAGGCTAGTTTACAGGTAAACAAAGAACTTGCATCCACCCTTATTCACCATGCTGGGGGTTGGGGGGTAGGAGAGAAGTACATTGTAGGTTCAATCTTAAGAGTAAACTTTTTCCTCTTTAAAACACAAAGGTTTTCTTGAGGTGTGGAATAAGGGGTACAGATTAATATTGAATTTCCACAATCTCCCTTCTAATTCACTGTGGGACAATTAGTTTGTCCAATCATTCCATATATTATATCTATACATTTCAGGATTGTCTCACCAGGATCTATAAGGGTCCAAAATATATTTCATGGAGATATATTTGTGGGTATCTTAATAAATTAACAAATATTGATAGATGCACTGACAAGGAACCATGATGGGGCATTTCCCTTTTTTGCACAGGGGTTTTAGAATCAAAATAAAATAACAGCACATGGGGATCACCAAAGGGATAGATGATTCTCCACTCATACACTTCGTTATAGCCAAAGGCTCACTATGTTTCTCATGAGGTAGTGTCTGAATTCTGGGGTCATCTTCTATTAGTCATCTTTTTAGGACAGCTACAATCATGATAATCCTTAAAACGTTTTCTCTGGTCCAGGTCACTTGCAGCATCTTTCCCTAAAATTGCTTTTAAAAATCTTAATACAGGGGGCAGCTGAGTATCTCAGTGGATTGAGAGCCAGGCCTAGAGACAGGAGGTCCTAGGTTCAAATCTGGCCTCAGACACTTCCCAGCTGTGTGACCCTGGGCAAGTCACTTGACCCCCATTGCCTACACTTACCACTCTTCTGCCTTGGAGCCAATACACAGTATTGTGTATTGAAGGTAAGGGTTAAAAAAAATCTTAATACAAATAATCTATGTACCTTTATGAGAGCTTCACATTCTTACTTCAGGGGAATGAGATACTGCCAAAATTCTAATGCTATATACAAGCACATACATAGCTTAATGGTAATGCAAAGAATGTTCCAAAATGGTGTATATTCTTTTACATTAACAATTAAGAATGCATGTGTGTGTGATTATCTTGTTCATCATTTCTTAAGGAATCATAGTATATTTCAAATATATACCACAATTTGTTTAACCATTCCCCAATTGATGGCATCACTTTAGTTTCCAGTTTTTGCCAACACAAAATGAAATGGCATATATATTTGTACAAGGAAGTGTTTTCCCCTAATTTAAATCTCTTTGAGATATAAATCTAGTAGTAGTATTGCTGATTCAAAGGACATGCACAGTATTATAGCCATTTGTATGTGGTTCCAAATTGTTCTCCAGAATGCTTGCATCCATTCAAAACTCCATCAACATTTTATTAGTGTCCAATTTTTCCACATCCTCTCCAATTTTTCTCATTTTCCTTTTTTTTTAACATTAACTAGTCTGATATGTGTGAAATGGTACCTAAAAGCTGCTTTAATTTGCATTTCTCTGATTAATAGCGATTTGGAGCTTTTTCGTAGAATTAAAGATAAATAACTTTGACTACATTAAAGTATTCACCAATTGACAACTCTTAGGTTCCATTCCACAACTGGTGAATGTTTCGTATTCTTATAAATTTAACTCCATCCTCTATATATTTTAGAAATGAAGCCTTTGTCAGAGATATTTACTACAGTTTTCCTCTGTTTTTTTTGTTTTATTTGTGCAAAACCTTATATTTTACATCTCATTATTTTCTTTATGTCTTGTTTGTACATAAATTCTTTTTATTCACATGTCTGACAAGTAAATTATTTTGTGCTCCCCTAATTTGTGTATGATAGTACCCTTTATTTCTAAATCACATATCCATTTTAACTTTACTTTGGTAAAGGGTGTGGGGTATTGATCTGTGCCTAGTTTCTGCCAAACTGTTTTCATATCAGTTTTTTTTAATTTTCTCTTTTATTACTATGAACATAATAAGCATTACCAAACAGAAACATTTCCACATTCAAAAAAAAGGAGAAAAGAGGACCCTGTTTGAATTTGTAAATCTCCTTTAAATACAGCTTTTAAAATCTATATATTTCAAAATTAACACCATAGTTCCAACAATGTTTAGCTTGTCTGGGTCTCATTCTGCATTTTTTTCTTCTTTTGTTTGTATTTTAAATGGTTCATTCATGTTTTTTTAATGTGATCATCATTTCTACTTCTTTTCAAAATCTTCCTATTCAATAAGAAACTAATAAACTCTTTAAAAAGTTTCCCTTCTACCTACCCTCTCTATCACCACACAGAGAGGTAATATGACATAGGTTGTCTATATATTATCATGTAATTCATATATTCCTGTTTAATATGTTGTGTAACAAGGCCCATGTTGCTTTCACTAGAGAAAAAATTCATGGAGGAAATAATGAGAAAATTGGTATGTTTCAATCTGCAGTCTGACTCTATATACTCCTTCTGTGATCATGGATATCCTTTTTCATCATGAGTCTCTTGGAGATGTCCTGAGTCCTTGTCTTCTTTAAAATAGTTATTTTCAAGTGATTATCATTTATTGCTATTGTTACTGTGTGTAACATCCTGGTTCTGCTCACTACTTTGCATCACTCCATATAAGTCTTTCCAGGTTTTTTTTTAATTAATATTTTGTTCATTATTTCTTATGGGACAACAGAATTTCATTGCAAGTGTACACCACAACTTGTTCAGCCATTCCACAACTGATGGATATTCCTTCATTTTCCAGTTCAGTATTTTTTGAAGTTCTTCTTCCAAAATCCAGTCTTTTGAGTTTGTCAAACCCTAGGTTACTGTCATTTACTACTACAGGTTGAGTGCCTACTCTACTCCATTGATTCACTACTCTATTTCTCAGCCAGTACTGGCTTGTTTTGATGGTTGCAACTTAAAATACATTTGGAGATGTGGCACAGCTAAGCTATTGTCATTCATTTTTTAATTAATTCACTTGATAATCTTACTGTTTTGTTCTTCAAGGTGATTTTTATTAATTTTTCTACCTCCGTAAAATAGAGAAAATTTTATATGACTAAATATAGTTTTGATTTCTTCTTTTAATAATTTCCTAATCCTTAACCTTCAACCATTTGTCAATTGGGTAATTTTTTTTATTTTTCAAATTTTATTCAGTCCTCTATATTTTTGAGAAAAGAGGTCTTTGAAAAGGATATGATTTTATGCATTATCTTCCTGCCACATGAAATTTTAGTTTACATACATACATTTTATGTTTGCAAAGGTTATATTTGCAATTTTTTACCCTAAGTTAAGCAGAATTCTATAAAGATTAGTGCAGCCTTCCAGGCATGATTATATTCAAGTAACTTAAGAAGATAGACATTTTTAAATGCTACCACATAAACACTCTCACCAAAAAATGTCCATCTACTCCCTTTAAAGTGAAAATACATTTTGTTTACATTAAGAGCAAAATGCAAATACTGTTAAAAGAGAAGATAGTGACAAATTCACAAAACAATATTATTCCTAGGAAAAGCTATGTAGAACAATTATTTTGCTGAGGTAGAAGAGGATTAGGTATTGAGTCCTTGATAAGAGTTGTCTGCTAGAGGTATAGAAGAAAATGCAATAAAGGGAAACTGAAGACCCAGAAAAAAAATTTTCTTCCTTCATAACAGTGATTTTCCCAAGATATACCCACATTCCTGGTTTTATACCATCCATGGCTCTTTATAAAGCTGAGACAATGTTAAATGAGCTTGATAGTTTTTTCTTCCATGCCTTAATGGTGTTATGAAAGGAAATAAAAATATCTGACATTAATTTTGAGGTCAATATCATATCAAATCTAAATGATAATGTTACATCAAACCAGAGCTAAATGAATAGACTTGTGATGCAAGCCACAAATTCACAACAAAAAATTATTTGTATACTTTTATTTGTGACAACTTTATGTCTTAGTGGATGATACAATATGAGATTTGATACCTGAATCCAATAAATCTCAGAATTCCAAATAACTAGATCTTTGAGGTACATAAAATCATTGAAAATACAATACTGTTTATTAAATATTTATAGTTCTTCACCTTATAGGGTGAATAGTAATTTTTTCCCTAAAGAGTGGCAGGTCCAGGAAAGTTGATTGCAAATATGTAAGGGATTTGCAATATGTGTGGAGTCATATGTTTAAAGGAGGTTTAAATTCTACCTCTGGTAATTATTATCGATAATTAAATTATTATGTATTAATGTTATATTATTATATTGTTATATAATATGGTTATATTAATATATTGAATAATTAATGATAATAGAATTATCTGAGGTTCAATTTATTCATCTTTAAAATGAGAGGAATGGATTAGAGGGCCTCTGAGGTTCCTTCCAGAACTAAATCTATGGTCCTTTGTTCTAAGGAACTCTTCCCTTAAAATATCTAAGATGTAGCTCTTCTGCCCACTATAATACGAATTTTTAGGCTGTCAAAATCATTCTCCCTAATGAAATGTTATTACTTACATGTGCCTAAGAAGTGGGAGAGGAACCACAAATATAATGTATTTAGACTACTTTTTTCAAAGCCATTAGGAGCAATATGAGGAGCTAGAAACAAAAATAACATCATTTCCATATAATATTTATAAGTAAAACATTGACTGTGACTGGGATTATATCCAGCTCTATAAAAGTACTGATAAACTCAGAGCAAGCATTTTCAGTGGTCTTTTTCTACATGGGGGAAGAGGAAGATGAGGAACAGGGATATGAGTCGGGAGGCAGGGGAAAATGAAAAAGGAAGATAAAAAAAATGAGGAGGAAGAAGAAGATGACGTATTGCTTAGCTATGTGTGTTCATGTATGTATATACATGTGTTCATTTAATATATATATAGAGATAGATAGATGTACAAATAGCTATAGATAGCTGAAACTATTTAAAAGATTTAGTTCACATAATTATATGTGACCTTCTGCCAACAAAGCAGAAGGCTGAACCAATGAAATAAATTGGGGTAAAACAAGTTATACTAATGTGATGATCTGGGTATCAAAGTCACTGAATACTACTTAATAAATTTAGAGAATTCTTTCTTTAATGATTATTTTCATAAAGTCAGTAACAGAAATAATACAGTGTTAAGTAATCTATCCACCATAAATTATTCTGGATTCTTTTTTTAATTCTTTTTTAAAATATTTTAATTATTTTTTTAAATATTTTTCCATGTTTGTATGATTCATTTTCCCTCTCCTATTCCATCCCCACTCCCAGAGCTGACACGCAATTCCACCAGGTAATGCAAATGTTATCCCTTGTTACGTATTTCCATATTATTCATTTTTCCTATAGAGTGATCTTGTAAAGCCAAAACCTCAAATCATTTACCCATATATACAAGTGCTAAGTGCTAAGTGATGTTTTTTTCTTTTGTGTTTCTACTCCCACAGCTCTTTCTCTCAATGTGGTTACCATTCTTTCTCATAAGTCCTTCAGGAGTGTCCTGGATTATTGCATTGTTACTGGTAGTAAAGTTCCATCACATTGGAAAAACTATCCTAGGTTCTTACAGTGATTTTTCCATTTAAAGAATTTTTTTCCTAAGTCTTGAGCAATTGCACTTTTTTACTTCTATGTAAAAGAGTTTTCAACCAAGCTATTGTTACAAATAATAAATCAGAAAACACATATTAAAGTGCCTACATGTGCCAGGCACTTTGCTAAGTATTGATGCTATATCTTCCTTTCTCAGCCAAAAATGATCAGCAAGCTCAAACCCAAAACCTTGCCCCTTTAGCCCTTCTACATGTCTAAGTATTACTCTAAATATGGAGAACTGGTTATGATAGATTTCCAATTTTGGATCTGAGAGGGATAGAATTAGACTTTTCAAGAGATTCTTGAAAGGGAGCATTTCAGCTACCACCTGTGGGGCAGAGTGGGAGCAACTAGCTGTTTCTCATCATTTTAGTCTGGCTACTTAGCTCAAATGCAGTGAATCAGAAATTGCTAAAATAAGGTCCTGTAATTTTCTTTTACAGGCAATCCCCATGTGACTCATCCTGTTCTCAGAGTCAACAGTGCATTTTCCGACTGATTAATGGTGACCATTCCTTCACCACCTGGGAATAGTTTTTGAAACCATTTATTTCCATTTACTAGTCCAGAAAAAAACATTCCTAAATACTTAAAGTTAAAAAATAAAGAAAAGAAAAATTTGAAAATTAGATGTTTTTTTAAATATCTATCTATCGTCTATCTCTCTATACACACATATACACTAGTGTATACATTTAAATGTATATACATGTGACATATATATAGATACATATATATGCACATTTTATATGTATAGATATACAAGTAGCTATAGGTAGCTGAAACTATTTAAAAGATTTGGTGCACATATCTATATGTGACCTTCTGCTAACAAAGGAGAGGGTTGAACTATTGAAATAATTCGGGGCAAAATGACATGCTAATGTGGGAAAACAAGGAATGGAGATAAAAAGCTTAGATTTATTATCTACATTAATCAAATTTGATGGATAATTTTACCAAGCATTAAAGTGTTTATTGAACATGCTCTGTGAGTAAAGCATTAGATACATCAGTAGAATTTAAAAAGGGGAGGAAAGTTAGAATCTCTAATCTCAAAAAAATAAAAGAATCAATAATCTCAAAGAAGAATTAAACTTTTGATAAGGAGATATAGTTTAATGTGTTAGATTTAACTAAAATTATTATAAAATCATACATTGTAACATGCCAGGAAAAACTTCTCACTTCAAATTCCTGGGATTCTTTTCTTAAGGTTGACTTTGAACCCTCATGCATTGCCATTGATTCAAACAATGCCACCCTTTCCCCTAGATTCTGGAGATTCCCTTTAGATCTTTAGCAAACTGACTGACATCTTAAATTCACCTCCCAATTCAACAAAAGATTAAACTGATTTTGAGGATCTTTTTTTTACCACATCTGACTCAGATGTGCCTTCTAGGTTCCCTGGAAGAGACAAAAAATACTGTCTTTAGATCTGTCAAACTCTTATGCTTGACAACAGACACTGATGGTATAATTTCCTTATTTAGGCTATCCCTTATTGATTATTTCTTTAATTGATCTGAACCATCTGGGTGGTATAGTGGATAGAATGCTGGAACTGAAGTCAGAAAGGACCCCGTCATCTTCTTGAATTCAAATCTGGCCATAGACACTACCTTTGTGATCCTGGGCAAGGTATTCAACTCTGTTTGTCTCAATTTTTCATCTATATAATGAACCGGAGCAGGGAATGGCAAACCACTTCAATATCTTTGCCAAGAAAATCCCAAATGGGGGTCATGAAAAGTCTGATACGACTAAAAATGACTGAAAAACAAAAATCATTGACCTGACCACAATTAGTCAGTACTAAGACTTGTAACTTCTTTGATCAAACAATGCCACATTTTACTTTGTGAGTTTAACTATTTCATCAATGATCTGTTTTCATCCCTAACTTGAAAATATGATATGACACCTGTTAGGGACCAAGACTTTAAGATAAAATAGTCACTCTTCTAAGAATAGATATTAATCATTCACTCTTCTAAGATAAGATATAGATCATAGGCCCAGCCATGCTTGGATGGAGACAGTAAGACGCCACAGGAGATTTTCTACATAACTTATGCTCCCTTTCCGCATTCCTTTCCCTTTAGTATTTGCCGACCCCCTTCTGCCCTCAACCTATATATTCTTGTCATAGGCCTACAATAAACGAGCCTTGCTTCCACCTAAACGACTCTGTCTGTCTTGCGCGCAAGGTCTCCCCTCTTCTCTCCCTATGGTTTCTTAGGTTGCCGTTTCACGGACCCTTCAGGTGTGTCTGGCTGGACCCGGACAGTGGCGCCCAACGCGGGGCACGGTGAAAGCAGCTTACTGGACAACTGAGGAGCAGCTGTCTTGGCTGCGAATATACGTAACGGGTAGAGGCTGAGCAAGACGCCTCGAGGTAGGGTAAGTTGTCCCATCCCCCATAGGCATTTAAAAATCAAGAGTGTTTTTCCCAAAAGAGTGTGTGTGTGTGTGTGTGTGCAAGGGAAGTGAAAGTAATACGTGTGTAAGATGGGAAAGACACTCTTGAAAGAAACAGTGTTCGTTACTGAACTAAAAAATAGTCTCAGGGAGAGAGGTATCAGAGTAAAAAAGAAGGACCTGTTCAGGTTTTTCTGCTTTATAGAGGAGCACTGCCCTTGGCTTATTTTGCATAGCCCGGGCATTCATCTGCTCACTTGGAACAAAGTAGGTAAGGAACTTAATGGCCTTTTAAGAGCCGGCAAAGAAATTCCAGATGATTACTTTTCTTTCTATGGCTTGATTCGTGACATTCTTAAAGAAGCCGACAGGAGTCAACAAGTCTCGCACCTCCTCAGCTTGGCTGAGGACGCTATCTTAGAATCTAAGATAAAAAATGAAGAACCAAACTCGACTAAAGAACAGAGCCTGCCCCTCAAGGGGAATGAGCGTCCCTCGTCTCTCTTAGACGAACCTATCAAAAATCCCTCCCTTGAGGAGCCCCTTGTTCCCTCTAAGCCTGGACCACGCCTTTATCCAGTCCTATACACAGACCCTCCTCAAGATAGCACACTTAATCCGGCTTATCAAGCATTACTAGAGGAGGAGACAGCCCGCTACCATAACAATGGCCCTCTGAGGAATAGACCTCCTCCCTACAACCTCCCATCCCCCACCATCCAACTTGCCCTCCCAGTCCTCCCAGGTTTGGATAACCTCAAAGAGGCTAAGAATCAACTAAGCAGGCAAGTCACTGACCTTAAGCAGTTCTTAGACTTGCAAAGGGAGGTTTATACATTAACTAATCAGTTGCAGGACTTACAGTTAAACATTCTCCGGCCACTGAACTGTAATATCAAGCCAGTGCAGCCAAAAACTATGACAAAGTCTAAGAACCCTGCCCTTGTTTTCCCTGTCGTTACTAGACAACAGGCCACAGAGATTGCCCCCGAAAACCTTCCTTTAGAAACCCCCCTCCCACATGATTCCTCTGACTCCGAACAGGAGGAAGAGGGGGAGGAGGAAAGCAGATCCCATGGACATTCCAGGGCCGCAGATACTTCAGGCCTCCCCCACCATCATCGGCCAATTTATAAAAAATTAAAAATTAAGCACATTAAAGACCTGCATTCGGCAGTTAAAAATTATGGCCTGAATGCCCCTTTTACACTCTCCATCCTAGAAGGGCTTGGAGGAGAGGGACACATGCTCCCCTCCGAATGGTCCAAAGTTGTGCAATCTGTCCTATCCCGAGGGCAATTTCTAATTTGGAAGGCAGAGTTCCTTGAAAGGGCAGAAAATCAAGCTAAACTTAACCTAAAAATGCCCAGACAGCTAATTGGACGACCGACAAGATTGTTGGCTGTGACCACTTTGCATTAGAAAACCAACAGATGAGGCTGCCTCCCGGCTTACTCATGCAAACAGCGCATGCTGCTATGGCCGCATGGCGGGCAGTTCCTGCCACTGGCTCTGTTACAGCACCTCTCTCAAAAATCCTTCAGGGACCCAATGAGCCCTATGCGCAGTTTGTTGCAAAACCCTTTACTACTTTACCTATTCTGATAGGGATTGGAGGCCTCACTGCAGGCATTGGCACTGGCACCACCACCCTCCTCCAGACCCAACATCTTGACGCCCTCCAGACAGCTATGATAACCGACTTAGAAGCTCTTGAAAAGTCGGTCACAGCACTGGAACAATCCCTTACATCCTTATCAGAGGTAGTCTTACAGAATAGACTAGGACTGGACCTTCTCTTTTTAAAAGAAGGGGGATTATGCGCAGTCCTCAAAGAGGAATGTTGTTTTTATGCTGATCATACTGGCGTAGTAAGGGAATCTATGGCAAAGTTACGTGAACGACTAGCACAAAGAAAAAGGGAAGCTGAGGCACAGGAAGGATGGTTTAATACCCTTCTCAGAGGTTCTCCTTGGCTCTCCACTTTAATTCCCACTATTATTACACCTCTCTTTATATTTTTATTGATCTTAACCTTTGGCCCTTGGGCCTTCCAACGTCTAACGAAACTCATCAAAACTAACGTTAACTCAGCCCTTGATAAGTTCCCTATGGTTCAATACCATCGTATTGAGATGATGGATACAGAACAACCTGGTGGCACTCGTTTGCAGTTTTCCAGCAGGGCGGTAACCCAATGATGGGAATAGCACAGGTCCTCAACCCTTGATGGTTGAGTAACTCCCCCTGTGTAGCCTAAGACAGGGGCCGTCGCTGCCAATCTCACTTATGGATTAACCAGGGAACACAAGGTGTCTTAGGAAAAACTTCTGGTGTTACGACAGACTTGGATGGAACAACGACCAAAGGATAATGAACTTATTCCTTATGCCCTTCTATTTAAAAAAAGAAAGGAGGAATTGTTAGGGACCAAGACTTTAAGATAAAATAGTCACTCTTCTAAGAATAGATATTAATCATTCACTCTTCTAAGATAAGATATTGATCATAGGCCCAGCCATGCTTGGATGGAGACAGTAAGACGCCACAGGAGATTTTCTACATAACTTATGCTCCCTTTCCGCATTCCTTTCCCTTTAGTATTTGCCGACCCCCTTCTGCCCTCAACCTATATATTCTTGTCATAGGCCTACAATAAACGAGCCTTGCTTCCACCTAAACGACTCTGTCTGTCTTGCGCGCAAGGTCTCCCCTCTTCTCTCCCTATGGTTTCTTAGGTTGCCGTTTCACGGACCCTTCGGTTGTGTCCAGCTGGACCTGGACAGACACCTAGTGCCATCCATTTGTTAAGTTGGTCCAATGCCAATTTCCATTCTAACCCCTTAGATTTGGATTCAGAGAATCTGGATTAAACTCTTCATTATGTCTTTTACTACTCTGAAATTTTAGACAAATTACTTCACTTTTCTGGGCCTCAGTTTCCTCATTTATAAAATTAGCATGTTAGATAATATGAACTATGAATTCCCTTGACATATGATTTCTACTATTTCATTAATCTTTCCATTAGTGGGTGTCTTTCCCCTCAATATGGAATTGCAACCAAACAGTCCTTGGGCTAGATATGGAATAGCTATCCAAAATGCAATCAGTAAACTGTCACCCAATTGTCAATTCAAATACTAAAAAAAAAACCATTCATTAAGCCTCTATTAACTGCAAGACATTATATTCAAAATGCCTGAGGACAAACGATGTTACATGATAGTTTTTGCCCTGAAGAAATTTATGATTTAATTAGTAGTATATGATAAATATGCAAATAAGTGATAGGAGGTACAATGGGATAGCCTGAAAAATAGATTCAAAGAAATATTGAAAATTTTTCATGATTTATGAAATTTATGAAATTATGAAAATAATTAAGGAAGTAAAAATTACTTTCTTCTGGGGTGGGACAAGAGTTGATTCATCAAAGAAGTATCATTTCAACTGATTCTAGAAGAGGATTTCACTGGGCAAAAGGCAATGATGAGAAGGCAGTATGCTCAAAGTAAGTTAAGCTGTCTTAACTGCAAAGTGAGTTGTATTGATTCAAAGATTAAGGTCTCTTGCTTTAGATAAGTACAACCTTGTCCTAGAAAAAAGAATTATAAATCCTCTTCTCTTTCCTTTTTTTTTTTTGATGTAGAACAGAACTTAGAGACCATTTTGTCCAACTCCTTTGTTTTATTTTTCAGAAAACTAAAGTGCAGAAAGGTAAATTAACTCACAGGGTGTGAAATAGCTCCTAATCATCTGACATTATTCTTGAGCAAAAGTATTTTTGTTAATAAATCAAGATATCAGAGTGGATAGAGTAATGGACCAGGAAAATTTAAGTTCAAATCACACCATAAATACTTAATAGTTATGTGACATTGGTAAAATCCCTTAATTTCCATTTTTCTGAGTTACTTTATCTGAGAAATGGAGATAATAGTTGATCCTACCTTCCAGAGTCATTTTTTTTATTTTTAAACCCTTAACTTCTTTGTATTGACTTATAGGTGGAAGAGTGGTAAGGGTAGGCAATGGGGGTCAAGTGACTTGCCCAGGGTCACAAGCTGGGAAGTGTCTGAGGCCGGATTTGAACCTAGGACCTCCCGTCTCTAGACCTGACTCTCAATCCACTGAGCTACCCAGCTGCTCCCATTCCAGAGTCATTTTAATCATAAAATGAGATAATTTTTATAAGGACTTTTCAAACCTAAAGTGCCATCTAGATGTTAAATGATGATGATGGTGGTGGTGGTGGTGGAGGTGATTATGATGATGAGTAAAATAATGATAAATCTAGTATACTATCCATCACACAGAATTAATATTGTCACCTTCCTTATGCTGAAAACTGCATTACTAATGATGTAATCTAAAATTACATTAATCTTTTATGTAAGTAAATTCTTATGGAAGACATATCACAATCAATTAAAATTCCTGGGTCTCTTTCATACAAAAGGCTATTAAGTTAGGGTTCCCTATCTCACATCAGTATAGTTGACTTTTTTTTGGTTAACTTAAGAAAAAGCTTTACATTAATCTCTCTTACATTTCATCTTCAAAATTTTGACTCATATTTCAAAACTGTCAACAGCTTGCGCAATCTTGATTCTGTCATTCAATGTATTAACTATCCTTCTCGTCTCTGTCTCACATTGTCTACAAAATTGATGAGCATACCATCTATATGTTTATCCCAACTGCTGACAAAAGTGTTTAACAAAACAAGCAGGCAGTCTTGTGATATGTCATTTCTTGAAGGCTGACATTGATCTATGAATCAACTTTTGGAGGGGGAGTGGATCTGGTAAACTATGCTGTTATAAGCAAAGTGTTATCAAAGTGGAGATGAACCATGGGGATGGTGAGATGGCTTTTCTGAGCAATAACTATAAGAAAAATAAACCTTTCAATAATGGTACACTAACATCTCTTCCAAATAAAAAAAATTGCAATTCTATTTCATTTTGTAATATCTAAGGAATGGCGGTGAAATGGGCAACTTTCAATTAACATTTCTGAAGCTATGCCCAGATTTCTGTCTTCCTTACACAATGGACAGTGCCTGAGTCAGAAATTCAAAATACAAAAGAGTCAGACAGACATATGAAAAAAGATGAGATGAGTGAGAAATAATAAAGATCTAAATAAATTTAAACTTTTTGTATTCTTATATGTCCCCTTAGAACTCTATTATCATCAGTTTTAAAAAGGGAATCTAATTAGGTAGAGTCCTGGGAATAATTCTGTTGCCTTTATATTAAATAAAAGATTGGGAAAGAGGAAAATAAGAATCTACTATGGAAAAGGGAGAAATTGGCAGAATACAAGCATAAGTTTATATAAACAAGAAGGAATGAGTGTGGAGAATGGGTAACCTTTGAACACTTGAACCTTACTTTAACCTGAATTGTTCAAAGGGAAGTAGATTATACACACAGACACCTGCATGCATGCACAGAAATACACATACACACACATATCTGGCTATAGAAATATATTTCATTCAAAAAGAAAACAGAAAGGAAAGATGGAAAGGGAAAATGGAAAATAAGATAGAAGGTGGAACTAGAGAGGAAGATGTTACATCAACCCAGAATCTTTGCCAAGAAAACATTATGGACAATATTGGAGTGTCATGGTCTATGGTGTCAAGGGGAGTTTGATATGACAATGACTGAACAACAATAGCACAAACTCATTTGTTTGTGTTATTTGTCAATTATAAAGAAAACTAATTAAATTAGGGCGACGATTTGACTTCAATGTGAACTAGATTTAAGTGAGACAGAGTTGTACAAAGGCATCAGCCTCACTCTCAGAGAGTCATCAAAATCCAGTGGCAAGGTAGAAGTCAAGATGACTTGTGATGGACAGAAGTGCATTGGAAGAACTTGGCATCTTCTATGTCTGACCAAGTTCTAAGCACTTTGTAGCACCTACTTTAGCTACCTTCATGGCAACTGGAACAAATTATTCACATCCACCCAATCCACCAGAGAAAATCTTTACATGCTTGGAGTAAACATCGTCTTAATCATAAAAGTGTTGGGACCTGCCTATATGCTGAGATGGTTTTACAGGGGTAGGGCCACTGCACATACTATAGCTTCTTGGAA
Organism: Gracilinanus agilis; assembly: GCF_016433145.1. Taxonomy (NCBI): domain Eukaryota; kingdom Metazoa; phylum Chordata; class Mammalia; order Didelphimorphia; family Didelphidae; genus Gracilinanus; species Gracilinanus agilis. The sequence goes on along the minus strand of NC_058133.1, from coordinate 147,391,894 downwards.
TCACAGGTCAGAGTTGAGTGACAGGTGGATGCTAAAGTTGGATGAGTAGCTCTAAAAAAGTCTCGGAAAGTTAGGCCTGGAATCAGGAAGACTCCTGAGGAAAAGTTCAAATTTGAACTCAGACACTCATTAGCTATTTTATTTAAGCCCAATTGCCTCAGTTTCCTCATCTATAAAATATTCTGGAAAAGGAAATGTCAAACTACTCCAGTATCTTTGCTAAGGAAATCCCAAATTAAGTTACTAAGAATCAGACACAACTGAAAAACAACTAATCAACAAAAGGGGAATCCAATGAGGGCAAACAGATGCAAGGATTAGTTTTGAGCAAAATGCAATCAGAGTTATGAGTGTAGATTGTGAAGAGAAGCAAGAGGAAATAAACAGTAGCAGAAATAGAAAATCAAAAGAGAAGGGACATTTTTCTGAAAGATATCCAAATGTAATATAAACAATGTGTTAAAATCAATATTAATCATATATGTACCAAATAATATAGCATCTAAATAATTACAGAGAAAGTGAAATGAGTTATCCAGAGAAATAAACAGTAAAACTATAGTAGTTTCATTATTCAATACTTTAAATTACCCATCTCAAACTTAGATGAATCTAATGAAAATTAATGAAGAAAAGTGAAGGACCACATTAGAATTTTAGAAAAGTTAGATATGGTAGACCTCTGGACAGTATCAAAAGGGAATTTAAAGGGATATATATATATATATATATATATATATATATATATATATATATATATATGTGTGTGTGTGTGTGTGTGTGTGTGTGTGTGTGTCTTCTGATTCTATTTATCTATATTATCTCTATATATATCTTAGCTATTCATGGTGTCTTTGCAAAATTTGTAATTTTCAGGGCATAACACTTTCATAAAAATGGAAAAAAGCAGAAATGTATATATGTATATGTAAAAGTTAAAAACCAGCAATTTCCTCAGCTAGCAAATATGTTATCTTTGACAACTGTAATGATACAGCAGCCAAAATAAATGTTCCTTTATAAAATAAACTGGAAAATTCTTATGAGGGAAGTTATGCTATAGACAATTATAAGTAATCTTAACTCATAAAACATGAGAAGCCCTAAATAAAACCAAATAAAGCTGGTAAGGAATCACCCTAAAGACATGCAAGGATGGAACTAGAGAGAAGAAAACAAGCATAAAAAGATCCATTGAGAAACATTGACTTTAGAGGCTCAGCAGCCAAATGAGAGAGTCCTTTAATAATTTCAAAGCACCACAGTTCTTTTATGCTGAATCATCATATGGTTAAAAGTAGTTTCCATGGACTTCATGATTTCAAACATGTCTTAATGTTGAGACACTAGTTTCATAAAATTCCCATCAGTTTCCAGGGGAGTTTCAGACACACACTTTCTGGAAAGGGTACTACTATAAGACAGATTCAAGCTTGACTACATAATCAGTAGAAGACTGAGAAATATCAAGAGGTTACTTAGTTTTCCATCACTACAAATAATTTTATATAAGGATGACCTATATATGCATTGAAGGCATTGTAGTTGAAGATATATAGATGACTTGGGCATTTGCAAATGATATTCTCTACTATACCACATTTTTAGCTAATACAGAGATTTGGAGATACTATTATGTTTATTGTTTGTTATTTTAAAAGGTATTTTACTAGTTATAGTGAAATATTGCTCTATAGTCTTTTATTTCAGATCAGCTCTTCTCCAACATGATGTTTCAAATTCACGCGTCAAAATAATATTCATTGAGGAAAAAAGACAGTGGTCACTTTGCAGTATGGAACTCTGCACCTATTAATTGCATATATCTGACAGATCGGGCTGTTCTTTAGTTTTGGTGATCTGCTTTTCCCCTCCTAATATTGTTTTCTATATTTTAATTTATGAGTTTGAACTGCGGCGAGAGAGGGACATATTAGGAAATGAAGATGATAGAAAAAACAAATGTAGCAGCTGTGTTGCTGTGAAGATCAGAGATTCTGAAACAGATTCTTTCCCAGAAGGCAACAGTTGATGACATTTTAAAATTTGGGGTTTCTTGGAGTGTTGGTGGGGGTGGGAATTTTGGGGAAAGAAGAGCTGGAAAGAGTCTAAGAGTTGGAGTGTTAGATTTTGTTGATATCTTAATATAGATTGAAGGAGGTTGAGGATTCTAGAATGCAGTAAAATAGGGAGAGGTAAAGATTTGAAATAAGAGGGGAACTAGCTGAGACAAAATAAAGTAATCAAGCTTCATCAAGGAGAAAGAATATTCACAATAAAAATGTCAGTCAGAGAGTTTAGAAACAGGTCAGTTTTCACCAAGATGTCTCTTGAATGGGAAAGGAGCACCAAGTCAGTAAAATAAATAGGTTTTTAAATAGAGTTATCAAGATCAAGCAAAAGCAGATATTGGTAGGCAGGAGAGGAATCTGGGAACCTGGACTTGATAGGCAGTTTTAAAGTGCTGATTCCTTGTGGGATGGGAAACCTCAGGATTTGGTAATGATTAATATTTAAGCTCCCTTCCTGGAGGAAAAGGGGTTTAAGTCATTACTGCAGGCCTTACCTTGAACAGGTATTGAGAAGATTTTAATTTCCTTCTGGTTTTTTTCACTTAGTGAGAAGAGCAGGCTACTATGGTCCTTTTAGTATAACATTAACTCTTGAGTTTTACATTTTGTTCTCCATTCTAAACAATGTATGCAGGACAGGGTCAAGTAATGCACCAAGATTCTGACTAAATGTTCATCTGAAATATCTATTTAAGAATTTGAAATATTATTGTCTCTACTTTTTCTTGACAACAGAAATGAAACCTAGAATATTTCTTATTGCAGTGACTGGTGAATTGAATCCAGTAGAGGAGTCAAAGAGGGAACAACCCTGGTGGGTTCTGAACCAGACTGAAGTATAATTGGGAAACATTTAACAAATTAAATACAAATACAAATAGAACATAGATAATATGAATATGTGATTTTCTCAGGAAATATATTTCCTGTAGTGATCTTTAATTAAAGTTTAGTGGTCCCATTTCTTTTTTTTCCAGATTTAAATATTCTATTTTTTAGAAAAAATTTTCCATGGTTACATGATTTCTATTTTTACTTTCCCCATCACCACCCCCTCTTCAACACGCCCCCCCATATCAAATGCGCATTTCCATTGGTTTTAACCTGTATGATCAGTCAAGACTTATTTACATATTATTGATAGCTGCATTGGTATGGTCATTTAGTGTCTATATCCCAAACCATGTCTGCATCAACCCATGTGTTCAAGCAGTTGTTTTACTTCTGTGTTTCCACTCCTGCAGTTCTTTCTCTGAATGTGAGTAGCATTCTTTTCCATAAATCCCTCAGAATTGTCCTGGGTCATTGCATTGCTGCTAGTACAAAAGTCCATTACATTCTATTTTACCACAGTGTATTGGTCGCTGTGTACAATGTTCTTTTGGCTCTGCTCCTTTTGCTCTGCATCAATTCATGAAGGTCTTTCCAGTTCACATGGAATTCCTCCAGTTTATTATTCCTTTGAGCACAATAGTATTCCATCAACAGCATATACCACAATTCGTTCAGCCATTCCCCAATTAAAGGGCATATCCTCGTTTTCCAGTTTTTCACCACCACAAAAATCTCGGCTATAAATATTTTTGTACAAGTCTGTTTATCTATGATCTCTTTGAGGTATAAAATCAGCAATGCTATGGGCTGGATCGAAGGGCAGGCAGTCTCTTAGAGCTCTTTGGGCATAGATCCAAATTACCATCCAGAATGGTTGGATCAGATCACAACTCCACCAGCAGTGCATTAATGTCACAATTTGGTCACATCCCCTCCAACATTCTTTACTCTCCCCTGCTATCATTTTAGCCAATCTGCTAGGTGTGAAATAGTACTCAGAGTTGTTTTGATTTGCATTTCTCTAATTATTAGAGATTTAGAGCACTTTCTCATGTGCTTATTGATAGTTTTGATTTCTTTATCTGAAAATTGCCTATTCATGTCCATTACCCATATATTAATTGAGCAATGGCTTGATTTTTTATAAAATTGATTTAACTGCTCATATATTTGAGTAACTAGACCCCTGTCAGAGTTTTTTGTTATGAAGATTTTTTCACAGTTTGTTGTTTCCCTTTTGATTTTTGGTTGCATTGTTTTTGTTTGTACAAAAGCTTTTTAGCTCAATATAATCAAAACCATTTAATTTACATTTTGTAATTTTCTCTAACTCTTGCTTGGTTTTAAAATTTTTCCTTTCCCATAGATCTAACAATTATATTATTCTGTGTTCACTTAATTTACTTATAGTTTCCTTCTTGATATTCAAATCATTCAATCATTCTGAATTTATCTTGGTGTAGGGTGTGAGATGTTGATCTAAACCTAATCTCTCCCATATTGTTTTCCAATTTTCCCAGCAGTTTTTGTAAAATAGTGGATTTTTGTCCCAAAAGTTGGGCTCTTTGGGTTTATCATACACTGTCTTGCTGATGTCACTTACCCCAAGTCTATTCCACTGATCCTCCCTTCTGTCTCTTAGCCAGGACTATATCATTTTGATGACTGTTGCTTTATAGTATAGTTTAATATCTGATTTTGCTAGGCCACCTTCCTTCACATTTTTTTCATTATTTCCCTTGATATTCTTGTTCTTTTGTTATTCCAACTAAACTTTGTTAGTTTTTTTTCTAATTCAGCAAAAAAGTTTTTTGGTAGTTTGATAGCTACAGCACCAAATAGGTAAATTAATTTGGGTAGAATTGTCATTTTTATTATATTAGCTCATCCTACCCATGAGCAAGAAATGTTTTTACAATTGCTTAGATGTAGTTTTAATTGTTTGGAAAGTGTTTTGTAATTGTGTTCATATAATTCCTGCGTTTGTTTTGGTAAATAGATTCCTAAGTATTTTATATTGTCTAGGGTTATTTTACATGGTGTTTCTCTTTCTACCTCTTGCTGCTGTTATGTGTTAGAAATATATAGAAATGCTGATGATTTATTTGCTTTTATTTTGTATCCTGTGACTTTGCTAAAATTGTTGATCGTTTCTATTAGAATTTTAGTTGATTCTCTAGGATTTTTTAAGTAGACCATCATATCATCTGCAAAGAGTGATAGCTTAGTCTCTTCATTGCCTATTTTAATACTTTTAATTTCTTTTTCTTCTCTAATTGCTACTGCTAGTGCTTCTAGTACAATGTTAAATAATAGAGGTGATAATGGGCATCCTTGTTTCATGCCTGATGTTATTGGGAAGGCTTCTAATTTATCCCCATTGCATATGATGCTTGTTGATGGCTTTAGATATATACAGTTTATTATTTTTCAATAAGAATGGATGTTGTATTTTGTCAAAATCTTTTTCAGCACCTATTGAGAAAATCATGAGTTTTTTGTTGGTTTGCTTGTTGATATGGTCAGTTATGTGAATGGTTTTCCTTATGTTGAACCATCCTTGCTTTTCTGGTATTAATCCCACCTGGTTATAGTGAATAACCATCGTGATCACTTGCTGGAATCTTAACTGTTAGTATTCAATTTATGATTTTTGCATCTATGTTCATTAAGGAGTTTGGTCTGTAGTTTTCATTCTCTGTTTTTGATCTACCTGGATTTGGGATCTGTACCATATTTGTATCATAAAAGGAGTTTGGTAGAACTCCTTCTTTGCTTATTATATCAAATCTTTTGTAAAGTACTGGGATTAGTTGCTCTTTCAATGTCTGAAAGAATTCACTTGTGAATCCATCTAGTCCTGGGGATTTTTTCCTAGGGAGTTCTTTGATGGCTTGTTCAATTTCTTTTTCTGATATGGAATTATTTAAGTATTCTATTTCTTCTACTGTTAATCTAGGTAATTTATATTTTGTTAAATATTCATCCATATCACCTAAGATGTTATATTTTTTGCCATATAATTGGGCAAAATAGTTTTTAATGATTGCTTTGATTTCTTTTTCATTAGAGGTGACGTTTCCCTTTTCATCTTTGATACTGATCATTTGGCTTACTTCTTTCCTTTTTTAATTAGATTGACTAGTAATTTGTCAATTTTGTTTGTTTTTTTCAAAGTACCAAGTTCTAGTCCTATTTATTAATTCAATAGTTCTTTTACTTTCAATTTTATTGATTTCTCCTTTAATATTTATAATCTCTAATTTGGTCTACAGCTAGGGATTTTTAATTTGTTCCTTTTCTAATTTTTTAATTTGCATGCCCAGTTCATTGATCTTTGCCCTCTCTAATTTGTTAATACAAACACTCAAGGATTAAAATTTCCCCCCGGGTACTGCCTTAGCAGCATCCCATAGAGTTTGGTAGGATGTCTCATCATTGTCATTCTCTTCAATGAAATTATTCATTGTTTCTATGATTTTTTCTTTAACTAACTGGTTTTGGAGAATCATATTATTTAATTTCCAATTAGTTTTGGATTTGCCTGTCCATGTCCTCTTACTAATTATTATTTTTATTGCATTATGATCTGAAAAGTTTACTTTCATTATTTCTGCTATTTTACATCAGTTTGTAATGTTTCTATGCCCTATTGCATGGTCAATCTTTGTGAATGTATCATGTGCAGCTGAAAAGAAGATGTATTCCTTTTTGTCCCTATTTATTTTTCTCCACATATCTACTAAATCTAATTTTCTAGGATTTCATTCACCTCTCTTTCTTATTTATTTTTTGGTTTGATTTATCTAGATCTGAAAGAGGAATATTTTGATCTCCCACTAATATGGTTTTACTATCCATTTCCTTCTTGAGCTCTGCCAGTTTCTTCTTTAAGAATTTGGATGCTATACCATTTGGTACATACATATTGAGTACTGTTATTTCCTCATTGTCTTTACTGCCTTTTATCAGGATGTAATTACCTGTCCTGTCTCTTTTAATCAGATCTATTTTTTTAAGTTTTTTTTTAAAACCCTTGTATTTCGGTGTATTGTCTCATAGGTGGAAGAGTGGTAAGGGTGGGCAATGGGGGTCAAGTGACTTGCCCAGGGTCACACAGCTGGGAAGCGGCTGAGGCCAGGTTTGAACCTAGGACCTCCTGTCTCTAGGCCTGGCTCTCACTCCACTGAGCTACCCAGCTGCCCCCAAATCAGATCTATTTTTGCTTTGGCTTTGTCAGAAAACATGGTTGCCACTCCTGCCATCTTTTTCTCAGTTGAAGCCCAAAAGATTTTGCTCTAACCCTTGACCTAAAACCTGTGTTTGTCCATCCACCTGCCTCATATGTGTTTCTTGTAGACAACATATGGTAGGATTTTGGTTTCTAATCCACTCTGCTATTTGCTACCACTTTATGGCTGAGTTCATCCCATTCACATTCAGAGTTATAATTTTAAGTTATGTATTGCACAACATTTTGGTATCCTTTCTTAGTTCTACCCCTTCTACTTAGGCTATTTCCTTTTAAACCAATGGTTTCTTTTTAACCAGTCCCCCATGTACCTTCCTTTGATTTACTTCCCTTTCCACCCCCTCCCTTATTCTTCCCCTCTTTTTATTTTTAAGGCCTAATGAATTCCTTCCCCCCTCTCCTCCCCTCCCTTTTTTTGACCTCCCCACTCCCCTGCTGCCCTTGGTTCATGCCTTCTGACTTTCTCAGTAGGGTTAGATAGAATTCTATATCCCAATGGATATAGCTACTCTTTCCTCTCAGGGATAATTCCACTGAGAGTAAGGTTTAAAAATTACCTCTTAATGCTCTTTTCCTCTCCTACTTATAGTAGTATTCAACCCCTCCCCTTTCCATGCCCTCTTTGTGTGGTTTAGAATATCCTATTTTTCTTAATCATTCAAGTTTCTCTTGTAATCTACTATTCAACTGCCCCATTTCCCCCCCCACCCCATATCATCTCAGACCATTTAGTACTCCAACCTCTCCCTATGAATAATTTTTCTATTCACCATCTACTATTCACTCCCCATATCCCCCAACCTCGTATCATCTTTGACCATTTAGTACTCCAACCTCTCCCTATAAATAATTCTTCTAATTACTATAATAGTGAATACAGTTTTTGAAAATTACACATAACATTTCTCCATATAGGAATACAAATAATTTGATATTTTTGAAGCCCTTAAAGAGGCAAATTTAAAAATAAGATTTTTCTTTCTTTCCCTTCTGTTTCTTATTTACCTTTTCATGTTTCTCTTGGTTTTTGTGGTTGGATATCAAACTTTCCATTTAGTCTTGGTCCTTTCTGTGTAAATACTTGGAAATCTTCTATCTGGTTGAATGCCCATACTTTCCCTGGAAGCAGTCAGTTTTGATGGGTAGGTCATCCTTGGTTGTAGACCCAGTTCTCTTGCCTTTCTGAATATCATATCCCAAGCCTTGCAGTCTTGTAGTGTAGAGGCTGCCACATCCTGTGTGATCCTGATTGGTGCTCCTTGATTTCTGCATTGTCTCTTTCTGGCTTCTTGTAAAATTTTTTTTGTTTTACTTGGAAGCTCTTGAATTTGGCTATCATATGCCTGGGGGTTGTCTTTTCAGTGTTTAGTGTAAAGGGTAATCTATGGATCCTTTCAATATTTATATTACACTCTTGTTGTAGAACTTCAGGGCAATTTTGCTGAATAATTTCCTTTAGTATGGAGTCCAAAATTCTATCAATTTCTACTTTTTCAGGAAGACAAATGATTCTCAAATTATCTCTTTTAGACCTGTTTTCTTGACCTGTCAATTTCTCAGTGACATATGTCATGTTTACCTACTCTGGTTTAGCCCTGGCCAGGCTGGACCAGAGGGAAGCTATCATTTTGATTCTTCATTGCCTGTAGTTAGAGATTCATTAGTAGCAATTTAAGTAGGGTCTCCTAATACCTCAATCCCTTACCATTATCCTTCTTACCAAATATATTTAAAGTTTAAAGTACCTTCCTAAATCAATTTCAAAAGCTTATTTTGGGAAGGGAGCCAACACAGTCAGATTACCAATGTTATCCCAGCTGAAGAGCCCAATTTAATAATATCAATTAACCCCAGGTGGGTCCTGAATGGATAAACCACTTTTACCTGAAGGATCCTGCCTGGGCAACTGTTATAAAGGAGAAGTACCATCCTATCCTCTCTGTACATCATCTTCATATACATCAAATAGAGTTAGTGACCTCCTTTAATATAACAAATGATAGTAGGGGAGAATAATGAATGTTGGAGGGGATGTGGCCAAATTGGGACATTAATGCATTCCTGGTGTAGTTGTGAACTATTCCAGCCATTCTGGATGACAATTTGGAACTACGCTCAAAGGGCTATAAAAGATTGCCTGCCCTTTGATCCAGCCATACCATTGTTGGATCTATACCCCAAAGAGATCATAGATAAACAGACTTCTATGGAAATTTTTATAGCCTTGATTTTTGTGGTGGCATAAAGCTGGAAAACAGGGGTATGCGCTTCTATTGGGGAATGACTGAACAAACTGTGGCATATGCTAGTGATGAAATATTATTGAGCTAACTGGAGGGACCTCCAGGAGCTCATGCAGAGTGAAGGGAGCTAAGCCAAAAGAACATTGTACAAAGAGATCAATACACTCTGGTAAAATAGAATGTAATGGACTTCTGTACTAGCAGCAATTCAATGATCCATAGCAATTCTGAGGGACTTATGGAGAAGAGCCCTACCCACATTTAGGGGAAGAACTACAGGAGAAGAAACACAGAAGAAAAGCAACTGCTTGAACACATGGGTTGAGGAGGACATGATTGGGGATGCAGACCTGAAACTACCACACCAATGCAACTATTAACAATTTGGAAATAAGTCTTGATTGATGACACATGTTAAAATCAGGGGAAATGCGCATTGGCCATGGGGGAGGGGGAAGGGGGAGGTTGGGGGATGAAAGGGGAAGTAAGAACATGAATCATGTAACCAAGATAACCTTTCTAAAAAATAAAAATTATTTAAAAAAATAAAAATAAAGATTTCTTCTTCATCTTTCTCTTTTGAGGTTCTTGTGCCTGGCTTGCCATTATTATTATTTCTTTCTCAGTCAGAAGTCTGGTAAGGAAGACACGCTCTCTGCCAATCCTATGGAGCTGTGGAGCAACTTTCGTCTGAGTCACAGCATTGTGTACCCTCTCAGCTTTATCCTCGCACCCAGGGTTGGTCTGCACTCTTTAGCTCCTGAGTTTTCAAGTCTAGTTGTTCTCAGGCTCAAGCCACCTGGTGGTCCCCTTGCTTGCTCCTCTGCCTGAAGCTCCTTAAACAGTCTCATGATGCTGCTTCCACAGTCATGAACCCCTCCACACTGGGTGCCCACCTAGGGTCCGTGCCTGGGCTCAAGGTTTGTGACCAAGCCTGGGCTCAAGGTCTGTTTTCAAAGTCTGGTTCTTTAGCCTCTTGGGGTCTTAAGTCTTCCTGCTTTTAGGAGCAGGCCCTGGTGATCCCAGGTTGCTGCCAATAACTTAATGAATGCCCCAAACTTGCTCTAACTCTTATGCACTGGCTTTGGCACTGTATGTGGTGTGGGGAGTGTTGAGGGGGTTGCTCAGCTAGTGTTTTAGTGAGAGCTATTTCATCCCCTTATAGCATGGAAATACCCTGATCCCATGTACCTTCAAAACTGTATCCTGTTGTGGGGTCCCTTTGTTCATCTGGATTCGTTTTTATGTCCTCTCGAGCAGTCCTATCTGTGTGAGTTAGGAGAGCTTAAACAGCTACTTCTACTCTGCTGCCATCTTAACTGCTATTATTCAAATTTTAAAGTTTAGTATATCAAGGCAAACAGAAGTTAAAAATATTGCTCAGGTTCCTATATGTATTATGTACCTGAGGCAATATTTAAACTCATGTCTCTCTGATTCCAGATAGAGTACTCTATCCATTGTGCCACCTAGCTACCTAAGTAGACTTAGATCTGTCTTCAGCTATTTTTCATTTCATTTCTCTATAGCTATACAAGTTCGCAGCTTGCCCCAGTTCCTCCTTTAACTTTACTTCTTTCCTTGTGTGGGTTGGGTTGAACAAAAAACTGACATTTTTTTTTTCAGTTTGAGGAGTGGAAAGGGAGGGTATAATGGGAAGATTATCTGTACCCTTGAGGATCTCTAACCTAGGGACAGTAGTAGGCAGAAGCAGCATGTTTTTTTTCTCACTTAGTTTGGCAGCAACAATGTGTGTCACTTGTTGATGGTAGGGAAAAGGTAATAGGGAAGTCTTTTCAACAAAATCCCTGCATTAGGGAAGGGATCATGATATAGTCTTCAGGAAAAAGCTCAGGGATTAATTCATAGGAAATATCTGGGTACATGGAAGATGGTTGAATGGATTCCAATTAAAGCTGTTAAGGAATAGTATTTTCTGGTGTTAATTCCTAAGAATATCAGTGTTGGCTAGGTTCTCTCAGCCTCTCTCTCGTGAGTATTCTGTAACTTTAGCTGTCCTTATTCTAATTCTGATACAATAGCACATAAGTTCTTTTGGGAGTAATTTTTTGAGATTTAATAGGATCTGGGGAAAATGCGTAGTCTGTCATATCCTTGGTCCCATAACTTCAAAGTCAACACTTAATTTTTATTCTCAATTTTCTCATTGAAATCTTTAACATAAATGAAATGCAATTAGTTTCTGTGGTAGCAAGAGTTTACGGATTATTTATAATTTGAATTAAATACTTATTCCAATTTAATTAAGAAAATATTTTACTTTAAATTATGTACTGCAGCAAGACCAAAATATAACCTTTGTTCAGATTGTGCAAAGTACTTTGTTTTGGAATCTGTCATCATTGCTATATTCTGGGAGTCAATGTGTTCTATTTTGCCTAGGAAAAAGGAGATGTTGATATCAACAACCCACTCATAGATTATTCTATTTTCTGACAGATTTTGACTATATTTGAATGGATTTTTCATAAGAATATTAACTTTAAAAAGAAAAGATCATAAAAAAGAATGATCATAAATATCACCACAAGTGCTTTAATTACAATGGCACAAGAACCTAGGGCTCCCTGAGGTTTATAATTCATTATAATGACGGTATGGTTTTTTTCTTTAGGCCTGAAGTGATTTGGAAGCAGTTATTATTATTGCTTAATTCCACTAGAACAAATATTTTTTTAACAACAAACAGAGAAATAGATTTTTCCCTCCCTGGACCTTAATGAACATATACCTGAGGCTTGTGTTGCTATTCTACACTATAAATAGAATTCAGGATAATTTATGGACAAGAAGACTGTACTATTCCGGTACTCCAACTTAATCTCTTGTTATAAAAGCCCTTTGGTGCTAATGTAATCACAGGAACTATTTTTTAACCATGGTGGTATGTGGGTTAGTGGGATTAAAAGCAATGAAACAGTTTCACATATTTTCCTATTTTAGTTTAAAAGTAAAAACAAAATAGAATTTAGATTTATACTATGCAAAATAGCTCCAAATGATTTACTAATTTTTTGGAAGATGAATTAGCTTGTAAAGCATTTAATTATTGTGCACTTAAGCCACTTCCTTCATTTTTCAAATGCAATTCCTGACATCAAAGTAGGTGAATGAGTATTTGTTCTGTTTTTCAGTGACCCCTTTATAAAGCCTGGATTGTATAAAGAAAACCCATAGATAGAGATAAATGTGAGATAGGTATGAGGAACAATCCCAAATCCTGAATAGTTTGGAAAGATTAGTCATTTAATCTTGGCACTACCAATAATTTTCACTGTGACTAAAGTTTATCAACATAAATCTTTCTATTTTATTTTCTATTCCCAAAGAAATATGTTTAGTGTTCTTTGCTGAGTAATGTCAAATGTATACATCTCATATTCAACAAATTATTCAACATAAGCAATCTTGTCATACAAAATAAATGAGTTTAAATAAAGCATTTCAGTGGGAATCATATCTACTCTAGTAATTGTCACAAAACCAGGCGAGCTTTTCATAAGATTCTATCCCTTGCAAGCTAGACTAATTTTTCCATTAAAGATATCGGAACTAACATTGAGAGTTAAATCAGTTCAGAGGATTAACACTCAAGCCATTTAGGCAACTTCTTAAAAGTATAAGTACAAAACGAGTACAGGAGACACCAAGAACTCTTGCCTTAACAATGCCACTTGTAAGAGGGACAATTATGAGTCTAGCCATAAATTAATAGTTTTATTAAGTCGAAAGGTAACAGGGGGAAAAATTGGAAAAATAAGAAGTGATATAGTTTAGTATCCTTATTACTCCATTTAGCTTTCTATTCTGTGACCACCATTAATGCTCCCTAGCCATACTACACAGGGAGGTCCTGCCAGTAACAAACTCAAAAGAGAAGAGAGTGAAATCTTCTCTTGCCTCAGTTTATCAAACCTTTTCTATGTCCACTAACTCTCATACATCATATCTCAGGAGCCAACTATGACTTTCTGTTTTGCATGGGTCACCCAGGGGGATAGTCCAGGGGGTAGTGCAGGGGACATTGGCCCCTGTTTTCTGATCTCTTGAATCTATTGTTGCCTGTTTTGGGCTGCCATATAAGCCTCAGGACTCAATATTTCCTTGCAAAATCCCTGCTCCTGAGTCAAATTCAGGCTCATGCCAGTAGGCAGGGAGAAGGGTAAATTTCCTTTGCACACATTCAAGAATGACAAATATAGATGATAGAAAATTTTCTTCAAGTGAAACAATGCTATATTCCTGCTTACTAGTTGTTTTGTTCTGTGGTATACGACTATTGTTTAACTGCTAGGTTATCTTATGTATTTTAATCATCATGAACCTCATCTGTTTCAATAGCTAGAGCCAGGATGGCATAAAACAAATATACTCTAGTATTAACATATTCCTATCTCTAGGTCACACAATAAATGATATATATAATTTTGAGAAAAAAAGGTATAAATGATGAAAACGTGAATTTTAGTTGAAAACTTTTCTCATATTTAACTCACTTTCTTCATTGACAATCTTAGTAATATAGTTGAAAGAATGTGTGACTACTGTAGGAAAGTCAGCACCTTATAGCCTCAGTTTTCTCTTTTGAAGTAAGGCAGGGAAGTGGATAGAGCATTGAGTGTGGAATCAGGAAAACCTGAGTTCAAATCCAAATTCAGGTACTTACTAGCTGTTTAATCTGGGGCAAGACACTTAACCCTGTTTGCCTCAATTTTTTTTTTTCATTTGTAAAATGAGCTGGAGAAGGAAATGGCAAATTGCTATGATACTTTTGCCAAGAAAACCCCAAATGGGGTAATAAGGAATTGGACATGACTGAACAAGATAATAATACTTTTCTTAATATGCTTACAATGTTAGTATGAGGCAATCATTTTATTAACTGTGAAGCACTATTAATTTATGTGGATTTATTCTATAACCTATAACTTTGATAAAATTGTTAATTATTTCAACAAGTTTTTTTAGTTTATTCTTAAGAATTCTCCAAATATACCATCATATCATCTGCAAAGAGTGAGTTTAGTTTCCTCATTGCCTATTCTGACTTTTTCAATTTCTCTTTCTTCTCTTATTTTAGAGTTAGCATTTCAAGTACAATGAAATCAAAGTTGTGACAATGGGAATCTTTTCTTTATCCTTGATCTTATTGGGAAGATTTCTGGCTTATCCATATTACAGATTATGTACTTGATTATGGTTTTGATAAATAATACTTATTTTAAGGAAAGCTACATTTATTCCTATGCTTTCCTTTATTAGAGATGAATGTTGTATTTTGTCAAAAGATTTTCTGAATCTATTGAGATAATCATATGATATGTGTTGGTTTTGTTGTCAAAATGGTTAATTATGCTGAGAGTTTTCCTAATATTGAACTATCTCTGAATTGCTGGTAAAAATCCCCCCAGGCACTAGATAGATAGATAGATAGATAGATAGATAGATAGATAGATAGATAGATAGATAGATAGATAGATAGATAACCTTTATGATATATTGCTATAATCTCCTTGCTAGAATTTTGTTTTAAATGTTTGTATTAATATTCATTAGGAAAATTGTTCTATTTTTTCTTTTTACTTTTTTCTTTTTACTATTTTTAAAAATTGGCACCATATGTGTCATGAAGGGAACTTGATAGGAACCCTCCCCCCCCCATACAGTTTATATATTATTGGAACTAAATATTCTTTGAATGGTTGTGCTGAGGATTTTTTCTTAGGAAATTCATAGATGACTTTTTTGATATTTTTTCTAAGCTAGAGTTACTTAAATAGACTATTTAATCTTCTATTAGTCTGAGAAATTCATGTAGCTTTTACATGTTCATCCATTTTACTTAGATTGTGAGTTTTGAAGCATAGAATTTTGTAATGTAAAAACTGAGTTTCCCAACCTTTCACTTAGCAACTTAGGCAATGTAAGGGCTAGGCAGTTTTATATAAAGAAAAACAACAAAACAACCAACATTTCCAAAACCACAAAATTAATTCCTGTAACAATCTACACATAGTGGATGCCTTTAGCCACAAGATAGCTTAAATTCCTCCTATCAAAACTTTCAACTCTTAGGTAAGTTAAAAGAAAATTTTGAAAAAAACATAAAATAACACTCTCAAACACAGGATTTACAATATAATGATGAAATATAAGGGAAAACAGAATTCAGCCAAAATATTGAGTATTCAAATTTGATTTTATAAAAGAATGCAATGCATATCACATATCCCCTGCAATCAAGTTTCATTGTGCTAAATAGCTTTCTGTAAGGGGCAGCTAGGTAGCTCAGTGAATCAAGAGCCAGGCCTAGAGACGGAAGGTCCTAGGTTCAAATCTGACCTCAGACACTTCCCAGCTGTGTGAACCTGGGCAAGTCACTTGACCCCCATTGCCTACCCTTACCACTCTTCTGCCTTGGAGCCAATACACAGAATTGACTCTAAGACAGAAGGTAAGGGTTTAAAAAAATAAAAAATCTAAAAAAATAGCTTTCTATAAAGTATGAGTAATGCCAGACTCTAATAACATCTACCTATGATCAACTGAGAACCTTCTTCTCCACCTGATGTATACTGACTTTATAAACATAAATAAACACTGCCTATGAAAATGATAAATCAGTACTTAAATATATCCATGACATTTTGGCCACATATTCACATCAAAATCTTTGAACATTACTTCTCATAAGTTCCCCACAGGAGATCTACTCTTCACTAAGGGTAATTATTTAACATTTAAAGAAATTAAAATTAGGGATATCAATACATAACTTGAACTTGGGCTTCATATGTCCCTTCCAATATACAAACAGATCATATTCTTTTCTGATCATATATTTCATAGACAATATCCTTTATGACACATGTATAACTTGATGAATCATTAATAATATGCTGAACTATACAGATGCATGTAATACACTGCTCCTTTACTCTGCATCATATATAATTTTGATTATTTAGATATCAGTGATTCATGATTTGCAGAATATGACATTATTAGGTAACTATCAATATTAAAAGCAAGTTGTTTTTTGTTTTTGTTTTTGTTTTTCCTGGCAGGAGCAATTTGGATTGTACTATATCAGTCCAAACTATAGTTCCTATTCCATTTTGGGTCACTTTTTTTACCTTTAAATTTTTTTTTTTTTTTAGAAAAATTTTCCATGGTTACATGATTCATGTTTTTACTTTCCCCTTGATCCCCCCAACCCCCCCCCATATCCAATGCACATTTCCACTGGTTTTAACATGTGTCACCAATCAAGACCAATTTCCATGTTATTTATAGTTGCATTGGTGTGGTTCTTTCGAGTCTACATACCCAAAGATGTCCGCATCAACCCATGTGTTCAAGCAATTGTTTTTCTTCTGTGTTTCCTTTCCTCTAAGTAGTTCTTCCTCTGAATGAGCATTCTTTTCCATAAATCCCTCCAGATTGTCCAGGGTCATTGTATTACTGCTACTACAGAAGTGCATTACATTCTATTTTACCACCGTGTATTGGTCTCTGTGTACAATGTTCTTCTGTCTCTGCTCCTTTCGCTCTGCATCAATTCCTGGAGGTCTTTCCAGTTCACGTGGAATTCCTCCAGTTTATTATTCCTTTGAGCACAATAGTCTTCCATCACCAACAGATATCACAATTTCTTCAGCCATTCCCCAATTGAAGGGCATATCCTCCTTTTCCAGTTTTTGCCACCACAAAGAGCGCAGCTATAAATAGTTTTGTACAATTCTGTTTATCTATGATCTCTTTGGGGTACAAACCCAGCAATGCTATGGCTGGATCAAAGGGCAGGCATTCTTTTTGCGCTCTTTGGGCATAGTTCCAAATTGCCATCCAGAATGGTTGGATCAGTTCACAACTCCAACAGCAATGCATTAATGTCCCAATTTTGCCACACCCCCTCCAACATATATTACTCTCCCCTGCTATCATTTTAGCCAATCTGCTAGGTGTGAGGTGATACCTCAGAGTTGTTTTGATTTGCATTTCTCTAATTATTAGAGAGTTAAAACACTTTCTCATGTGCTTATTGATTTGGGGTCACTTTTCATTTGTTGTTCCTGAAATATAATGCATACTTAGTAAATGCCTGTCAATCAATGAATCAATTATTTTTCATCCTTTATTTTAGAGATAGACCAATAGTGTCATAAAATAATGTCTCGACTTACATGTGGATTAGATTTAAGTGAGACAGAGTTGCACAAGATTATCAGCCTCATTCTGTCTTCCAGAGTCACCAAAGTCCACTGGCAAGATGAAAGTCAGGATAACTGGTGATGACCTCGGCATCTTCCACGTCTGGCCAAGCTCTAAATGTTCCACGGTGCCTGTTTTAGCCATCTTCATGAATAATGAAAAAAAAATTCTTAATATCCATACTTCCAGAGGAAGTCTTCACTTGATCATGTAGATGTCTCCTTAAATCACTGATGGTTTTGAGGCCTGTTGGTTGCCCCTTACTTGGTTTAGCCCACCTGTCATGAAGATTTTACATCCCAAAACTTCTTGAAATCACAGGCCCTGAAAAGGCCCAAGAAGCCCTCCTGACAGAAGTGCTAGCAATCCCTGAACATCCCATTCATCTCTGATTAATCAATTAAGATTCATTAAAAGCCTACTATGTGACTGCTATGGTACTAAGTGCTGATACATAAAGAGATCCTAAAGGAACCTGCAATCTAATGGAGGAAACAATATAGAAATAAATAGTTACAAATTAAGCTGTATAGAATAAATAGAAAATAATTGACAGGTACCACATTAGAATTGAAGAATTGGGAAAGGCTTCATTTAGAAATTAGGATTTAATTTGGGACTTAAAGGAAACCATTAAGGTCAGTGGTTGGAGGGAAGGAGGGAGGGCATTCCAGGCATAAGGGACAGCTAAAGAAAATTCCCAAAGGCAAGAGATAGATTGTTTTGTTTATGAAATAACAAGGAGATAATGTCATTAAATGAAAGAGAACATATCAGGAAGTAGGAAGAAGACTGGAAAGGAAAAGACTAGTTTATGAAGGACTTTGAAAGCCAAAAAGCATTTTATATTAGATCCTGGAGATAATAGAAAACAACTGGAATTTGATTTGGAGAGTAACATGATTGGACCTGTACTTTAAGGAAATCACTTTAGTTACTGAAAGGTAAATGATAATATGTTCCTACACACACATACATAGTGCGTATATATGTATGTATACATATATATTTTTTCATATATATGTATGTATATATATATATATATATACAGAGAGAGAGAGAGAAAGAGAGAGAGAGAGAGAGAGACAGAGAGAGAGACAGAGAGAGACAGAGAGAGACAGAGATAGAGACAGAGACAGAGAAAGAGAGAACAGGAGAGAGGGAAGGGTATAAGCAAAAGTGTGGAAAAGCTTATCAACAGAGTGTGGGGTGATGAAAATTTGGGCTAAGAGACTTGAAAAGAGTATTTATAGGCTTATTCATATTTGTGACCCACACTAGTGGAAAAACACTGATTACTGAAATGTTAATGTATGTGCATCAGAAAATGGTTTATCCCTTAATAAAGATATCATCAGTGATTTTAAAAAATTACTAAATATATCTTAAAATAGAAGCCTCTAAGATCACTTTTATTTCTGAAGTCACTTTTTTATGGTCTTCCCATTATTTCTCCTAGTGCTTCTAAAGATTTATTTCTCTATGAGGAGAGTTTTTCAGGGAACCCTTATAATTCACATATGGCTGTTTCTTCAAATTACTTTTTGAAGAAGAACATTTTGAAGAACAAAATTATTTTTCAAAAGTTAATCATAAGACTTTAGTCAAAGAATTCTTTATTTGCACTCTGTATAAAAGAGAGAATTTCCCCTCCCCACAAAATAAGTACAATACTAAAGATTAGAAACATATACTCTATTAGTTCTTCCTAATATAAGACCTCTCTATTTCAATTATTTGATGACTCAGAGTAACCACAAAAAGAAGATGGGAGAATAATTATCTTGTCACTGCCAGATAATATGAAATCCAAAGAAAAGATCTATTATAGTAACTGAAAAATGCAATTTTCTATGAGTACTAATAGCAGCTAGAATAATATAATGCAAGTTTGGCTGATAAAGAATTGGCATCTGCTGGGGCATAGAGAAAAGAAAAATAGTGTATTTCCCAACTTTCATTCATATTGTATTCCTTTAATAAATATTCTTAAATAACTCATATATGCATAATATTGTGCCAGAAACAATTGTATGCTAAACTATGATTAAAGACAGGTCCTACCCTAATGGACTTGAAAATTAGTACACAATTTATATAACTTATTTGTATGAAAATAACTATAATAAATTAGTATATTTACAATGCTACATTGGAGGTATACAGATAACAAATTCTGCCATGAAAAAGCAATAATAATAATAAATGCTTAATAAATGGCCTTTTTTATTCATAGTTCCAAAAAGCGAAGTAACTTTCTTCATCAAGTTTGGCCCTGAAGTAGAGGTTAGATTTTAAATGGAAATTTGGGCTATGGGATGGTGTATTAAAGATAAGAATGATATTATATTTTTAAAAGACCCTAGGATTTCATGTTGGCCTTATGTTGTGAGGTTTTTAGATATTTGGATGTAGAAATGCCATTGGAGAAATAGGATCAAATTTACGGCCTATTATCTGGATTCCCTACGTGACCAATCCAGACTGAGGCAGTCTTTGTGTTTGGTTCTGGTCACCTGAGCCCCGAAAAGCTCTGGTACCAGCAGGTAGGTTAATCCAAAAACAACTTGATCCCTCCAAGAGGCTATTAGGAGTCATTTAGAGAAACAGAGTCTGTAACAGATATTTTATCTGGATCCCATTACAAAATCATTGGCAAGTAAAACTGTGTGTATGATTTTTCTGCACTGCATTTCAGGATGCAGACAGAATGGGCCATCTAAGATAAAAATCTGAGGCTCCTCTTTTGACTCAGTTTTTGATCCCCACCTTAGAATTCTTATCAGAGAGCTTTGAAGTGGCAGACCAGCATCTACTGAGTCCTTTCCTTGATAATTGAGAAGTCTGAATCCTAACAAATGTTACTTAGATAAGATTTCATATTTAGATTAGAACTGGCTCCTTTAGTTTGGACTTCATTTGGCCAAAAGTAGGATTCAGTTGGTGAGCATCTCCATGGGGTATTTCTGCTCCCAGAATTATCCCCTACTAAGTTGGTGGTTGGAATTTGACCATTTGTCTTTGCACCTTTACTCTTTAGACTTCAATGGGTTATGTGTGATTTATTACCCCTTCACAACTGTGACTCTTTTTGTTCTTTGCTTGAAATCAGTATATAATAAACTCCCAAGCCCACAGAATTCAGAACAGCATTGGCTAACCACTAGTCTAATTGTTCTCATTTTCTTTCTCCTGTTTTAACCATCCTATGCCACCATGCCACTCAGGACCCCAAAAATCATATAGAGGATAGCCCCCTATAGATATTTAAACAAAATGTATAAAAGATATGATGATTTTCTGCTGTAGTTTAAATAACAGGAAAGAAAAGGGAAGGGTAAAAAGGAGGAATTCTATTCATTTTAGCCTTCAGGGTTAGCACTCTAGATTTTTATATTTAGATCTGGGAAAGAGGATTCTTGAAAAAGTTCTCTATTGGTATTGCTAATTATTGGTTAATTTAAAATACTCATTATGAATTGTGCAAATTAACAATTTAGAAAGATCTCTAGAAAATCTAAAGATTTCTAAAGGGAGAATTGAATGTGGCCATTTAAAAAAGAGAAAAATGTCTAATCAGTCATTAATAAATTATAAGTGACTTAAACTTCAAGTTTTGCTTCAGGGACCTTAAAAGTGAGAAGTATTTAATAGTTAAAATTTTCCATTTGACTTCAAAATAAACCCCAATAAATAAGCCCTAATCCCTTATGAATGCTATGTTTATTGGAGTTTTTTTCTTAAAGACACTTGGATGAATGAATCATTAATTTTAGACTCAGAACACATTTCAATGACCCCAAAGACATTCATATCTGAGGATGTTTTTGTTTTTAACAATCTTGAAAATTTGGAATTCCTGATGAATAACTGATGGGAATTTCACTGTAGCAATAAGTATAAAACTGGATAAAATGTTATATTTCTAATGTTAATAAATGAGTGCTTTATAACTCAGATTTTAATTATCTGTTCTCTCATATTACACTCTAATGGATAATTTTAGGGTATAAAAATCTATAATCTATATGTTCTTGCAACATTGAAATGGCAGGGTGGAATTCCTTCAAGCTAGGGTGTCAAGCCTCAACCCAGAATTCCCGCCCCCCCCCCTGAGAACTCTGGGTGAGGAGGAAGTTTAAGGCAGTGAGGGGCAGTTGGTTCTTGGGGTTGGAGGTGAGCAGATCACTCAGTTTGCTCAGCCCAGTTCTTGATTGTTTTTGGAAACTTTAGGCTTGAGATCTATCCATAGCCATTAAAGTTTCCCTGCTGCTAGCCTGTTTAGCTAGACTAGACTTTTCCAGCAACAGTACAACTGTTGTTATTTTTGTTATTAAGATATTAGGAAAGATTAATTATTAGGCTTTGAGGGCAAACTAGCTATTATGACTACCTCTCCTTTCTGGGGGAAGGGGCTGTTTGAACTAAATAGTTTAGGGCTTCCCAGACCTTATTCTATCTTTGACAAACCTCCCTTTCTTCCCTTCCCCACATATCATTAAACCCTTCATCTTTTTGGGTACTGTGCCTGGCTATTATTTTGGGAATACTCACAACCTCCTTCAAGCTTAGTTCTTTCAGCTGTGTGGCCTAAACAAGTCAGATCCTCCTCAGTCCCTGAAAGCTTCAGACATCAAGCTTACTATTTTCTCCTTACTCAAACCTGTGGGGAAATAGGTTACATAAAGTTAATATCTTTGAATTCAGCCTTACCTAGTTTTGCTGATTGAGATCTGAAGATAACAGTCTCAACCACCATTTGTAACTCATCTCTAACTACTTGGTGGGAGGGGTGAGAGTATGAGGAGGACTCAGCCAGTTAGAGCCCCTCCCTTTTCATTCAAACCTGTCAGTGGAGAGGGGAGTGAATCCAGATAACTGGCATAACTACACCTTCCCACAAATATCACTGTTAAAACCAACATAACTGTTTTGGTCAGCCAGCCTAGGATTTCTTTCAGGACATGAGTGGGAAGTGATTAGTAAGGCCAGCTTGATTAACAGAAACGTTGACACACTGGGGTGCTCTGGGGTGCTACTATATGGGATTTGGCAAGCTTGTGCTACCTTTTGGCTAGTGACCATTCCCCAGTTTTGTATGCAGATGATTGGAGTATATGATTCTTACAAGTGGTTGACTATATCCTTGGGTGAAGCTCTGGCATATTTGCAATCAGGGATGGCCATGGCTGTAACATTTTATGGGGCCCTGATGATATTGAGGAAAGTTCTAGCATTTACATTTGGAAAGACAGAGATAACAAACTGGGCTTTGGAACAGTTAATAGAGCAAATGAAGACCCTCATAGAGATAAATAAGCAAATCAGAGAAGGAAGGAGACAATACTAAGCAAAAGGCCACAGATAAGAACACTGAAGAACAACAGGCTGCAGGGACTGAGGCAGCTCCTGTAACAACTTTCCCCACAACTGATAGAACAGTGGAGCAACCTGACTCAGGAATAATTCATGTCAAGGGCTACAAACCTTTCTCAGGGGGTGATTTGGAAATCTTAAAAAGGAGGTCCCCTTAGTTCTACACAAATCCCCATAAGTCGATCAAATAATATAAAAGGGCCATGAGATTATACAACCCCACATTTGAAGACGTGGAACTGCTTTTATCGGAGTTATACACCCCTAGTGAAAAGGCAAAGTTCATAGCTGAGACTAGGAGCAACCCCAACCTAGTGGGACAATGATTTTAATTGCCAATGGGCTGAGAATTATTTTTCTTAATGCCCCGGGCCTGAAGGCCCTTATGGACACTGATAGACTGCTGGGTTTCCTGCTGTCCTCTGATGCTGATCATCCTGGGTCCTGACCTGAACTCCCTTCCTCCTCTTCTGTTCTCTGCCTAATCCTGAATCTCGAGCCCAATGGTACAGACCTACAGACCGCTGCCTCACATTCCTGCCTGCCCTGATCTCTGCCGAATTGCCAGCCCACCAGAGCAGACCTCTTCTGCTGGCCTCTGATCCTACCTCACTGGTGCTGCTCGTCCTGTTCTGAGCCCCAATGGTGCTGCCGCTTTCACTACCGCCCACCTCTGACTTGCCAAGATCTCGCCCTTTAAAGACTTCTGACGCTGCTGCTAAAGATTTGGTATTGCACCCCACACACACACTCTCTTGGTAGTGGCCTGCATTCTAGCCTCCACGTGTTTCTCTAAGGACCTAATTTAGGCACCCCCCCAACCCCCACAGGCTCTCCACATGGGTATTTTTCTAAAAACTGACCTAAGCTTTTCTCTGGCCCCAAGCCCACGATTCCACGTGAACGTGCTAGTATTTATGCTTCAAACAGGAAGTAAAATGACAAACTTTTTTTGCAATTATTAAACTCAAACTCAGGGGAAAAGAAATTCACCCCATACCTGCTCAGAACTTTGAACTAAGAGCAGAGACTGATTATAAAGACCCTGAATTTGAATTTTAAAATGGACCAGAGGTGGATTTTAAAACCTCAGAACTCAGAGTTTTTAAAAAGACTGTATCTTACTGCATTTTGCGGATTAGTTTCATGAATTAATTTTGTTTATTTTGTTGATTTTCCTGTTGCACTGAATCATTTTAAGCTAATGAAGTTTGTGGTTGCTAGATTAATTCTGTTTATGATTTTATTGTAACTCCCAAATAATGAGAAAAATCTATTAGAACCAGTAGAAGAGGTTTTTTTGATGGTATAGCTTGATATCTGTTACTCACTATATTTCCCAATTTATTTCAGGTTTCATTTTTACTGTAATCAAAAACAATAATGTTTTCTAGTACCATTTGAACATCTTACACATTTTAAAGTTATAAATTGCCTTAATTGTGTACAATCTTGGAGAGTTTGATGCCTGCCTTGAGATTTAAATTGTAATTTTATGAGAGGTCTTTAAAAAATTTACTTTAGATGCCTAGTACCCTTCTGTATAAATGATAAGGATTTTATGTATTTATTTTAAAAAATTGTTATCTTAAAGGATAAGCTTTATATATTTTATTGTGAAGAATTGTTGTCTTATATATATTTTTTTGATATTAGTCTATGTTTTAGCCTCTTTTATCAGAGGATCTAAAATTCTTGAGGATAATTTAGACCAGAAGTTTTTTTTTTTTAATATCAGATTTTTATATGGAAGCAGTAACAGAATTTGTTGAGAAATTCTTAGCCAAGGTTTACAAGTTGAAACAAGTATATGATTTTTTAACATCATTATTTATTGTTTTAAAATGTGTTGTTAGAAATTATGGTACTCTATTTTCATGTGCATTGTGAATCTATTTTGTAAAGCCCATTTTCACTCACATTTTTGAGTAACAAAACCTTTTACTAGTTCTAAGATATATATATATATATATATATATATATATATATTTGATTTTTAAAACATTCTTTTTAACTAGAGCAATTGATTTTTCCTTTTTCTCATCTTGTACTGGAAGTACATATATAATCATTATTTACCCTTTTTTAAATTTTACAGTGATATAAGCTTAATGCAAATACTTGAAGACCCTGAGACTATGGGATTGTGATTTAATGCCTCTCTGTCTGATTCCAGAAGTGCCAAGCCACATGGTCACAGAGATTTAACTAAGTATCTGCATGAATTGCAGGAGTTCTATGCCATTACTTGAAGGGCTTGAAAACTGGGGTTTGAGTCCTGGAGTCCCAGTCTTTTCTAAAACTTTAGAGGACGTGGGTCCCCTCAACTTAAATTCCTAGTGAAGCATCTAAGATTGGTTGTTTATTGGCTCATTTCACTGAGAAGTTGAAGGCAATCAGATCAAAGAAAGGCATTTCCCTTATTTCTCTCTATACAGAGAGAAAATGGTGATGTATCTGTAGTCCTGGCCTTGAATGGGTACTTTCAAACTGCTTAAATCACTTTAATTAGGCCTTGATTCAAAGGCCTCTTATAAGTTTATTTTCCTTACATTTTTTTGCACATTTTACATTTCATTCACAAGTTAATTTTTTCTCCTTTTTTTGAATTTTATTTTTATTTTTTTATTATTTCTTTTGCCAATTGATTTCATGCACCCCTGTGACTCACTCAGCCATGCATCCTAGGCTGACCTTTTCAGGGGAGTAATGTGTTATTTAAAATCTTCCTCAGGGGTGTGTGTGTTAAGTTTTTATAATCATAATGTCTGAATTATTATCTATAATGCAAGTTAATTTTTACTCCTTTAGGAGTAATCTCAGTGGGGTAATGTATAATTCTCAGAAGAAAATGTATGTTTTGTAATCTATAATGTAAAGTTTAAATTCTTTGAGAGTAATTTCAGGATAAGGATTGTACCATCTCCCCAGAATCCAAACGACCAAACCTGTTTGGTGGAGACACAAAAAGATGCCTGAAGAACCTTCACTGGATCATGAAGATCAGAATTTGAACTTTGGGGCACAGTTTATCTTAACTATGGGGGTTGAATGAATTGAATGCATTTATTTTGAATGGACACTCTTATGCCAGTGGTGGACTGCCCCAAAATTGTCTTTTTGTCAATGGGGCTAGCTTTTGTCCTCTTTTCTTTTGGTTTAAGATCCACTGAAAAAGACCAGTCTTTTTCAACGGATCTCAGCAGGGTAATGTGTTATTTAAAATCATTTGGGATACTTGGAACTATATTTCCCGTGATCCCCAATGCATTTCCTGTTTTGGATTATGTATTCAAGGTGAGGGACTGTTTTAAATAGGGGGAAGTGACTTTGAACTTCCTCTTTTTAGCTACCTGGGCACGCAAAGGTATGAAAGGTAAAATGGCTGAGGCCGGAGTTTGAATACAGGTGTATGGTCTAATGATTTTTATCTCTATCAGCATGGCTTTTATTAAAATACTACTCTCCCTTCTAATCTCAGCCTTCATCATTTTTAATAATAACAATGGCCTGAGCAGCACCAAGATTTAGAGCTCTTCTCCCATGCAAACATGGCTTATCTCAAAAGATGTAGAGAGGATTTGCCTGAAGCAATGAGGCTCCATGCAAGATGTTCAAACGTATAGGGGTCCTTCAGGAAATTAAGGCAAGGGGAAGAAGATCCAAGCCTATACTTGGACAGGCTCTTAGAGGCAGGCAAAATGATTCTGGGATTCAGGGACATATATGACTGCTGAAGACAACATCCAGTATGTCAGGTGGCAGTTCGTAAAAGGCAGTGTGCATTGCCCATAATGGGAGACCATGCCCATTGAGGAACTGAGAAAGACAGCAGCATATGTGCATGAGACCAGGGATAATGAGCCTAAGCAATCAAAAGCCTCAGAAAAGGATAAGGAGGTTGCTGAGCTAAAAAGACAGCTAAAGGAAGCTCAAAAGGCCAAAGAGGTAGAGGAAATTAAGAACATGGCTCTGGTGTCTTGCAGTCAGAGGAGCCAGAGAAATAAAAGAGATAATACAAAAATTCCAAAAAGGAGAGAATATCTAAAAGGATAAATTTTTATTCAATCATTCAATAATATATTGCATCATCAAAAGTAGTCCCTCCACTACTTGCAATTGCTATACCATCCACATCAAAGTTATAATGGCTAAGAAATCTATCTTCATCTGCCAATAGGGAATAGCAGAAAGAGCAAATGCACTGTTATTAGAGATGGTTGATATCCCATTTCTGACATGTACTACCCATATGCCCTGGCACCAGTCATTTCATAATTCTAGGTTTCAGTTTTATCATTCATAACATGAAGGGAATGGCTTCTGTGTTCCCTTCTGTGTCTAATTCTATGATCATATGATTCTATAAGCCTAGGGATGAGTCTCTCCAAATCTAACTATACTAATCCTTGCATATCAGATGTGCAGAACAACACCTTTAGTATAAAACTCTCCCATTTGCTAAGTCTAGCCAGAGCTTGTGATTCATTGACTTATCAATATCACTCTCTACCGACGCAAAAAGTTAGGCATTAAGTAGAGGATTAATCAAAATGGCTCTTTGTTCTTTCTATGTTGTCTCTCTAATTTTGAATCAGCACAACAGTTGTTACACCTACACTGCAGGGACAGGGCTCATAGGCGGGGAGCAAAAATAAAGCATCATTAAGTTTAGAGGAAGCATCATAATTTTAAAACATTTTAAGAAGCAGTTTCACTATTTGAATGAAAAGCAGGCAAAAATGTAGCTTTTCCCACCCATTTCAAACACTGAAGGTTTACCTGCTTAGTTACTCACACCAAACAACAGTGAGAATTTTTTTCATTGTCTAATTTTGAATCAGCACAACAGTTGTTACTCCTACACTTCAGGGACAGGGTTCATAGTGGGGAAAAGATAAAGCATCATTAAGTGTAGAGGAAGCACCATAATTTTAAAACATTTTAAGAAGTGGTTTCAGGGAAGTCTCTGCCTCCCACCCACTGTGTCCTTTGTATAGATTCTAAAAAAGTATAATTCCTTAGAAGTAAGTAAATCCTAGAGTAGTTGGCCAACATCCAAAAGAAGATCCTACTTAGGATTTTTTGTGGCTTAAAACATCTTGCTTTAATATTAAAATTGCAGCAGCATTGGAAACTAAAATTGACTCTCAGTAATCCACGGTCATATGAATAAATAGAGCATGTTTTTGTTCAGTCATGTCCAACTCTTCATGACCCAATGAATCGTATTGTCCAAGATACTGAAATGGTTTGCCACTTCCTACTCTAATGGATTAAGGCAAACATAAATTAAGTGACTTCTCCAGGGTCACACAGCTAGTGTCTGAGACCAGATTTGAACTCAGGTCTTCCTGCCAGGGTCAGGGTTCTTTTCATTGAACAACTTGTTTGTCTTCTAAGCAGAGCATAGGTAATGGAAATTATAAAGCATCCCTTACATATGAAAGTCCTCATTTAATCATTCTTGTGTTAAGAACTATTAAGTAGAACTAAGTGATTTGAATTTCACTAGTCCCCTGCTTTCCTTGATGGCACACCAGTAACTAGTCTTATTTACATGCTTTGGAAGTAAAGAAACACAAATCATTGAGGAGTTTATATGAGAAAAAAATGTCCCAGGAAATGTCAAAGTATCAACCTGTCGAAGATCATGGTGGAAGAGTTGTGTCAAGGACTACTTATTCTAAAGGAAAATCCATTTCAGTGGAAAGATGAGTATTATTTTTTACATACAGATACAATTTTAATTATTTTCTGATATTTTGTGATTCATGATCTCTCTCCCCTCCTCAAGACACTAAATAATACAGTCTATACATGAATTATCATGTAATATATATTTCCATGTCTGTCATGTGAAAGAAGGACACATATCTCTTATACTAAAGAAAAATTCATGAAGGAAATAAAGTGAAGAATGATATGTTTCAGTTTGCATTCAGACTCCATTAGTTCCTTCTATGACAGTGGATTTCCTTTTCCATCATGAATCTGTTGGAATTGTCTTAGATCCTTGCATTGCTGACAATAATTAAGTCATTTCCATCTGATCATTGTGCATTATCTGTGTTACTATATACAGTATTCTCCAGGTTCTGCTCACTTCACTAACCATCATTTCAATGTTTCCAGATTTTGAGCATTATTGAAAAAGCTGTGAGAAAAAGAGAAAGCATCATTTAGGACAATGATGGCAAACCTACATACATGTGCCAAATATGGCACAAAGACCTCTCTGTGGGCATGTGCACATGCCATGTTATAATTATTGGGAGTCTCTTGATCTATTTGAGATGGTAAATTGATATACAGAGAGAATAAGATGACCCTTCTCCCTTATAACAGTTGCCCAGGCAGGATCCTTCAGGTCTAAGAGGTATATCCCTTCAGGACCCACCTGGGGTTAATTGATATGTGGATTTGGGCTCTTTAGCTAGGATAAAGCCTTGTATTCTGACTGAGATTTCTCCCTTCCCAAAACAAGCTTGGAAACTGCTTTAGGAAGGTACTTTAAACTTTATATTAAGCAAGAAGGATAGGGGTAAAGGACTGTGGTATAGGAGACCCTATTCTACTGGTTACTAATGAAATCTCAACTGCTGGCAGATGATGAATCAATGTAGCTTCCCTCTAGTTCAGTCTGGCCAGGACTAAACCAAAGTAGGTAAACTATTGGGATATTTTGACTTCTTCTTCAATAGATCTTCAGCCTTACAGTTGAGTTATTTCCACCCTTTTCCACCCTCTTCTTCGTCTCCTGCCCACTTCCCGGATCCCTCCAGGGACCTGGGAAGCCTAGATAGCTAGATGATGTAACTCCTAATATCTAGGGGCAGTAGACACCAAGATGGTGGTCAGGTACAGGTTGGCACGGTATCTCAAGAACAGGAAGAGTTTGCAGAGAGATGTTTGCACCTCTCACTCCAAGACCAGGATCCACCAATCTCCAGTCTCAGCACAGGTCAAAGACCCAGAACTTCTGCAGGATTCTCAACTGCCCCTCCTCCTGCCTTTTGCACAACTTCCCTGGGAACATTCCATCCAACTGACTTATCTGTCAATCAAAGGTGATCTTCAAGCTCTCAGAGATTCAATATAACAGCCATCACCCACCAGAGTGGCCTACCTAAAAAGGCAGAGGGACTCAGGCAGAGCTCCTCCCTTTCTCCTCTCTACTTCATCTCCCCACCCCTCTTCCCAGCAGCTGGATGGAAGCATTTACTCTCTCCCCTGAGAAGAGTCCTTGGGGCCACTCCCCTCCCTTTCTAGCTCTCTGGGGTAAGAAGAGGGTAGGGTTAATGGGGCTGGGCACTTGGTATCCGGTGGGTAGGGCACAGCACTAGATGCCTAAAAAGTTCACCATCACTGACCTAGGATAAAATTTGTTTTCTATTATGCTGAATATTTGTTGAAGTTATGTGTGGAATAAGGTGCACTCGGCGTGACCAATATCCTAAAATGCTGCTGGGGAAGGGAGGAACTGAGTGAAGGGGAAACTCAAGTTGATGCTATCTGGACCCTTTAAATTTTTCAGTAGTTGAGGGTAGAAAGATTGCTACTGCTTCCAGGGTGATCTATTACACATACAACCATGTGGGAGGAGGAGAGGTAAGAATTCGCACCCGCACACTATATTTTGGCATTATCTAAATTTTCTAGTTTATGAAAAATTCCTGTGACCTTGCCCTCCCTATGGGT
Organism: Gracilinanus agilis; assembly: GCF_016433145.1. Lineage (NCBI taxonomy): Eukaryota > Metazoa > Chordata > Mammalia > Didelphimorphia > Didelphidae > Gracilinanus > Gracilinanus agilis. The sequence goes on along the minus strand of NC_058133.1, from coordinate 147,361,181 downwards.
TAGGCTGATAAGGAAAAGGTCAATAGGAAAGAAAAGAAGCATGGGGGAAAAAGTCCTTCTTGAATATAGCCTAAATAATTTTTGAGGTATTTAAAATAGATTTCAACAAACATCTTTTTAAGTGCTTACAATGTGGTAGTGTTAGGTCATGAATAAAAATAAAATGGATCTAATCCTTAAAATTGCAAAACTTTATAATAGGAAGAAAATTTGCTGTGCTAAATTTTCACAGAAATAATAGGCACAGAAAATGTATAAACAAATAAATAATACATATTTCAAAGCACTTCATAGTTTATAATGTTTGTCCGTAAAAATAATGCTGTGAGATAGGATATGAACATCATGATTCCCATTTTACGTATGAAGAAATTGAGCTTCAGAGAGTTAAATGACTCTCTTGTTTTTCATTGGGAGAGTAAAATTTGGAACTATTCAGGCCTGAAGCTGGAATCTGATAGCTTCTCTAAATCATACCATCCCTTAACTTGAAGGTAAAGGAAATGTGTACATAAAAATAAGCATGAAGATTAAATCAATGAGAACAGTCATTCTCTTTAACTATGAGTCTTTAAGCTTTTTTGCATTCAGAATTCTATGAAGATAGCAAGCATTACTGGTGTGTGTATCATCAACTTCAAAGGTAAATTATGTCACTCTCTTACTGGGAAAACTAATATATGAAATCTCATATCATATTATATATATGCAAATGCACATAGACCCAAGAGGGATGGAATATGTAATGTATTCCCTTTAAGTTGTTTGTATTTGCATATATGTTTTCTATTATGCTGAATATTTGCTGATTTTGATATATATATATATATATAGACATACTACACACATTTTTGTATGTGTACATAAGTATGTATATAAGTACAAATAGATACATATAGATAAAAACACACATGTACAGCTATACATCTGTAAGCATGTATGCGTGTATTGTATGTTGTGTGTATGTGCATTTGTGTGTGTGTATGTATGGCTCCTAGATGGCTCCATGAATAGAGTGCTAGGGCTGAGTTCAAACCCAGTCTCAAATACTTTCTAACTATGTGGCCCTGGGAAAGTAACTTAACCCCCTAGAGAAAGAAATGGCAAATTACTCCAGTATCCTTCCCAGGAAAACCTCAATCAAAAGTTTTGATATGACTTAGTCCATTAGGTCATGAAGAATTAGATAAAAACTGAACCACTGAATGACAAAAAAAATCTATATAAACAAACTTTAATATCTTAAAATTGCTCAAAGGCTTTTGGGACACCCTGTATACATGTACATGGATAAATATGCATATGTATATGCATATATTCAAATTGAGTTAATTTATAATTATTAATCATATCTGAAAATGGAAGTAATTTCCTATTCAGTATATGTATTTTCTTAGTAATTAACATGCATTTTCTCTCTGGTGATTGGATTGAGGAATGTCAAAATAGATCAGACAGGCACAGAATTGATAAAAATGAAAGAAATTTAGGATATATCGTTGAATGTAAAACTTTTAGTTAAAATTCTCTACAAATTTGATGAAAATTAAGATCCACTCTCTTAATTATAAAAGAGACTATTCTTTGAGTGCCAGTATCTTTTAAAGTACTTCTGAGGGTTTGAGAGAATTTTTAAATATAATTAAAAAAAGTATTTTTCTTATCTCAGCATATAAATAAGAGCAATCTTCTGGAAGTCAAGTGGGAAAAGAGGGATTATTTCTTAATTAAAATATTACTTCCACTCCAAATAATAATGTATGTAATATCCTTAGAATAGCATTTTTATCTAACTTCTCTCTATTTCCCCACTGATTATTCCTAAAATTTCACAAGTGTTTCAATAACTATGAAAACTTACTATATACGCTTATGCCCTAATAAATAACAAAACTTTTTAAATTGCTAGTTAAAATGTGAATAATTCTATTGACTGCCAAAATTTCTTTTACATAAATATTATATTTTCTATATTATGAGTCATAATACCTTTCTTCATGGATGAGAGGAAAAAAAATTTGATTCTCTTGATATAGGAGTCAGAGGGCAATGGGCAAATTTTCTGGCTATTTTTAGTATAACCAAAACAAATTCACTTTTTTTTCCTTTGAAAATAGTCAGATGAAAGTCAACAAAATTAGGCAAACAAAAAGTTTATGACATGATTGGCGCTCCAAAGGAAGCCCTATTTTCATAGATTTGAGAAAATATAAATAGGTCTGAGAATGATATGAATAGAAATAATTGAACTCATGGAAGCTGCAAGCATCATAAAGAAGGGAGAGGTCATAGCTAAGTTTTGTAGGACATCAAAAGTTACTGGGCAAAATACAGATGAAGATCCAGTTAAGGAGAATAAGGTGGGCTGGTAAAAGAAGAAAATTAAGAGATAAGTGTCATTTACTGAGAGAAGAAAGATCATCGGATGTGAGCAAACGAAAGGGAGAAATAAAAAGGTCATTAAAATGTAAAGTATATAAGTTTGAATTTAAATGTTTTGTAGATAAGTTAAAAACACCATATTGCATGTAAGAATCTTCAACATCATTTATTTTGCAAAAATATAATAAATGAGTTCTCAAAGCAATTTTAAAAGTTAAAATAACTCTTTAATGATTATAGGTATTTACAATTTTCAACACAAATTTGTATTCAATGAAATTTCAGTTTCTATTTCTTTCAGAAAAATGATAGCTATGAATATGTGATTGATTCAAAAAGAAAAAAAGTTGAAAGTAGTATTAGTAAAAGAAGATAATACAAATAGTTTAAGTACATACATATAAAATTAAGAAGTCCAAAAGGGAACTTCTGGGGGCCACGCCAAGATAGATGAGTAGAAAAAGCACTCATTCAAGCTTCTCAAACATTGCTCTCCAAAAAACTTTAACATAATGCCTCAAATTAAATTCTGGAGTGGTAGAGGTAACAAAAGGTCAGGATGAGGCATTCATCTAACCCCAAAAAATAAGAGGTTGGAAGAATAGGTTTGTGACATGGTGGCACAAAGTGATGAGATGTGATGACAAAAAAGAAACAGATCCTTTTGAAGCTCTCAAGCTAGACACAGTAAGTGGGTGGAAACTAGTAAGAAAGCGATTATAAGGAATCAATATGTTAATACTGAATATGGGACTGGGTACTGTTTAGAGTCTCCATTATATATACCCACTTCCAGATCAGAGTTCAAGGGTGGAGAGGAGAACTTTTGGTCAAGAGGGAACAAGAGCCCTAAGAAGTAGGATCACTTTGAGTATCAAGGAAGTAGTGCCTCTGAGGAGAATTATTTGTTGTGATCCTAAAAGCTTTTGATCCCTTCCTACATAAGTACCACAGAGTACAAGAAAAGAAAAGTAATGACATACCTCTCAGATCATACCACTTCGGAAGCTCTGAAAATTTCCAAACCTACAGAAATAGCTCTGAAAACAGCTGTGTTAAAAAAAAAGCCTGAAACTTAGAAAAGTTCCCTTTCCCCTCTCTCACATAGGAAACAAGATGCAACGTTAATGTAAATTTCAAAGTCAACAAACAAGCTGGAAAATGACCTAAAAAACACAGGGAGAAAAAATATTTTTACTTATACACTATTGTCAGGGGAAGGTCAAGACCGAAATTCAGGAGAAGAGAATAAAGTCCAAAAAGCTACAAGAAAATCTCCAAAAAATTGTGAATAATCACAAGACCAAGAAAAACTTTTGGTGGAGATTAAATTATTTTAAAAATGAAATAAAAGTGGTAGAGAAAAATAGCCAAAGAAATGAAATAGAAGGATAAAAACTATGAAAAAATAATTAACAATTTGGTAAAAGATGCATAAAATATTGAAATAAATTTTCGAAGGGCAGAATTGAAATGGAAAAGAAGGGGCAAAAGCCTCAATGAAGAAAATAATTTATTAAAAATTAGAAATAGACAAATGGAAGATAATAACTCCAGAAGACATCAAGAGATAGTGAAATAAAGTTAAAAGAATGAAAAAAATATAAAATATGAAATATCTCATTAGAAAAATAAATAACCTCAAAAATAAATCCAGGATATTTATTAAACAATGATTTTTTAAAAAGAGTCTAGCAGCCATATTTTAAGAAATTATCAAGGAAAACTTCCCATATATCCTGGAACGAGAGAGTAAAAAATAAATTAAATTTACCCACAGCTCAACACCTGAAAGTAATACAAAATAAAAACTCCCATTACTTTATAGACAAATTACAGAGTTATGAGATCAAAGCAGCAAGAAAGAAATTTTTTAAAAACATAGAATCACAATTAGCATCACACAAGATTTAGCAGCTACAATGCTAAATAAACAGAGGAATTGGAATATGATATTCTGGAAGGCAAAAGAGCTAGGATTATTGCCAAAGTTCTGCAAGAAGAGACAAAAAGAGATACTGCACTTAAAATAACCAAAGATATAATAAAATACCAAAAAATATGCCTGCCAAAATAAACCCAGGAACTACATGAATATAATTATAAGACACTTTTATACAAATAAAATCAGATCTAAATAATTGGAGAAGTATTAATTTTTTCATGGATGGGTAGAGCTAATATAATTAAAACTGCCATCCTATCTAATCTACTTATTCAATGCTATCCCAATTAAATTACCAAAAAATATTTTGTCATGTTAAAAAAAAACCAAATTCATTGAGAAGAATAAAATATCAAGAATATCAAAGGAATTAATGAAAATAAAGCAATAAAAGAAGATGGTCTTAAACAGTACCAAATTTTAAATTATGTTACAAAGTAGTAATCATCAAAACTATCTGGTATTGGCTAAGTGGTGGAAATTTTAAATCAGTAGAACAGACATACAACAAATAACAGTAAAAGATTATAGTAATCTATTTGGCAAAATCATAGACCCAGGTTTTTGGAATAAGAAATCACTGTTTAGCAAAATTGCTAGGATTACAGGAACTAGTTTAGCTAAAACTAGGTATACAACAATATTTTATGCCATTCACTAAGTAAGATCAAAATGAATAAATGACCTAGATATAAAAGGAGATGCCATAAGAAGATACCATTGGATGAACAGGGAACATACTACCTACTAGGTTGATGAATAGGAAAGGAATTCCAAAAGAAATGTCAGCAAGAAATGGGGAGCATTATGAAATGTTAAATGGATGATTTGAATTACATTAAAGTCAAAAGCTTTTCTACAAAAAAATTTTTTTCATTGTTGCCATGATTTGAAGGAAAGTAGGAAATTGGGGAATAAAATTCATAGATAGCCTCTGAGATAGAGATCTCATATCTCAAATATATGGAGAACTTTGTCAAATTTAGAAAAATAAGTCATGCAACAGTTGATAAAGAGCAAAAAATATGAACAGAATTTTCAGATGAAGAAACTAAAGCCATATATAAGAATATGAAACAATGTTTGAAATCACTACTGATTAGAGCAATGCAAACCAAAACAATTCTGAAATGTAATCTGCACTGTTGATGGAGCTGTGAGCTGATCAAACTATTTTTTGAGGACAATTTCAAATAATGCCCAAAGAGTTATGAGACTGTGTATGGTCTTGGATCTAGCAATATCATTTCAGAGAAAAAGGAGCAGAATCCATATTTTCCAAAATATTTCTGGCTGCTCTCTTTGTGTTGGTGGTTAGATGAAAACTAAGGGGATGCCCATCATTTGGGTAATGACTGAACAAGAAGTGGTGTGCGATTGTGGTAGAATATGACTGTTACATAAGAAATGATGAGCAGACATATTAAAAACCTATACAAGATAAAGAACAGTGATCTGAATAAAAGAGATTATATACAACCACAGAATTAATGCTTGAAGAATAAATTATGAATATTACCCCAGAAAGTGAACAGAAAGGTGACATATGAAAGACTTAATTTATATGTACATGTTGGTTACCTTGTCAATATATTTTATGATATAGGGACGCTGGGGAGGGGCTGGGACATGTGATGGGAATTATGTAGATATGAAGAAAAGTAGGCAATGGGAGATTCCTAATTTTATTTGTGTACTATCTTCTTTTTATTTGCAAATAGAAACAATTGTTTCATTTGTCTTTGCAAAATTTTGAAGAAAATAAACAAAAAAGTAGATTTTTTTAAGAAACAAATATTCTGCTCCATTATTTTATACAGCAAGGTTTCTTAACTTTTTTGGAGTCATGGACCCTGTGGCAATCCAGGTAAGCCTAAATTCCCCTTCTCAGAATAATGTTTCTAAATGTATAAATGAATTACATTTTAAATGAAATACATAAATAAAAAGTTAAATATTTATATATAATCAAGAAATATTTAACAAAAATATAAAATCAAATACAGAAAATATTAAAATATTAAAAAATATTTAACATTTAGATTAAAAAGTGATCTTATTGAAAGAAAGGTGCAACTGCTGAGAGCATTTTATATAATTGTTTTAACAGCAGCTAGAAGGAAACCTAATAAATTTGAATTATGGTTTGATAAGTATATACAGAATATATTCATAAGAAAGTATTTTTCAGACAAAATCAGATCCTTTAACTATAATAAAAATATTTTTAATTATGGAATAAATAGCATCATTTACACAAAGTTGTTTACCAAACTGTTAAATGAAAAAAATTCATTTCAATTCAAGATACCAATTCAAGATTGGTACTACCTGCAATTTTTTCAAAATGAAATTTGTTGTATCCTACGCAAAGAAGTTTAAAATAATTCAGCTTATAGATAAAACAGTGGGAATGAATTCTCTGCAACTGATTATGTTAAATGCTAAAACAATTCTATTTGGCAATGCAACAGAGGTAGTTTAAAATTGTTATTTTATGATGTGTTTAAATATGTTCTTGAAATTGATTTTAGCAATAGTACTTGAGAAAAATATTCATATCAATACCACATGGAAAATTTCTCCATCTCTTCAAAGATTGTTAGCTAACCCAAATCAAAATCTTATGAAAATTGCCTAATTTAAATAGCAAGTTTTTAATTCCTTGCAAGTCACAATTGTTCATTCTGATTTCTACACAATACTATATGCCATCCATTTCCTTTTATTCAGTACTGGGAAATCAAAAATCTAAGATTTTAATTAAAGACATGCCCCTCCTAATAAACCACATAAAAAGTGCCCATAATCACTGCTAGTTAGAAAAATGAATTAAATGAATTGTACTGCATACTCTTCAGATCAGAAAAGAAGAAAAAAAAGTAAAATGATAAATGTTGGAATTGTTGGTGACATAGGTACATTGATGTACCACTGGTTAACCAATGCATAGATTTGGGAAATCAATTTAGAATTTCACACAAAAAGTTACTCAACAGGTCTAGGCCTTTATCCTTCAAATATTGAATAGATAAAAATAGGTCTTATATGTGCAGAGATATTTATACTAGTTCTTTTTGTGGTGGAGAGAAAAACATGAGAAACTGCAGGAATGCCCATCAATTGAGAAATGTCTGAATTATTTAAATATATAGATGTGATGAAATATATTCATCCTTTAAGGGGAAATATGTTTTTAAAAAGATGCAAAAAATTTACCTGAAATGATGCAGCATGAAGTAAGCAAGGCTGGGATAATGATTTCCATTTTAATATCAATTTAAAAAGAATAATTTTTACACTCATAAACTGATGAAGAATGAAAAAAGCAGAAAAATATACGTACACGTATATATACAATATAAAATTGTAAAGACCACAACTTTGAAAGCTGTCATTATATTGTTAGTTTGTTTAATTGTTTTATTGTTACAATATACTTTTCATTAGGTTGGTGGTATCAAATTGTAACTAAATGAAAACTACCACAGTAGTTATAACAAGGGTCTTTAATCAATAAATATTATAATCTGAGAATGTACATAGATCTACAGTCCTGGAACTCCCAAATTACACAAAGAGAGGAACTTTATGTAGAAAGTAAAGGCATTAATACAGTTAATTTAATTCACTGGAGCTTGAATGATTAAGATGTGCTTGAGGTTTTGATTATCTTCAGTGGAGTTCTGGCTTTGGGTGATTGACAGATACTTGAAAATTTAGTATTTGATCTATGACAGGATCAATGTTGGAATAATTTGCAAAAAAGGTTCCATTTCTACATGGTGAAAGAGCTTCTGCTCTTGCATAGCAAGGAACAAAAGGCCATGTGTCTAGGACGGCCGGGAGAGGACTCTGTCCACCAAAGGCCAGAAGGAGAAAAGGGCAGAGGCCTGGGCAAGTATCCTGAGGTGGAGAACTCCCTTTCAGCTAATAGGTCTTACAAAGGAAAAGAGGGATTGACCATCAGCAGGAAGGAGACACTCTCCTTAAGATAAACAGGTTTTACAAAAGATAAAGAATATCCCATTTCCCATTGTCCATCCTGTCTTGGGATCTGAGGTAGAATTTAGTGATCTGTCCCCTCCTAGGAAATCTCCTTTGAAGATTTTCTTTGTAAGAACTGGGTTCTAAGAAAAATGTATTTGCCAAAAAAGAAAGTGTGAAAGGCTTATATGCAAATTCTCATCAGGAATTAATATTCTTTGGCATTTTGCTCATGGAATCTGTTGCTCATTTGAAATATTTAAATAATGAGGGCCTGTATATGAAAAATTTTAATTTCAAAACAAACTAAAATTAAATTCTCAAAAATAAAATTAAATTCAAAATTCTCATTTCCCCCGGAAAAGAATGAGATGCCACAGCTCCAAAAGTTTTTTCCTAAAATTTTCTGATGTCAAATTGAGAAAATAATCACATTCTGGATTTCCATTTGAGCCAATTGTATCTGGGGTCAGACTTTTTACAATTCTGCTATTTTCTAAACTGTGTTTCAGCACCTGGTCCATAATCTTACTGGACGGTCATCCCCTCTATTATGACATATCTGAAACTGTAGATGGGTCTTTAAAAGTCTTCTGATCTAAAAATCAATAAAAATTCTAGCCAAATGGATATTTTTGAGTTTGAGTTCCTGTTGGCCATGTATGTGTTCAAGGGTCACTCATGTAGGCAACGTGGTGAGAGACTTCAAAATATCAGGGGTCTTCAAAAACCTTGACCAATAAACAAATCAAAACTACAAAGGAAGTTGTAACAAGGATTCTTAATTAGAGCAGACAGATTATAATCTGGAAAGCCACACGGAACTACAGTTCTCAAACTCCCACTGAATACAAAGTGAGGAAAGAAAGAAATAGAAAGGAAAGTAATTTTTATGGTTAAATGAATTCATTAAAGCTTGAATAATTAAGATATGCTTGAATTTTTTATTGTCCTCAGCTGATTTCTGGCTTGGGTTGATTGGCAGGTGTTTAAGAATTTAGTGTTTCATCTGGGACAGGGATCACTATGGGAGTTTGTTGCAAACAAGGTTGTCCGTGGTCATCTAAAAATGTTTTCAGTACAAAAATACAACTTTAAGTAGATATGTATAAATTAAAGAATATATGAATAAGTGGATGTACATTGTACCAAACTAAAATCTCTCATTCTAAAGGATTGTTTGGTATTTTATGTTTTCCTGGTGTAGGAGAAAGGTATAATAGTGTAATATGCTTCACTTAGACATGGAACACGTTATCAATTCCTGAATCTATTATTTTACTACCTATATGACTGTGAAAATAGCTTCAAAAAAAAAGAAAAGAAAATAGCTTCATCTCTCCTGGCTTCAGGCTTATTTTTCTTTTATGAAAATTAAAATTTGGATTAGTCTTTAAGATCTCTTCCAACTCCAAATCTGTAATCCTAAGAAATTAAAGTTATTTGTTTTCATGATTAATTATCTATTATAATAGCCAATATGTTTAAAATTATGTATGTATTCTTTGATAATACTGAATAACATTTAAGGTACACACTTTCGGTTATTATGTAGTTTCATATTCATAATAATGTTTTGAGTATTGTTGTAGGAAAACTTATAAAATCAGATTTAGAAATTTGCTGCCAGCAGGACCTAAAGTTCTAACCTGGAACACAGCACGGGGCTGAACACAGTGGACTCTCTCTAAAGGCAGTTTGGGGTTTTGAAGGAGTTGCAAAACCACTGACCTGAGAGCCTGTGGATTTGGGGTATCTCTGAGCAACATCTGGAACATCTCAACTAGCAGGATCAAGGAGAGCAGGTGGAGAATACTGTCTTGTTTGGTGGATAAGCAAGATCAGTCTCCCTGACTTCTCGGAAGAGTTATTTGGCTGGAACCTGTGCTCTTGGAATATAATTGGACTGAAACATTTTGAGCTACTGATCAAAACCATCAGACCATCCACATGAGATCCTATTAGTCCCTCATGTTCTGGTGCCCTGCATAGTGTAGTGTAGGGATTTCCCAGATCTTTAACCTTTATCCCTGAATTGATCCCATAGTGTTTTAGAGTAGTGTGACCTCTCCCACCTCTTTTAATCTTAAATTAACTAATTAAAAAGTGGTTTTTTTATTCCTATTGTGTTTTTCCCTGTAGAAGTAAGGTATCCCTGGATGTTTTAGTCTAAGGGGCAGTTGGATCCCAATTGTCATTCACTCTCTTTGTCACAGTCCTTTTGTATTTGGTAGATTGCAATACATCTACATGCTTCATTCTTCCTTCATCCCTTTCTCCCCAGAAGAACCCCTGTGTGTGTATTTGTGTTTATTTGTCCACTTCAGTACTCAAAAACCAAAAATGATATAGTTTATGCTGGAGAAGCACTGTATCTAAATAACTAAGTGGTAGTTAACATTGGTCTATCTTCTAAAAATATTTACTTCTTTTTAGTGTTATTAATTTCAGCTTCGTGTAATCACCAAAATCCTAAATAGGCAGATCAAATCAAAAGTGTAAATTACTTGCAAACATGTCAATAATGTGATAGAAATAAAGTGGTTTGTCCATTCGATAAAGGCAGATGTCTCTATACTTTAAATATTTTTGTGAATCAGACAATATTTGGTGAATCAGACAAACCTTTGTGCCTATGTATAAAATAGCAAAAAGTTATTGACAGTCCAACCTAATGTTAAGGGGGTCAAAAAATTTGAAAACATAGTCATTTGAGCACATGGGCTGTTGGGGATATTATTGAGGATATAGACACTAAACAATAACTCTAGTCCAACTATCAATAATATGGAATTAGGTCTTGATCAATGATACATGTAAAACCCAGTGGAATTGTGCGTCAGCTAAGGGGGATTAATGGGGGTTGGGGGAGAGGGAAAGAACATGAAATATGTAACTAGGGGAAAATATTCAAAATTTAAAAAAAATTTTTAAATTTAAAAAATGGTAAAAAAACAAAACATAGTCATTTAAGGTTTTAGACAAGACTCCACATGGCAGAGAAAATGCTAGCTATAAGCTGTGAATAAAGCAATAAAACCTTTGAAACTTGGAAAGATTTATGTCTAGAGGTAACCTAATGTGGATGTTATGAAGGAAGAAGAGGTTCCCTAAAGGAAGTCCTCTGCTTATGAAGAATTCTTTTGCCACATATGTTCCTCTCTACTTTAGCTTTAATTTTGAGAGCATTATCAGTGACATTATATATGCAAATGGAGTGTGCCCACTTTTTCAAGGGAATGTTTTGTATCAATTGTTTTTACTATACCAGCTTAGTACTCTTCTTAAAAGCTAATTGTATGGCTATAACAGGGTTAAAAATCTAGCACCACAGAACTATCACTAGAACCTAAAGCGGATAGTAGACATTCATCTTCTATGGATGTGATCTGCCAATGTGTGTAGAGGTTGCAGAAATAGGAAAAAAGTAAAGTGATACATCAGAATTCAGAGAAAATGGAAAGATAAATATTGAGAAAAAGTTGCATAAATTTTCTTCCCTTTGGTTTAATGATAAAATTCTCATTACAAATCTATCAACAAAATTCATAATAATTAATTTCAATTTCTACTTTGAAAAACTAAAACAGTTTTCCATAACAAATTGATTTGTAGGGTTATCTGATTTTGTGGAAATTTGGGATTTCAGTTCTTCTATTTCCTCCTAGAAAGCCAGACAACAGCTCTCATTAAATAACAAGAATAATGATGAGGTCTGCTAAGTGACTTCTGCCAAAGCTTGCTTTTTTTCACAAACTCTTCCTGATTACATGGAGTTCCAGTCTCCTTAGGACAAGCCATCTGGCAATCACTTTGAATTTCTCCCTGTGACTACAACAGAAAATAAGAAGAGATTCAATTTTCAAAAAACACAAAGGAGAAATGTCTAGATTACCACAGTAGCATTTTGACATCTCTGCCAAGAGGCTCTACATTGATGCCAGGATGAATATTGTAATTTAAATCAGATTTAATTATCAAGGGACAGCATTAATTGTTGAGTTGACTAGAGATGCCTTTTCTAATTCCAAATATATGAAGGAATTACTGTTTGTTTTCTCTCAACCCTGTATAAAAGATGAAAATGTTAATATTAATATGGGCTTGATTTTGTATAAGTTAATTTCAGGTTAAAATAATCCTTAGGTAGTCTAGTTTATCAATCTAATGGGTTAGTTAGTTGGTTAAAAAAAAAGCAAATAATTTAAAAGACTTACCAAATTATATATCTAGAAAATGTAATTTGTATACATAATGCACAATATCCCTAAAAGAAAGGCACTATTCATTTCCTGACTTTATGGTTAATAATCTGAGGCAGTCAGTAGTTTCATGACTGTCCAGGGTAATATAACAAGTAAGTGACTCAGGCAGGATTTGATTTCACATTTTCCTGGCCCCAGATCCAGAGCTCTAGGCTCTATACCACCAAGTTGCATAGTAAAGAGAAAGCTGGCTGTGGAATCAAGATGATGAGTTGAGGTCATGCCTCTGACTTATAACAAATACTGATTTGTGATCCTGGGTAAGTTATTTAACTCCTCAGTGACCCAGGCAATTCACTAAGAATATAAATAAAGGACAATTATTAATCTCCATTGCTACGAATACTTCCTTGACTGATAGTTACCAATGAAATTAAGGTCCAGGTCAAACAACAATGTGGTCCTTGACTTGAAGGAACAAACAACATAGTAGAAGGAATTAAACATATGCACAAACAGTATGTTAAAATATCATAGAGAATATCATTAACAAAATGTCATAGAAATACAAAGTAGGAAATAGCTTTCAAAGTCAACCAAATGATGGCAGAATCATAGAGGGTGAACTTGAAAGAAGAGAAAATTTTCAAAAGCTAAAATATATGGAGGAAATCCGACTCTCACAAAGATTGGAGGTGGACAAGAGAAGGATAGTTTTCTTAAGGATACAAAACATGGGATGTTTGCTAGTACATACTGAGGGAGCATTCTCACTGGAATTTCCCCTTCACTGGGGGCAAAGGCCAACAGGAGTAATCCCCCAAATCTGCACATCCATCTTCAAGGCTGTTCCTGGCTTGGAAGCAAAGGAAAACAAAACAAAACAAAACAAAAAAAGGTTAATTTGGCTGGAATTTGGAACACTATAGAGCAGTAATGTGAATTGAGTGAAAAACCAGACCCATATTATGGAATACTATTAAACTTGGAATAAGAAAAAAAAATCATCTTATCTTGTACTTTGGGGGAAACTTTTCTCAGCTAAGAGCCTTGCATGATATTTTACAGATAAAATTTATACCATTCACCAATAACTCTTTCTTCTCCCCACTTCCTCATTTCCTATCATTCAGGTGCCTACTGCAACTTTCTCCTACTTCACCCATGTTACATGATGATGTGGCCTTATTCCTTTCCAAGGCTAATCTCTCTACTTATTTAAGTGATCCTTGTCTCCTATAACATCCCATCCCATCTCCTATAACAGATTGGTCCTTCAGTCATTTCCAGTCTTTCATATATTTTTAAATTCTCCCCTTCTATTACTTCATTTGCTGATGCCTACAAATGTGCTGATGTCTCTGATACTGAAAAATATATCCATCTTTCTTTCTATCCCAGCTAAATATCATCCATATCTCTTTTGCCTTTCATACAAAAATGTTTCAAAAACTACCTCCACTTTACTGTCATTCTTTTCTTAACCTCTTACAATATGTCTTCTCACCTTACCATTAAACCAAACCTTCCTTCTACAAATGTATTATTTCTTAGTTCCCAATATTCACTCTCCTTTTCCTCTTGTAGCTTTTGACACTTTTGTTAATCTTTCATCATCTCTTCTTTCTAGGTTTTTGGAACACAACTCTCTCTGGTTTTCCTACTAAATACCTAGGTTCTTTTGTATCTCCTTTGTTGAATCATCTTCCAGTTCCTGTTTTCTGAACATAAGTGTCCCTCAAGGTTTTGTCATTGGGCCCTCTTTTTTTCTCCCTCTATAAATTTTCATTTGGTGATCTCATCAGTTTCCAATAATTTAGTTACCATCTCTATACTGATGATTCTCAGATACATATGTGATGTCCCAATATCTCTGCTGTCCTCCCATTTCAAATCTCCAAATGAATCTAAGAAATCTCCAACTAGATATCTAGTAGACATCTTAAACTCAAAATATCTAAAAGAGAATTTATCTTTCTCCCTAAATCTTGTCCCCCTCCTACCTCCACTATTAAAGTAGAGGCCAACATTATCTTCCCAGTAATTGAACAAAAGATCAATGAACTCCCTAAGAAAAAAATCCCCTGGACATCAGAGGGATTCACAAGTGAAATCAATCAAACATTTAAAGAACAACTAATTTTAATACTATAAATACTTTTGGGTAAAATAGGTAAAGAGGGAGTTCCGCCAAATTCTTTTCATGACACAGATATGGTGCTGATGCCTAAATCATTAAGTCCAAAATCAGAGAAAGAAAATTAAAGACCAATTTCATTAATGAACATTAATGCAGAAATCTCAAATTTAAAAAAAAAACCTAGAAAAGAGACTAGAGCAATATATCACAAGGATTATTTACTATGATCAAGTGGGATTTATACCAGAAATACAAGGCTGTTTTAACATCAGGAAAACTATCAGCACAATTGACTATATAAATAATCAAAGTAAGAGAAATCACAAGATTGTGTCAATAGATACAGAAAAAAGACTGATAAAAATACAACACCTAGTCCTATTAAAAACATTAGAAAGCACAGGAATAAATCAGCCTTTCTTTAAAATAATGAATAGTATCTATCTAAAATCATTATAAGATTAGAGTTGAAGCCAGGATGCCTTATTATTTAATATTCTATTAGAAATATTAGTTTTAATGATGAGAGTAGAAAAAAGAAAGTGAAGCAGTTAAAGTAGGCAATGAGTAAACTAAACTATCACTCTTCACAGATGATATGATGGTATACTTAAGAGAATTCTAGGGAATCAACTAAAATGCTAGTTAAAATAATAACTTTAGCAAAGTTGCAGAATACCAAATAAACTCACATAAGTCATCAAAAATTCTATATGTTATCACCAAAGTCCAACAGCAAGAGATAGAAAGAGAAATTCCATTTAAAAATAACAACAGACATTTAAAAAAAAAATTTGAAAAATCTCTTTTGCCAGAACAAACATAGGAATTATATAAACACAATTATAAAACACTTTTCACATGAATAAAATTAGATCTAAACAATGGAAAAAAACATTATATTAGGAGTAATTGACCTTATCAATCTATTGTTTGATACAGCCAAGGATCCCAGTTATTGTAATAAGAACTCATTATTTGACAAAAACTGTGAGGGGCAGAAGGGGGACCTGGAAAACAGTTTGGCAAAAATTAAGTATAGACTAATATCTCACACTCTATATTAAGATAAGATCAAAATGGGTATATGACATATATGAAGAGTGATATGCTAACTAAATTGGGGGACTATAGAATAGTTTTTATGAAAGATATTTGGAGAAGGGAAGAATTTATGACCAAACAAGAGGTAGAGAGCATTGCAAGATGCAAAACGAATTATTTGGGAGGAATGGCTAAACAAATTGTGGTATATTGTAGTGATGGAATACTACTGTGCTATGAGGAATGATGTACAACATGATTATCAGAAAGAACTGAGAAGACCTACATGAACTGATGCAGAGTGAAATAAGTAAAAATAGAAGAACCTTATACAAAGTAACCACAATATTATAGAATGATCAAATGTGAAAGATTTTGCTATTTACAGAACTTTCTAGGGACCCCATGTCATACTCCACCCTGCCCCCCCAATATGTGCCATGCCCTGCCCCACCATTGTAGGCACTGACTGCATCCTTGTGTTGTCCTATCCCTGCATTAGAGAGGGTAGAGCCAGCTCTCACAAGTCTTGAGCCACCTCCTACAACCATGGAGGCCCACCCCTGCACCCAGATGCCCTAGGTGCTAGCCAAGCAAGGGGGGCTGCTGGCAGGCTTCAATGAGCAGGGAAGGGGGCAAGGGTATGAGGATAGGCAGCTCAGAGACCCAGCACTCCTCTACTCTGCATTTGAGGATGGGGTAAGCTTCAGCCCGCTCGTGTCCAGGAAGCCACCTCCTTTGGCCGTGGGACCTCCTCCTGCATCCATCCCCACCTGCCTATTGTGCTATGACCCACATTGGGTGGGAGCAGGGGGCAGAGGGAAGGCAGTTAGCTTTCATGGGGCAATTTCACCCCCAGACAGGTGGCTGGCATGAAAGGAAGGAAGAAAGTAGAGATCTTTTAGGGGATGGCGCTGGCCCCAGTGTTGGGAGAGGAGACCCCAACCTTCCTGCTCCTAGTCCCAGAAAGAACTGCTCAGGAGAGGGAATAAGCACAGTGGGGCAGGGAAGCTCAATAGAAAGAGGGAAGGGAGCAACTCTGCAGGAGACAACCCACATGCCCACAGAGAGGTATCAGTGTGAGGTCTTTGGCATGTATGCCATGGGTTCATCATCAAAGATGTAGGACAATTCTGAGGGACTTGTGTAAAAGAATACTATTCACCTCCAGAGAAAGAACTGCTAAAGAATGCAAATGAAAACATATGACTGATCCCTTGTTTATTTGGGTATATATTTAGGGGGCTTGGTTTTATAAGATTATTCATTTACAAAAAATGAATTATATGGAAATATGTTTTGTGTGATAATACATGTATAACCCAGATTGAATTGCTTGCTAGCTTCTAGAGGGGAAGAGAAGAGAGGGAGACATATGGATCATATAACTAAGAAAACTTTTATGGAAATTTATTAAAATAAAAAAATAAATAATTTTGACTTTATTAAAATAAAAGGTTTTGTACAAACACAACCAATGGAACCAAGATAAGAAGGAAAACAACAAACTGGGAAAACATTTTTATAACAAATTTCTCTGATAGAGGTCTCCTTTCTCTAATCTATAGAGAACTAAGTCAAATGGTCAAAAGATATGAATAAGCAATTTTCAGGTGAAGAAATTAAAGTTAGAAATAATCATATGAAAAAAATTAACTAAATTGCTCTTGATGAGATAAATGCAAATTAAAACAACTCTGAGGTACGACCTCACATCTATCAGATTGGTCAATATGACACTAAAAGAAAGTCATAAATGTTGGAATGGTTGTGGCAAAATTAGAACACTAATGTATTGCTGATGTCATTGTGATTTATCCAACCATTCTGGAGGGCAATTTGGAACTATGCCAAAAGGACTATAAAACTTTACATTACATTTTTTTGGTACATTACTTTTCATCATAAATACTATTTAGGATCTATATCCCAAAGAAATCATAAAAAATGGGAAAAGATTTACTTGCATAAAAATACTTTTTAGCGGCTCTTTTTTCTGGTGGCAAAGAATTGGAAATTGAGGGGATGTCCATTGACTGGAGAATGGCTGAACGAATTGTGCTACATGTTGATATTGGAATACTACTGTGCTGTAAGAAATGATAAGCTACATGTGATTTCAGAAAAAGCTGGAAAGATCTATGTGAAATGATGCAGAATGAAATAAGCAGAACTAGGGGAACCCTATACATATTAACAGTAATAAAGTATGATGATCAGCTGTGACTTATGAAGGGTAATGTTATCCACCTCCAAAGAAAGAATTGTTGGAGTTGGATATATATATGGATCAAAGCATACTATCCTTCACATCAATGTATTTATGATTTTATTTGGGGGTTTTGATTTTGTATGTGTGCTTTCTTAATCACTGCTCAACTTCTCCCTCCCTTATATTTTCCCCTCCCCACAACCTCCCTTCTTATTCCCCTTTTACTTTTGTATAAGGTAACATAGGATTCTATAAACAAATATATCTGACTATTCTTCCCTCTCTGTGCCAATTCTAATGAGAGTAAGGTTTAAGTACCATCCATTACCACCCTCATCCTCTCCTCTACTGTAATAATTCTTTCCCCTTGTGCTTCTTTATGTGATATAATTTACCCCATTTTTATTTTTCTCTTCCAATTTCTCTTAATTCATTCCTTTTTTTACCCTTAGATCCTTTTTTCCATGGCATCCTAAACAGCTTACTACTACACCCTATGTCTATAAATACCTATTCTAATTACTATGAAAATGGCAAAAAAAACGTTTAAGATTTATAGATATAATCTTTCCAATTGGAAATATAGCAATTTGAAGCCCCCTTTTTTACCTATTTACTTTTTTCATGCTTCTTTTGAGTTTTTTATTTAGACATCAAATTTTCTGTTTAAGTCTGATCTTTTCTTCAAGAATACTTGGAAATTATCTGTTTTATTAAATGACCATACTTTCCTCTGAAGTAATATAGTCAGTTTTGATGGATAGTTGATTCTTGGTTGTAAACCTAGGTCCCTTGTCTTCCAGAATACCATGTTCTACACCCTTTGGTTCTTCAATTTGGAAGCTGTCTAATTCTGTGTAATCCTGACTAAGGTTCCATGCTATTTGAATTGTTTCATTCTGGCTGATTTCAGTATTTTCTCCTTGGTTTGGGACCTCTTGAACTTGGCTAAAACATTCCTGGAAGTTGTCACTTGGGAATTTATTGCAGGAGGTAATCCACAGATTCTTTCAATCTCTAGCTTATGTTCTTTATCAAGAATAACAGGGCAGCAGTGGAATTATGTATTAGCTATGGGAGGGAGTAGGGTAGAGAGAAGGGATAGAACATGAATCTTATAACCATGGAAAAATGTTCTAAGATAATTAATTGAATGAAAATTTCAAAATTAAAAAATGAATAACAGGGCAGTTTTCTTGGATAATTACTTGTACTATGATGTCTAGGCTTGTGTGTGTGTGTGTGTGTGTGTGTGTGTGTGTGTGTGTGTGTGTGATGATTTTCAGGTAGTCCATTAATTCTTAAATTGTCTGTCTTAGATCTATTTTCTAGATCATTTATTTCTTTAATGAGATATTTAGTATTTCCTTCTATTTTTTATTTCTTTTATAGTTTCTTGAGGTCTTGTGAAATCATTATCTTCTATTTGCCCAATTCAAATTTTTGAAGACTGAATTCTTCTATGACCTTTTGATCTTCCTTTCTCATTTGTTCTAGTCTATTTTTCATGGAACTCTTTTGTTCATTAGATTTTTTGTGCCTATTTTTTCCATTTGACAAATTTTGCTTTTTAAGGTATTCTTTTTGTATTATTTTCATTTCTTTTCCCATTTTTCCTTGAATTTTCTTATTCAATTTTAAAATTTCTTTTTGAGTTCTTCCAGTACCTGAGACTAATTCTCATTTTTATTTGAAGATTTGCATGGGGTTTCTTAGATCTAATTGTCCTATATTAATTCTGTGCCTTGCTTTTTGTCTCCATAAAAATTTTATAGAGTTAGATGTTTCTTTTGCGGTTTGCTTTCCAGACTTCCTTTTTTGCCTATGAACTGCAAGTTCTGAAAGCTGCTGATTCTCTCTTCTCTGCTGACAGTTTGCTGGTCTTAGCACTCCTAGCTATTTTGCCCTGGGGCTAAGGGCTTCAAGAACCACAAGCTGGGGGGGCCAAGCACTGTGGACTTCCACAATGCTAGACCTCACTGTAGGATTGTTCAAGGGCCTGGGACTTCAAGGGGTTGGTCTGCGGTGTTGGGTGCTCTATTGCTAATGTGGGCAAAGTCTTGGGATCCCAATGTTGTCTTATGCACAGGCTCAGAAACTGGCACAGTATCTGGGTTAAGGTGTAGGTCCACCAGCACTCCTTTGTGTGCAAATTTGGTTCCCATTTTCCCTCATACTGTGAAAAATCAACTCTCTCTATCTTCCTTTTAAGTTGTTTTCAGTGGGAGAGTCCCTTCACTCCATCTTACTATTGGTTTTTGACTCTAGTTTTTTTGAAGTGCTTTTCAAAATGTTTGGTTTAGAAGAATTGTAAGCGTGTTTTTAGCTTTTGCTGCTACTAAGAAGCCATCTTGACTCTGCCCCCTCTGGAGTCATGAGTATCCTCTAATAATAATGACTGATATGAAGTATGTTTCCCCTGATAATAAAGATTTAATTTAATTTTCCCCTAATTATATTTAAAGCAGTTTCAAATATTTTAAAAAGAATTTTGAGCCTCAAATTCTCTTCCTCCCATCCTCCTCACCCCTCCCACCACACTCATATTGATTTTACATTTTCAATCATGTATGTAAAATGTTTTTCAACATTAATGTTATTGTGGAAGGAAACAAATAAAAAAATTAAGAAACTGAAAAAAGTTTGCTTTGATCTGAAATCAGATTCCATCAGCTCTTCCTCTGGAAGAAGATGGCATTTTTTAAAATCAGGAATCCTTTTGGATTATTTTAGATCATTGCATCACTGAGAATAGCTAAGATATTCCCCATTGTTCAATTCATAATATACATTTCACTGTGTACATTATTCTCTTAGTTCTGCTTATTTCACTCTGCTATAGATCATATAAGTCTTTCAGGTTTCTCTGAGCTCCTTATGTTCATTATTTCTTATAGTACAATAATATTCTATTACAATCATACACTATAATTTACTCAGCCATTAAGCAGTAGATGGTTATTCTCTCACTTTCCAGTTTTTTGTTCTCACAAAAGGAGTTTTTAAAAATATTTTTGTACATATAGGTTCATTTTTTAAAATCTCTTTGGAGTACAATCCTAGTAATTGTATTGCTGGGTCAGAGACCATATAATGTTTTATAAACCTTTGGGCATCGGTCCAAATTGCTTTCTAGAATGGTTGAATCAGTTCACAACTCTTCCCAAAGTGCATTACTGTCTCAATTTTCCCACATCCCCTCCAAGTTTTCTCATTTTACTTTTCTATCATAAAAGCCAATCTTATAGCCATGGGGTAGTAGCTCAGAGCTATTTTAAATTTCATTTTTCCAATTAATAATGATTTATTGTATTTGCTTTTTGTCTTTTTAAAATTTTTTAGAAAAAAATTTTCCATGCTTACATGATTCATGTTCTTGTTCTCGCTCCCCCAGTTTGTTGTTTCCCTTCTGAATTTAGTTGCATTGTTTTGTTTGTACAAAAAACATTAATTTAATGTAATGGGAATTATTTATTTTACATTTTGTAATTTTTTCTAACTTTTGTTTGGTTTTAAAATATTTCCTTTCCCAGAGATCTGACAAGTATACTATTCTGTGTTCACCTAATTTTCTTATAGTTTCCTTCTTTATATTCAAGTCATTTACCCATTCTGAATTTTTCTTGGTGTAGGGTGTGAAATGTTGATATAAACCTAATCTCTCCCATATTGTTTTCCAATTTTCCCAACAGTTTTTGTCAAATAGTGGATTTTTGTCCCAAAAGTTGGGCTCTTTGGGTTTATCATACACTGTCTTGCTGATGTCACTTACCCCAAGTCTATTCCACTGATCCTCCCTTCTGTCTCTTAGCCAGGACCATATTGTTTTGATGACAACTGCTTTATAGTAAAGCTTAATATCTGGTACTGCTAGGCCTCTTTCCTTCACGGTTTTTTTTTCATTATTTCCCTTGATATTCTTGATCTTTTGCTCTTCCAAATGAACTTTTTTATCATTTTTTTTCTAATTCTGTAAAAATGTTTCTTGGTAGTTTGATAGGTATGGCACTAAATAAGTATTTGGGTAGAATTGTCATTTTTATTATGTTAGCTCATCATACTCATGAACAAACAATGTTTTTCCAATTGTTTAGATCTAGTTTTAATTGTTTGGAAAGTGTTTTATAGTTGTGTTTGTGTAATTCCTGTCTTTGTTTTGGTAGATAGATTCCTAAGTATTTTATACTGTCTAAGGTGATTTTAAATGGAATTTCTCTTTCTAACTCTTGCTGCTATTATGTGTTAGAAATATATAGAAATGCTGATGATTTATTTGCTTTTATTTTGTATCCTGCAACTTTATGCTAAAGTTGTTGATCATTTCTATTAGAATTTTAGTTGATTCTCTAGGATTTTTTAAGTAGACCATCATATCATCTGCAAAGAGTGATAGCTTAGTCTCTTTGTTGCCTAATTTAATACCTTCAATTTCTTTTTCTTCTCTAATTGCTACTGCTAGTGCTTCTAGCACAATGTTAAATAATAGAGTTGATAATGGGCATCCTTGTTTCATGCCTGATGTTATTGGGAAGGCTTCTGATTTATCCCCATTGCATATGATGCTTGTTGATGGCTTTAGATATATACAGTTTATTATTTTTCAATAAGAATGGATGTTGTATTTTGTCAAAATATTTTTCAGCACCTATTGAGAAAATCATGTGGTTTTTGTTGGTTTGATTGTTGATATGGTCAATTATGTGAATGGTTTTCCTTATGTTGAACCATCCTTGCATTCCTGGTATAAATCCCACCTGATCATAGTGAATAACCCTTGTGATCACTTGCTGGCGTCTTTTTGCTAGTATTCTATTTAAGACTTTTGCATCAATGTTCATTAAGGAGTTTGGTCTGTAATTTTCTTTCTCTGTTTTTGGTCTGCCTGGCTTTGGAATCAGTACCATATTTGTATCATAAAAGAAGAGCTTGGTAGAACTCCTTCATTGCTTATTATGTCAAATAATTTATATAGTATTGGAATTAGTTGTTCTTTGAATGTTTGACAGAATTCCCTTGTGAATCCATCTGGCCCTGGTGATTTTTCTTAGGGAGATCTTTGATGGTTTGTTTAATTTCTTTTTCTGATATTGGATTATTTAAATATTCTATTTCTTCTGCTGTTAATCTAGGCAATTTAAATTTTTGTAAATATTCATCCATATCACCTAGATTGCTATATTTTTGCCATATATTTGGGCAAAATAGTTTTTAATGACTTCCTTAATTTCCTCTTCATTAGAGGTGAGGTCTACCTTTTCATCTTTGATACTGTTAATCTGATTTTCTTCTTCCCTTTTTTTAAATTAGATTTACCAATGCTTTGTTTCTTTTATTTGTGTTTTGAAAATACCAGCTTCTAGTCTTACTTATTAATTCAATAGTTCTTTTACTTTCAATTTTATTAATTTCTCCTTTGATTTTTAATATTTCTAATTTAGTTTTCATCTGGAGATTTTTAATTTGTTCATTTTCTAGTTTTTTAAGTTGCATGCCCAATTCATTAACCTATGCCCTCCCTAATTTGTTAATATATGCACTTAGTGATATAAATTTTCCCCTTAGAACTGCTTTGACTGCATTCCATATGTTTTGGTAAGAAGTCTCATCATTTTAATTGTCTTCAATGAAATTATTAATTGTTTCTATGATTTGTTCTTTCACTAACTTATTTTGGAGAATCATATTTTTTAATTTCCAATTAGTTTTTGGTTTGCCTCTCCATGTATCCTTGCTAATAACCACTAATTGCATTATGATCTGATATAGTTGCATTTATTATTTCTGCTTTTTTGCATTTGTTTGCCATTTTTCTATGCCCTAGTACTGTCAGGAAGAAAGACCCCTACCCCCTCATAATTGATTTTATTTTAGTGATAGTGATAAGTTTAAACCTAATCAATATTGTGATTCTAAAGTGATTAACATAATTCCATTATAATCTTAATTCCAATCTGTAGAATTTATGATTTTATAAGGATCTCTTACTAAATCATAAAACTGCTTCTAAGGGACTTTCCAACCCCTCCCTAAGTCATATTTCTCTTCTATCATAAGATGCTGACCATATGAGTTTCAGGTCTCGGAATGCTGCATCTTGTCCTAATATGGTGCAAGAATGCTCACCCTTTCCTATTTAAAAATAACCATCTGCCTAATAGATCAGATGATCCCTGAGATAATGGTCATTAGTATTTCTTAATAAGTGTATTGTCTTGTGATTTGACCTTAAGACTAATGTAGGTTTTCCTATATGAAATAACTAGTCAGCTGTGTAGTTGGGTAACAGTTTCTAAAAAAGATCTACATAATGTTATATAAGATATCAACCTTGTTTGGAAATATCCATTCAGTATATAAAAACCAGATCTCTGCTGCATGGCTTTGGCTCTCACTGGGGTCCAACTCTGTTACATGTGCAAGATTCCAGGTTCATCTGGGAGACTTGGCCCTCTTCCAATAAACTCTAAATTTTACTTTGACTTGGAAAAATTTGGCTTTTTGACTTTGTTTATCTAAATTGTCTATATCAGATTTGTGGGGTAAAAATTTCCATGACAGTTAATGGTCTATCTGTTTGAATATTCCATGTGATGCTGAAAAGAAGGTATATTCCTTTTTGTCTCTATTTATTTTTCTCCATATACCTATTAGCTCTAATTTTTCTAGGATTTCATTCACCTCTCTTATCTCTTTCTTATTTATTTTTTTGGTTTGATTTATCTAGATCTGATAGGGGAAGGTTGAGATCACCCATGAGTATAGTTTTGCTATCTATTTCGTCATTGATCTCTTCTAGCTTCTTCTTTAGAAATATGGATGCTATACCATTTGGTGCATACATGTTGTTTACTGCTATTTCTTCATTGTTTATACTACCTTTTATTAGGATGTAATTATCTTCCCTACCTCTTTTAACCAGATCTATTTTTTACTATGGCTTTGTCAGAAATCATGATTGCAACTCTTGCCTTCTTTTTCTCATTTGAAGCCCAATAGATTTTTCTCCAGCCTTTCATTTTATTCTATGTATGTCTTGCCTGTCTCATGTGTGTTTCTTTCTTTTTTTTTTAAACCCTTACCTTCCGTCTTGGAGTCAATACTGTGTATTGGCTCCAAGGCAGAAGAGTGGTAAGGGTAGGCAATGGGGGTCAAGTGACTTGCCCAGGGTCACACAGTTGGGAAGTGTCTGAGGCCAGATTTGAACCCAGGACCTCCTGTCTCTAGGCCTGACTCTCAATCCACTGAGATACGCAGCTACCTCCCGTCATGTGTGTTTCTTGTAGACAACATATGGTAGGATTTTGGTTTCTAATCTACTCTGCTATTTGCTTCCATTTTATGGGAAAGTTCATCCCTTTCTCATTCAAAGTTATAATTATCAACTGTGTATTCCAGACATTTTGATTCTCTCTCCTTGTCCCTTCCTTTCTTCTTTCACTATTTCCTTCTATACCAGTGTTTTGTTTTTAATCAATTCCCCTAATCCTCTCCCTTATTGTACTTCCCTTTCTCCCCTCTCCCTTCTTATTCCCCTTTTATTCTTCTTTAGGGTCTTTTTAAGCTCCCCTCCCCCCCACTCTCTCCCTTCCTAGTGTTGCTTCCCTCCCCACCAGTCCTTTTGTTACCCTTCTACTTCTCTATAGGGCACAAATCAGTTCTCTGCCTCAGTGGATTTGATTGTTCTTCCCTCTTTAATTTCAATGCACTTAAGTATTAAATATTTCCTCTCTCCAACCTCTTTACTCTTCTAGTGTTTTGATATTCTCCACTGTTTACCCAATGTGTTTCTTTATGGAATATAAATTTATTCCATTTTGTTTTTTCCCATTTTTCTTAATATTATCTCCTTTTCCCCCCTCTAGTTATATATATATTGTTATAAAAATTAAGTAATCTGAGTGGGTCAACGAAGGCAATTTGGGTGTGAGGAAGGATAAAGGGGATATTAGGTGATTATAAGGTGATTAGAGGAGGAAAGAAGGTATGGGAAGGCATGTAGTAGATAAAGGAAATGGGGTATGTAGGAGAGGGCAGCTCAAACAGGTTTATTCTCAGAGGCTTGAGACAGAGAATACAGGGAGGAAACTAGAACCAATAAGAAATGTTTAGGTTTGACTGGAGAGGTTTTCTTGTTAGTTTCTAAAGTCTCTTGAGGGAGGAGTTGAGAGGGCCCCTCCCTGCCAGTCAAACTGATGGCTAGAGGAACTCTTGAGGTAGGTACTTCCTGCCAAGATGGATGCCCCAAGCTCCCCTCAAGGAAATAGAAGAAAAATGATTCCTTCCCCTTGAGCCCTTGTCTTAATTTTTGACACAATGATTCACCAGAGGTTTTGAATAGGTAACAAGAGGATTTATTAATACCAGGGTCAGTCATAAGTCGAGAGGGGTCAGGGTTTTATAACTGCTGCTAGGGAGAGGGGTGATGGTAGGGGATGGGTCATGGAGAGATTTAGACAGAGAGATTCTGGCTCTCCCAGTCAGGAAGATTTGACTGCCTTTTAAGTAAAGTCTTTATCAAATCATTAAAACTAGGGTTACTTATTTGAGGATACTCTACTTGCCTATAGAAACTAAACCCACAATGTCTTATCACTAAGCCCTCCCTTCCACCAGGACCCAAAGGAAATTCAGGGAAAGGGAGGGATGGAGATGGGAGATCAGGGAGAGGTACAGCGAAATGAGGTAGGTCCAAATTTCTGAAGACAAAATAAGCATAGGCCAAGGCCGAAGTAATTAGGCCAAAGCCAACATGTTAAGCCTAAGCAAAAGCCTCTAGCCACAGAGAAAGCGAGAAGGCAAAAGCCTCCATCAGTTGGAACATCACCTCTATTTATAGCTTCAAGTCCTAACTGACTTTCTGAAGATTCAAAGATGTTTAACTGACTTTTTGTGACCATTAGAAATTACAGAAGCAAAAATCGATTAGACTTATTGGGTCCCTTAAAGAAAAGATCCCCACCCCACCCCCGTTTTCTTAGTTACCTTAGGGTGATTCTCTTGAGTTTTGTTTTGGGGCTGTTTTTTGAGTTCCTGAAGTTCTTGAGTTAATTGAATTTTGAGATCTTCCAAAGCCTGTGTCCAATTTGCTGGAGCTTCCTCCACTTCTATTTCATTTGCTCTCTTTTCACTTTCTGGAAAGAAGCTGTCAATTGTCATTTCTTTTCTCTTTTTCTGTTGTTTACTCATATTTTTTCCTTCTCTATTCTGCTAGTTTAATCAGATGGATTTAATGAGCTTTGATGAAAGATCTTTCCCCAGCTGGCAATGGAGGTTTATAGTTATTTTCTCTGCAGTCTATGGGGGAGGGGTGTTGGAGTTTTCCTGCCCTCTGAAGACTTCTTCTCTGTCCAGTTGATGGGATTAAGCCTGGACTGGATTAGACTGTATTGCTTAATGTGCCCTGGGGCTAAAATCTCAAGAGGAAAAAAAAGTAAAAAAAAAAAAAGTGGGGGTCAAGATGGAGTGTTTTTGCTGAGCTGTCCAGCAGTAGGGTCCTCCTGCTCTGTCCTGCTATTTGACCTGGTTTTCTTTCCTCTTGAAGCCATTCATTCTCTCTTTTGGTGTGATAAAGACAGGCAAGCTGAAGTTTGGCTCAATCTAAACCGCCATCTTCTGAGCTTTTTTGCTGTGTTTCCCTGGCTTTCTCCTCCAGCCACCTCCCTTGTGCCTGTGTTCAACTCCCAAGTCCGGAGCCAGCAAGGCCCTCTCTTCAGGCCAGTACACCCTCCCAACTGGAGATTTCAGGGGCCACTGGAGACTCCACACAGCTTGTGGAGGAGGGGTCCTGGGATTTCCCTTCTAAATCCTCGGACCCAACAGTTCAAGAATTCAAGCCTTTTTCTTGGTGTTCCTCTTGAGCTGTCCAGCAGTAGGATCCCCCTGCTCTGTCCCATTGTTAGATTTGGTCCTCTTTCTTCTTGAAGAGCTTTGTTTTCTATCTCAGTGTGGAAAGAGTATGGAGGTTTTAAGATTTGCTCTGTCTAAGCCACCATCTTCCCAGAATCCTATTTGTTTGCATGACTCTAGAGAGCTTTAATTACTTTTACTAAGAACTGCCTGTTCCTAACCTTTGGCTAGCTATCAATTGGGCAATTGGGGAATGCCTTGAGTCCTTATACATTCAACTCTTCTTTATTTATTTGAGAAATGAAAACTTTATAATAAAGACGTATTTACATAATATATAATAAACACACACACACACATATATATATTTGTATGTAAATATATATATATATATATATATATGTATATATACATGTATATATATACATATATATATATATATATATATATATATGATTACTGGGTATTAGTCTCCATTCTGTTTACCCTGTTTAGTTTTTGAACCACCACTTTTTCCAACTTGCCCTCTTTTCTATTCATTTATATTCTATTCATTTCTATTCATTCTCGTATGATTTTCCCCTACTAATTTTTACCATATCCCCTGCCCCCACTGCTTTCCTATAAGCTAAGACAGATTTCTATACCCAATTGATTATATATCTTCTTCCCTCATTGAGTCAATTGTGATGAAAGTAAGGATCATGTGCTCCCCTCTCCTCCTCACTCATCTTTTCCATTATAAAAACTCTTCCATGTCTCTTTTGTAGGTGGTAATTTAATTCATTCTATCTCCTACTTCACCATTACCCCAATTACATTTTTCTTTCTCATGACTCAATTTTATTTCTTTTTAGATATTGTCCCATTATATTCAACTCGCACTATAGCCCTCTGTTTATGTATACTTCTTATAACAGTCCTAAAATTGATAAAGTCCTTAGGAGTTATAAGAATCATCTTTCCATGTAGATATGTAAAGAGTTTAACCATATTGAATGTCTTTTGGTTTCTCTTTCTTGTTTATCTTTTTATGTTTCTCTTCAGTTTTATATTTGAGAGCCAATTTTCCATTCAGCTCCAATCTTTTCATCATATATGCTTGAAAGTCCTCTATTTCACTGAATACCTAATTACACTGAATAATTTTTCTAGGTTTTGCTGGGTTAGCTGAATTCCTTGCTCCTTTTGCCCTCTGGACATTCTTTTCCTGGCCATCCAATTCTTTAAGTTAGAAGCTGCTAAATCTTGTGTTATCCTTTCTGTGGTTTCACAATATTGGAATGGTTTCTTTTTGGCTGGTTGCAATATTTTCTCCTTGGCCTAGGTTATTATTAAAAACTATTTTGCCTGATTATATGGCAATAAATATGACAATCTAGCTGAAATGAGTGAATATTTACAAAAATATAAATTACCTAGATTAATAAAAGAGGAAATAGAATACTTATGTAATCCTATCTCAAAAAAAGAAATTGAACACGCCATCAAGTAACTTCTTAAGAAAAAATAACCACGGCCAGATGAATTCACCAGTGAATTCTATCAAACATGCAAATAGTTCGATGGGGACATGATTAAGGTTTTGATGTTAAAGATCTGCTCTACTTCAAATATGAGTAACATGGAAATAAGTTTTGAACAATGATACATGTTTAACCTAGTTGAATTGCTTGTTAGCTCCAGGAGGAGAGATCAAAGTGGTGGGAGTGGCGAGAGGGTGAAGATCATGAATCATGGAAACATGGAAAAGTATTCTAAGTTTAAAAAAAAAGAAAAAGGGACATTTCCATGAAGCTGCTTCTAATGGGCTAGTTTGGTGTTCACATATGCTTTTTGTAGCCATGTTCATGTTCTTCAGTGAATATACTATGTAGAAAATAACAGAGAAGTTTAATTTTCACTTTCATTTCCTCATTGGCCAAACCAAAATATTATTTTTGGCTTATCTTAAGGAAAGAGTAATTGAAGAACCCTTAAGAAAATACTTTACCAGGGTACTGTTTGAGCTCAAAGACAGACTAGCAGAATAATCTCATTTGGGATGTTTAGAGTTGAAATCATTTGCCTCTAAATGACTGATGATCATTGGAATGGTTTTCTGACACAAGCTATTCTTTGGCTATAAAAGTCAGCTAAATAATAAAGCCAAGAATTCCACCTCAATTCTAATTCAGAGGTTTGGGGATTATATAAGTAACAAATAAATAAATGTAGTGGCTTCTGATTTTTACTTCTCACAAAAAAAAGTCATTTTCTTCACTGTGGGAGGGATAACCACACTGATTCTCACTCATGTTTTATAAGCTTTATGAGGCCACATGAGAATTAGAGGAACCTTTTTAAGATCTGTTTATTTAGTCTTCTGCCAACACCAGTAAGAAAACTACAAGCTCAATTACAGAGATAATCACTATAAAGAACATAAAAGGAATACATAAGCCACTTGTGGGCTCTAACATGGAAAATGAGACATGATAAACCTGTAGTAATTGTTTTTCCAGTGGAGTCGGTGTGGATTTAAGGTCAAGGTTTTAAACCTCCATCATACATAGATATTTGCACTCCCACTTCTCTTAACCAAATTTGTAAAATTAGAAATGGTGTTAAAGATAGAAGGGATCTTGACTCAATATGGTCCAATATCTCATTTTTCAGATTGAGATTGGGATAGAGGAAATATTTCTCTACTTTTTTACAATTAGAAAATGGCTGAGATGAGGTTCAAAATTAGGTCTTCTGACTCCCAGATCCAAGATCCAATATACCCTACCATGTTCTTATAACTATGGGAAAGTGGAAAGGTTGTTTTTTTGTTTTGTTTTGTTTTTTGCTGCAACGTGTCTAAAAAATCCTACAACACAGCTTACTCCCTCCACACATCCACAGGAAAGTACAATTTTGCCTGCAAAAACTACGATGAAGTAAAGACTTTCCCATATCCAATCCTAATTATATTTACTAATTGTGGTGGTCCCCCAAGATTCTGTCTTAGTTCCTCTTCATTCTTTCTTCTAAATTACCTTTCTTAGTGAATTTTTCAGATTCTATGGGTTCAATTACCATCTTCATACAGATGGATCTTGAATCCATTTATTAGCTTTAACCTTTCTCCTAAAGTCCAGTCTTCTATCACCCACTGCTTTTTTAATATCTTGAATTGGATATCCTCTAGAAATCTCAATATTTCTAAAACTGAATTCATCTCTCCCCCTCCAATTATTTTTCTCTATTTAGCTACTTCAGTGGAATAAAAGGTAGTCCTAGAGTCAGAAAGTCAAGTTCAAATCTAACCTCAGATACTTAACTGTTTGTGTAACCGTGATTAACTTACTTAATTTTTGATTTCCTCAGTTTGCTCATCTGTAAGACAGAGATAATAATAGAACCTCCCTTGCAAAGTTATGAGAATCAAATCCAATGTGATAATATTTATAAGGCATTTAGTACAGTTCCTGGCAAGATTAATCATAATAAAAATTTTAGCTATTGTTAATATCAACATCAACATCATCTTTCCAATTGCCATCAAAGGTTATTAATGAAAGACATAAGATCTGGACCTAAATGTTTTCTTTAGTTCCTCAATCTTCATCTCCCCACATATTGATTCTGCTGTCAAATCCTGCTATTTTAACTTCAAAATATCTCTTTGGTAAGGTTTTTTTCTTTCAATTCACATATATGTGATTCTGGCACAAGTTCACATCATCTTGTGCCTAGAGGATCATAATAGCCTACTGTCTATTCTCTCTGCCTTAATTCTCTTCCCACTCCAATCTGTCCTCCAAACAGATGCCAAAGTGATGCTCCTAAAATTCAATTCTAATTGTCACCTCCCCATTCTCAATCGTGTCTTTCCAGTAATCCAAAAATTCTCAAATTGTCTCTCCTAGATCTATTTTCAAGGTTAGTTGTTTTTTTCAATAAGATATTTCATGTCTTCCTCTGTTTTTTTTTTCATTCCTTTGATTCTGTTTTATTGTTTCTTGATTTCTCATGAAATTATTAGTTTCTATAAGGTCAGTTCTGATTTTTTTAGACCTGATTTTCCTCTGTCAGTTTTTGGTTCTCCTTTTTCAATTGGCCCATTTCTCCTTGCACCACTTTCCTTTCTCCTTGCACCACTTTCCTTTTTTGCCTTTTTTGAGCTCTTCCAAAATCTGTATCCAAACCATATTTTTCTTTTGGACTTTGGGTATGTTTCCTTTGCTTTCACTGTCTCCTTCTGTGACTTTACATTGTTCTTTGTCTCCATAAAAATTCTTTATATGCAGGTGCTTTTTTGGTTGTTTACTCATTTTTCCTATCTAATTATAGGTAGGCTCTCTTTTCTGGGAAGTTGGGGTACCCTCTTAAACTTTAGTCCTTCCTTGATGCTATTCTCAGCCTATTTTCTGGGTTTTTTCCAGTTTCAGTTCTTGAAGGCTGAAAGTCCCCTCCCCCTGATAATTGAATTGACCCTGGAGATTCTGTTGGCTTAAAGACTTTCCTCAGGTTTGGGCATAAGCTTTTGATCTCACTCTGAACTTGATTGGGTCAGGGGCTGATCAAATTCCAGCCCCAGTTTTAGGCTCAATTTTTTGGTCTCACTATATACTTGATCCAATCAGGCACACTCTTGATTGCCCTGTCCTAGAGCTTCACTCTTAGTTTTATGCAAAAAGATAGACAAGAGCCTATGAACTGTGTCCTCACCCCAAAGTGTGAACTATGTCCTCATCCCAAGCCCAAAATTCCTGGATTTGCTCTGGGCCACAAGGATCAGCCAACTTCAGCCAAGATTACTTTGGATTGGGAAGCTTGGATTTAAGTTCAGAACCTGTGACAGTAGATGTGGGTTGAGTGTGGCTTGCTTTTCCCTCCTTGCTACAACTTCTTGCTGGCTCTGCTCTCCTCTCAGCCCAGTGCCCCAGATGTTCTCTGCCTACCTTTTTGGATTTTCTTTTATTGATAGTTGTTTCACTCTGTGTCCTTGTTGGTTCTTTCACTCCTGTGTTTATTTGTTCTTATTTATTTGTTTGTTTGTTTGTTGGTGTGTTTGTGTGTTTATTTATTTATTTTCAGCTTGGTCAGAGAGGATTCTTATGGTGGGACTGAGCTGCTCTGGTGTACTCCTCCATCTTGGCTCTGCTCCTGGAAGTCCCACCTCCCCATTCTCAATAAAATTCTTTGGCTCCTTATTACCTCCCTGATCAAATATATAATCTTACATTTAAATTTTAAAACCTCATTTAGCCTTTTAAAAATTTTCTATTCCTTTTTTTAATAACATGTAGAAACAATTACTAACAATTTCTTTCTGACCTTTTCCAATCCAAATTCTCTTCTTCTGTCTGCTCCTTACCTCAGCTCCCCTCTCCTCAAACAGTAATCCATCTAATATAGATTATTCCAGTGTTGTTGTGCAATACAATTTCCATCATGTTGGGAAAGGACACATCACATATTTAAGAAAAAACTCCTGAAGGAAATAAAGTATGAAATGGTAGTTGTTTGATCTGCATTCGTACTCTTTAACAGTTCCTTCTTTGCCTGTAGATAGAATTTTTCATCCCTTGGGGTTGTATTGGACTCTCACATTGCTGATAATACTTTAGTCCTTCAAAGTTGATCATCTTAAAATATTTCTGTTATTGTATATAATATTTTTGCATCAGCTCATACAACTGTTTGTAAGTTTTTTTCTGAAATGATGACCTTGTTTTATGAAACCCCACATTTACCTTTGTTCAATGGGAACTTAACTTCAAGGAACTTGAAGATTGACTCTTGTCCCAGACTCAAAAATAAGCCGTCAAGTACCCATTGAGCACCCTAAATAGAAGTGATTGAGATATTAGTCTTAAATACCATTTTTGGTTTCTTGATTTTTCTCATTATATTTGGGCCTCTCCTAGATACCCAAGCTTCAGGTAACAACTGCTTTACAAGCTCCTAAGTAACTGGTTATATATTTATTTATTTATTTATTTATTTATTTATTTATTTATTTATTTATTTATTTATCCTGGGACTCCATTCAAGGAGCATAGGGCCACAACCAGTAGGCAATGGGACACACAGTCACTCAGGGTCACCCAGCTGGGAAGTGTCTGAGCCCAGACTTGAACCTAGGACCTTTTCATCTCTAGGCCTGGCTCTCAATCCACTGAGCTAGCCCAGCTGCCCCTACTTTAGGTTGCCGTTTCTTTAGCAGATGTAGTTTTTACAGGGTGGGGTTGCTAGCCCCACGCCCAACCCTCCTCCTTTTT
>NC_058133.1:147289591-147317517 GCF_016433145.1 Gracilinanus agilis | reverse complement strand
AGGCCTTTGAATCAAGGCCCAATGAAAGTGATTTAAGCAGTTTGCTATTACCCATTCAGGGCCAGGACTTATAGAAAATTGCCATTCTCTCTATATATATTGAGGAATAAGGGAAACGTCTCTCTCTGATCTGATTTACCATCAACTTTTCAGGGAAGTGAGCCAAATAAATAACCAATCTTAGGTGCTTCACTAGGAATTTAAGTTGAGGGGACCCACGTCTTCTAAAGTTTTAGAAAATACTGGGACTCCAGGACTTAAACCCCAATTTTCAAGCCCTTCACTATTGGCAATAGGATTTCTGAAATCTATCCAGATTCTCAGTCAAATCTCCTTGACCATGTGGCTTGGCACTTCTCCTGGAATCAGACAGAGAGGCATTAAATCACAGTCCCATAGTCTCAGGCTCTTCAGGTATTTGCATTAAGCTTATATCACTGTAAAATAAAAAAAATCAATAATGATTATATATGTACTTCCAGTATAAGATGAGAAAAAGGAAAAATCAATTGCTCTAATTAAAAAAGAATGTTTTAAAAATCAAAATATATATAGCTTAGAACTATTGAAGGGTTTTTCTCAAAAATGAGATTCACTTCCTGTGAGTTTAAATGGGTTTTACAAAATAGCAGGTTCACAATGCACATTCAAATAAAGTACCATAATTTCTAATAACACATTTTAAAACAATAAACAATGTTTAAAAATCAAATACTTGTTACAACTTTAAAATCGTGGCTAGGAGTTTCTCAACAACCTCTGTTACTGCTTCCATATCAAAATCTGATATTTCAAAAAACTTCTCATCTAAATTATCCTCAGGAATTCTAGATCCTTCTGATAAAAGTATACAGGTGCTCCTTGGCTTTCTGTTTTAAAAAAAATCCCGGGTAGGAAATTTTCATGCTTCTACCCATTTAAGGCAATAATTTTTTATAATAAAATATATAAAAACTTATCCTTTAAGACAACAATTCTTTAGGATCTAAAGTAAAAGTTAAAAGACCTCTCATAAAATTACAATTTAAATCTCAAGGCATCAAAATCTCCAAGTTTGTACACAATTTCTAAGAAAGAATAAAAACTTAAAAGGCATGTGCTCCTATAAATCTAATATACATAAGGCAATTTACAACTTTAAAATGTATGAGATGTTCAAATGGTACGAGAACACAGCATTGTATTTGATTACAGTAAAAATGAAACCTGAAATAAATTAGGAAATATAATATGCGTACCAGATAACAAGCTAGTCAAAATATCTTACCAGTTCTAATAGATTTTTCTCATTATTTGGGAGTTACAATAAAATCACAAACAGAATTAATCTAGCAGCCACAAACTTCATTAACTTAAAATGATTCAGTGCAACAGGAAAGTCAAGGAAATAAACAAAATTAATTCACGAAACTAATCAGCAAAATACAGTAAGATACAGAGTCTCTTTAAAACAGAAACAAAACTGAGGTTTTAAAATCCACCTCTGGTCCAATTTAAAGTTCAAATTCAGGGTCCTTATAATCAGTCTCTGCTCTTAGATCAAAGTTCTGAGCAGGTATGGGGTCTCTTCCCCTGAGTTCCAGTTTAATAATTGAAAGAAAGTTTGAATAGGCCATGCGCCCAATGAAGAGTAATCACTACTTCAATGTTCAGACACTATCGTCCACATGCGGTTGTGGGCTCGGGGCTAGAGAAAAGCTTAGGTCAGTTTTGTAGAAAATCCCAAGTGTAGAAATAGTGGGGAGTTGTGGGGGTGCCTAAATCAGGCCTTTAGAGAAACACATGGAGGGCTAGAATGCAGGGAATTACCAAGAGAGTGGGGGTAATACTTAACAAATCTGCAGTCTCTGGAGCAGCAGTAAGTCAAAGCAGCCAGGGCTGTAGTGGGAGCGACAGCCAGGGGTTCGGGATTCGGCAGAGATCAGAGCAGGCAGGAACGTGAGGCAGCAGTCTGTACTGGCGGGCTCGAGGTTCGGCAGAGAAGCAGCAGGAAGAAAGGCCAGGTCAGGACCCAGGAAGATCGTAGGCAGAGAACACTGGCTGGGCACTGGCATTTTGGGTTTAAAGTCAGAAGCCAGAAGTGGCTGCTCTGCCCTCCCAAGGTGGGTCGGGGTCAACTGGCTGGCTGAGTCCCATGGGAGGCAAAAACATGCTATTGCTTTTTTTCTTAAACATTTATTAATATTCATTTTTAACATGTTTACATACTTTATGCCCCTACTTTCCCCATCACCCCCCGCTCTCCCCCCACCCATGGCCAATGCACATTTCCACTGGTTGTAACATGTGTCCTTGTTCAGGGCCTATTTCCATATTGTTGTTCCTAGCATTGGTGAGGTAGTTTCAAGTCCACGTCCCCAATCATGTCCACCTCAACCCATGCATTCAAGCATTTGTTTTTCTTACATGTTTCCTCTCCTGCAGTCCTTCCTCTGAATGTGGGTAGCATTCTTTACCATAAATCCCTCAGAGCTGTCCTGTGTCATTGCATTGCTGCTGGTACAGATGTCCATTACATTCGATTTTACCACAGTGTATTGGTCTCTGTGTACAATGTTCTTCTGGCTCTGCTCCTTTCACGCTGCATCAGTTCCTGGAGGTCTTTCCAGTTCACGTGGAATTCCTCCAGTTTATTATTCCTTTTAGCACAATAGTATTCCATCACCAGCATATACCACAATTTGTTCAGCCATTCCCCAATTGAAAGAAATACCCTCCTTTTCCAGTTCTTTGCCACCACAAAAAGTGCAGCTATCAATATTTTCCTACAAGTCTGTTTATCTATGATCTCTTTGGGGTACAAACCCAACAATGGTATGGCTGGATCAAAGGGCAAGCATTCTTTTATAGCCCTTTGAGCATAGTTCCAAATTGCCAGCCAGAATGGTTGGATCAGTTCACAGCTCCACCAGCAATGCATTAATGTCCCAATTTTGCCACATCCCCTCCAGCATTCATTACTCTCCCCTTCTTTCATTTTAGCCAATCTGCTAGGTGTGAGGTGATACCTCAGAGTTGTTTTGATTTGCATTTCTCTAATTATTACAGATTTAAAGCACTTTCTCATGTGCTTATTGATATTTTTGATTTCTTTACCTGAAAATTGCCTATTCATGTCTCTTGCCCATTTATCAATTGGGGAATGGTTTGATTTTTATACAATGGATTTAACTCCTTGTATATTTGAGTAATTAGACCCCTGTCAGAGTTTTTCGTTATAAATATTTTTTCCCAATTTGTTGTTTCCCTTCTGATTTTGACTACATTGTTTTTGTTTGTACAAAAGCTTTTTGGCTTAATATAATCAAAACCATTGTATTTACATTTTGTAATTTTCTCTAACTCTTGCTTGGTTTTAAAATCTTTCCTTTCCCAGAGATCTGACAGGTATAGTATTTTGTGTTCATTTAATTTACTTATAGTTTCCCTCTTTATATTCAAGTCATTCGCCCATTCTGAATTTACCTTGGTGTAGGGTGTGAGATGTTGATCTAAACCTAATCTCTCCTATATTGTTTTCCAAATTTCTCAGCAGTTTTTGTCAAATAGTGGATTCATGTCCCAAAAGTTGGGCTCTTTGGGTTTATCATACACTGTCTTGCTGACATCATTAACCCCAAGTCTATTCCACTGATCCTCCCTTCTGTCTCTTAGCCAGTACCATATTGTTTTGATGACTGCTGCATTATAGTATAGTTTAATATCTGGTACTGCTATTTCCCTTCCTTCATATTTTTTTTTCATTATTTCCCTTTGTTTTGTTGATCTTTTGTCATTCCAAATGAAATTTTTTATAGCTTTTTCCTAATTCATTAAAGAAGTTTTTTGGTAATTTGATAGGTATATTAATTTGGGTACGATGATCATTTTTATTATGTTAGCTCGTCCTCCCATGAGCAATCAATGGCTTTTCAATTGTTGAGATCCAGTTTTATTTGTTTAGAAAGTGTTTTGTAGTTGTTTTCATATAATTGCTGTGCTTGTTTGGTAGATAGATTCCCAAGTATTTTATATAGTCTAGGGTGATTTTAAATGGTGTTTCTCTTTCTACCTCTTGCTGTTGTAATGTGTTGGAAATATATAAAAATGCTGATGATATCTGTGCATTTATTTTGTATCCTGCCACTTTGCTAAAGTTATTGATTATTTCTACCTGCTTCTTAGTTGATTCTCTAGGATTTTTTAAGTAGACCATCATATCATCTGCAAAGAATGATAGCTTAGTCTCCTCATTGCCTACTTTGATACCTTCAATTTCTTTTTCTTCTCTAATTGCTACTGCTAGTGTTTCTAGTACTATGTTAAATAATAGAGGTGATAATGGACATCCTTGTTTCACTCCTGATCTTATTGGAAAGGCTTCTAATTTATCCCCATTGCATATAATGCTTGTGGATGGTTTTAGGTATATACTGTTTATTATTTTTAGGAAAGGTCCTTCTATTTCTTTACTTTTCAGTGTTTTCAATAGGAATGGATGCTGTATTTTGTCAAAGGCTTTTTCAGCATCTATTGAGATAATCATGTGATTTTTGTTTGTTAGACTGTTGATATGGTCAATTATGTGGATGGTTTTCCTAATGTTGAACCATCCTTGCATTCCTGGTATAAATCCCACCTGATCATGGTGGATGACCTTCTTAATTACTTGCTGGAGTCTCTTTGCTAATGTTCTATTTAAGATTTTTGCATCTATGTTGATTAGGGAGATTTGTCTATTGTTTTCTTTCTCTGTTTTTGGTCTACCTGGCTTTGGAATCAGTACCATATTAGTGTCATAAAAGGAATTTGGTAGGACTCCTTCTATGCTTATCATATCAAATAATTTGTATAGTATTGGAATTAGTTGCTCTTTGAATGTCTGATAGAATTCACTTGTGAATCCATCAGGTCCTGGTGATTTTTTCTTAGGGAGTTCTTTAATGGCTTGTTCAATTTCTATTTCTGATATGGGATTATTTAGGTATTCTATTCCTTCTGCTTTTAATCCAGGCAATTTATATTTTTGTAAATATTCATCCATATCTCCTGAATTGTTATACTTGTTGCCATATTTGAGTGAAATAGTTTTTAATGATTGCCTTAATTTCCCCTTCATTAGAGATGAGGTCTCCCTTTTCATCTTTAATACTGTCAATTTGGTTTTTTCTTTCCTTTTTTTTACTAGATTGACCAGTACTTTGTCTATTTTATCTGTTTTTTCAAAATACCAGCTTCTAGTCTCATTTATTAATTCAATAGTTCTTTTACTTTTGATTTTATTAATTTCTCCCTTGATTTTTAGTATTTCTAATTTAGTTTTCATCTGGGGGCTTTTAATTTGTTTGCTTTCTAATTTTTTGAGTTGCATACCCAATTCATTTATCTCTGCCCTCCTTAATTTGTTAATATATGCACTCAAGGATATAAATTTCCTTGTGAGTACTGCCTTGGCTACATCCCAGAGAGTTTGGTAGGATGTCTCATCATTGTCATTCTCTTCAATTAAATTGTTGATTGTTTCTATGATTTCTTCTTTGACAAATTGGTTTTCAAGAATCATATTGTTTAATTTCCAATTGGTTTTTGATTTTCCTGTCCAGGTGCCCTTACTAATTATTATTTTTATAGCATTATTATCTGAGAAGGTTACATTTATTATATCTGCTCTTTTGCATTTGTTTGTAATGATTCTATGCCCTATTACATGGTCAATCTTTGTGAATGTACCATGTGCAGCTGAAAAGGTGCATTCCTTTTAGTCACTATTTATTTTTCTCCACATATCAATTAAATCTAATTTTTCTAGGACTTCATTCACCTCTCTTACCTCTTTCTTATTTATTTTTTGGTTTGATTTATCTAGATCCAAAAGAGGAATATTTAGATCTCCCACTATTATGGTTTTACTATCTATTTCCTTCTTGAGCTCTGCCAGTTTCTCCTTTATGAATTTGGATACTATACCACTTGGTACATATATATTGAGCAGTGTTATTTCCTCATTGTTTATACTGCCTTTAATCAGGATATAATGACCTTCCCTGTCTTTTTTAATCACATCTATTTTTACTTTGGCTTTGTCCAAAATCGTAATAGCCACTCCTGCCATCTTTTTTTCATTTGATGCCCAAAAGATTTTGCTCAAGCCCTTAACCTTAAACGTGTGTATGTCTACCCGCCTCATTTGTGTTTCTTGTAGACAACATATGGTAGGATTTTGGTTTCTAATCCACTCTGCTATTTGCTTCCGTTTTATGAGCGAGTTCATCCCATTCACATTCAGAGTTATAATTATCAGTTGTGCATTCACTGACATTTTTGCATCCTCCCCTAGACCCACCCCCTTCTTCTTACATTATTTTCTTTTAAACCAGTGGTTTGCTTTGATCCAGTATCCCTTATCCCCTCCTTTGATTGACTTCCCTTTCTGCCCCCTCCCTTGTTATTCCCCTCTTTTCGTTTTTAAAGGCCTAATGAATTCCCTCTCCCTTTTTCTCCCCTCCCTTTTTTGACCTCCCCACTCCCCTGCTCCCTTTGGTTTATCCCTTCTGACTCTCTCAGTAGGGTTAGATAGAGTTTTTTATCCCAATGGATAATATAGTTACTCTTCCCTCTCTGGGTTGATTACACTGATAGTAAGGTTTAAATATTATCTCTTAATGCTCTCTTCCTCTCCTTCTTATTATAGTATTTATCCCCTCCCCTTCCCATGCCCTCTTTGTGTGTAATAGAATATCCTATTTTTCTTATTTACTCAGATTTCTCTTGGTGTCTCCTACTATTCCCACTCATGTCATCTTACACCATTTAGTATCCTGTCTTCTCCCTATGAATTATTCTTCTTGTTGCTATAATAGTGAATATTATAATAGTGAATAGAGTTCACTACAGAGAATTATACATAGCATTTCTCCACCTAGTAATACAGATAATTAGATCTTATTTAAGCCCTTAAAGAGTCAAATTTAAAAAATTATGAGTTTTCTTTCTTTTCCCTCTCTTTCATATTTACCTTTTCATGTTTCTCTTGATTTTTGTGGTTGGATATCAAACTTTCCATTTATTCCTGGTCTCTTTTGTGCAAAAAGTTGGAAATCTTCAGTTTTGTTGAATGCCCATACTTTCCCCTGGAATTATATAGTCAGTTTCGATGGGTAGTTGATCCGTGGCTAAAGGCCCAGTTCTCTTGCCTTTCTGAATATCGTATTCCAAGCCTTGCGTTCTTTTAGCATGGAGGCTGCCAGATCCTGTGTGACCCTGATTGGTGCTCCTTGATATTTGAATTGTCTCTTTCTGGCTTCTTGTAAGATTTTTTTTCTTTTACTTGATAGCTCTTGAATTTGGTTATTATATTCCTGGGTGTTGACTTTTCTGGGTCTAGTGTAGAGGGTGATCTATGGATCCTTTCAATATGTATATTGCCCTCTTGTTGTAGAACTTCAGGACAATTTTGCTGAAAAATTTCTTTAAGTATGGAGTCCAAGTTTCTATTAATTTCTGCTTTTTTCTGAAAGACCAATAATTCTCAAATTGTCTCTTCTAGACTGGTTTTGGTCTGTAACTTTTTCTTTGAGATATTTCATATTTCCTTCTATTTTATCAGTCTTTTCACTTTGTTTTATTTGTTCTTGTTGTCTTGAGAGATCATTGGCTTCTAATTGCTCCATTCTAGCCTTAAGGGATTGGTTTTCGCCTATAATCTTTTGGTTTTCAGCTATGATCTTTTTGTTTTCCTTTTCAATCTGTTCATTTCTGGTGTTCAATTTGCTTATCTGTTCATTTGATTTCTGAGCCTCACTTTCCTATTGTAAAAGTCTGCCTTTTAAACTGTTATTTTCTTCCAGATCTCTTCCATCTTCCTCAACATCTCATTTTTGAACTCTTCCATAGCTTGTGACCAGTTTTCATTGTTTTGGGAAGTTTTGTTTGTCCTTCTCTGTTGTCTGGATTTTCTCTGTGTAAAATTTGTCGAGTGTTCCAGAGTTTTCCTTGATAATCTTTTTCTTCTGGGGTTCTCGGCTTGCCATTGTTAGCCCCGCTCCTTCTCAGCTTTGTCTTCACACTCAGGGTCTGTCTGCTCTTTCTAGGCTCCCAAGGAGGGCTCAGGTCTCCTTGTTCTCGGGGTCGAGCCTCCTGGTTGTCCCTGGTCTGCCCCTCTGCCCAAGGCTCCTTCAGCAGTCTCAGGGGCTGCTTCTACAGCTGCGCTCCCATCTGCATAGGGTCCCCACTCGAGGTCCAAGCCTGTGCTAGAGAGCTTTGTCCATGCCTAGGGCTCTGCCTTCACCACGCAGATGCTCGGAAAAGTCCGTGCACGTTCTTTAGCCACTTGTGGTCCTAAATCTTGCAGCTCTCAGGTACAAGCCCTGGAGGTGCCAGTGACTTACTGTGTGCCCCAATCCTGCTTTCACTCTTGTGAATTGGCCTTAGAGCTGCGTGTAGTGTGGGGGGTGGGGGAGGTGCTTCTTCCTCTCACTTTTTAGTGAGAGCTGTTTCACCCCTTTATAGGGTGGAAATGC
This sequence comes from Gracilinanus agilis, assembly GCF_016433145.1. Taxonomy (NCBI): domain Eukaryota; kingdom Metazoa; phylum Chordata; class Mammalia; order Didelphimorphia; family Didelphidae; genus Gracilinanus; species Gracilinanus agilis. The sequence goes on along the minus strand of NC_058133.1, from coordinate 147,309,019 downwards.
CCTGATTCCACGTACCTTCAATGCTATAACCTGTTGTGGGGTCCCTTTGTTCGTCTGAATTCATTTTTATGTCCCCTTGAGGAGTCCTATATGCTTCGGTTAGGAGACGTCAAGCAGCTGTTGCTTACTCTGCCTCCATCTTAACTGGAAGTCTCCAGCCCTTTGGCTACATTGTTTTTGTTTGTATAAAAGCTTTTTAATTTAGTATTATTAATAAACCCATTCACATTCAGAGTTAAAATTATCAGTTGTGTATTCCCCAACATTTTGGTATCCTTAGTTCTACTCCTTCTTCTTACATTATTTCTTTTTAAACCAGTGATTTGTTTTAAACCAATAACTCTTGTCCCCTCTCTTGATTTACTACCCTTTCTATCCCCTCCCTTGTTATTCCCCTCTTTTTATTTTTAAGGCCTAATGAATTCCCTCTCCTTTCTCCTCCCCTCCCTTTTTTGACCTCCCCATTCCTCTGTTCCCTTTGGTTTATCCCTTCTGACTTTCTCAGTAGGGTTAGATAGAGTTTTATATCTCAATGGATATTCTCAGGGTTAATTCCACTCTCAGGGTTAATTCCACTGAGAGTAAGGTTTAAATATAACCTCTTAATGCTCTCTTCCTCTCCTTCTTATAATAGTATTCATCCCCTCCCCTTCCCATGCACTCTTTGTCTGTAATAGAATATCCTATTTTTCTTATTAATTCAAGTTTCTCTTTGTGTCCTCAACTATTCTCCCCCCTGTTTCCCACCCACCCCCTTATCATCTTAGACCATTTAGTACTTCAACCTCTCCCTGTGAATAATTCTTCTAATTACTATAATAGTGGATACTATAATAGTGAATAGAGTTCACTACAGAGAATTACACATAACTTTTCTCCATATAGGAACACAAATAATTAAATTTTATTGAAGCCCTTAAAGAGGCAAATTTAAAAACAAGAGTTTTCTTTCTTTCCCCTCTGTTTCTTATTTACATTTTCATATTTCTCTTGGTTTTTGTGGTTGGATATCGAACTTTCCATTTAGCCCTGGTCTTTTCTGTGCAAATACTTGGAAATCTTCTATCTTGTTGAATACCCATACTTTCCCCTGGAAGTATATAGTCAGTTTTGATGGGTAGGTCATCCTTGGTTGTAGACCCAGTTCTCTTGCCTTTCTGAATATCATAATCCAAAACTTCTTGTTCTGTCAATTTTTCGGTGAAATAGTTCATATTTCCTTTTATTTTATCAGTCTTTTGACTTTGCTTTATTTGTTCTTGTTGTCTTGAGAGGTTATTGGCTTCTACTTGCCCACTTCTTGTCTTTAGAGACTGGTTTTCTGCTATATTCTTTTGATTTTCCTTTTCAATTTGGTCTATCCTGTTTCCCAGCTGTTTGATTTTGGTCTCTGATTTGCTCATCAGTTCTTTTCATTTGTGGGCATCTTTTTCTAATTGCCCAATTCTAGCCTTTAGAGACTGGTTTTCAGCTATAATCTTTTGGTTTTCCTTTTGATCTGTTTGGTTTTTCAGGGCTTCCAACTGGTCGTTTCTGCTCTTCAATTTGCTTATCAATTCATCTAATTTCTGAGCCTCATTTTCTAATTGCAAAATTCTGCCTTTTAAACTGTTATTTTCTTGCCAGTTCTCTACCATCTTTCTCATAATCTCAGATTTGAACTCTTCAATAGTTTGTGACCAGTTTTCATTGTTTTGGGAAGCTTTGGATATGATTACTTGTTTGTTCCCCCTCTGTTGTTTGCTCTGTTTTATGGATTTTTTCTGTGTAAAAGTTGTGGAGTGTTAAAGATTTCTTCTTGATCTTTCTCTTCTGGGGTTCTTGTCTCTGGCTTGCCATTGTTAGCCCAGCACCCTCTCAACTTTATCCTCATGTCCAAGGTCTTTCTCCTCTCTTTGGGCTCCTGAGGTCTAGTTGTTCTCAGGGTCAAGCCTCCTGGAGGTCCTCTTGTATGTTCCTCTGCCTGAAGCTCCTTTAACAGTCTCAGGGTGCTAATCCCCCAGTTGTGCACCCTTCTGCTCTGGGTCCCCACACAGGGTCCACGCCTGCACTTAGAATCCATGTCTTCAGCTGCGACCGTGCCTGAGCTTAAGGTCTGTGTTCAAAGTCTTCCCATTCTTTAGCCTCTTGGGGTCTTAAGTCTTGCTGCTCTCAGGAACAGGCCCTGGAGCTGCCAGTGACTTTATGGGTGCCCCAAGCTCATTCTAGCTCTTGTGTGCTGGCTTTGGCACTGTAGGTGGTGTGGGAGGGAGGGGATTGCTCAACTCACATTTTCGTGAGTGCTGTTTCAGCCCTTTATAGCATGGAAGTGCCCCGATTCCACGTACCTTCAATGCTGCACCCTGTTGGGGGGGGTCCCTTCATTTTTCTGCATTTGTTTTTATGTCTTCTTGAGGACTCCTATATGTGTGGGTTTGGAGAGGTCAAGCATCTGCTTTTTACTCTGCTGCCATCTTCTTTCATCTTCCTATTGAATGCCACTAGATATGAGCTGAACTTGATCCCAAATTTCTGAGGTTTATTCAATCCAAACAAGTTAAAAACTATTCCTACCAAACTTGAGAATATTATTGGTCGTAGATGTTACCACTTCCTAAGCCTCCCCAATGTTTGATTCTTTTGTAAAACAACTTATGTAACAGCTACATGAGGCTGTGCATTCTGTGAGACTGCCTCTCTGTTAAAGGATATGTAAACCCTGGCTATTCTTTCCCTTCTAGATTATCTTGTGTTCTACTGCTATGTGTTATCCTGAATTCTAATTCTCTTGCCTAGATTATAGAACCTAGTTTTTCCTATTATGATAGCCTGCTTAATTTCAGGCTAATATAACTAGTTTCAGGAGGGAGTAGGATTCAAATAATCTTATCCAACTGGCTACCATTTTTTATTTTACCAGACTTTTAACATCAACAAGAATCCCCTGTGTCTGGTCTGTATTCCACTCAACAGTTTGCCTACAGCAAATGATTGGTCAAATTCCCAAGTTCCCATATCTTTTGGTTGAGTTGGAAATTGTTTATGACTAAAATGTAAATTTTTTTCAGTGGAGAAGTGATCATTCCTGGTTCATGGTAAAATGAAAAGCATGTGTAAATTATGTGAATAAGTTATATTAGGAAATCTAATTGGATACTTGAGAGTTTTAAAACTAGAGAGAAGTTGAATAATATTTTTAAACTTTATGCTATTTAAAATAAGAAAGTGTGTTATAAATTATGACACACATTTTTATAATAGATTAAGTATTTGAATTTTTGAGGACTGTTTTTCTTCTTGCACATTAAAAAAGGAGCTATTTAAGAAAGCAACTTGAAATGTACATTATATTTATGTTTTTAAAATTCATTGTGTTCCTTCTGTGAATAACATACTATAACTTAAGTGTTCTTTGAATAGGCTAAGTTCTTGTAAGCTGCTATTTTTTATAATTACTGAAACAATCATGAAAGAGTTTTGGTGCTTTTATCTTTTAGGAAAAACAGAATAGGAACAAAATAAGAAGTTTAAGGGAAGATATGAAGAAAAATATTTTAAAGGTGTGGATTTTCAGTGGATAGGAGAAATATGTATTGAGGAAAATAAGGTTTAAGTCTGTTGACAGAAAGGTTAAATGGAAATTTTTGCTTTGCTTAAGTGGAAAGGCTGTGTGAAAATATATTTATAAATTGCAAGTTGATTTAGAAATATAGAGGGGAAAATATATAGAGCTAGAGGTAAGTTCAAAGCAATAGAAACTATATTTTTAAATTTTAAATGTTGCCAGTAAAATATTCAGATTTGAATCAAATTTAAATGTGTTTTTAAGTATGGTAATTGGAGTAGATTATAACCTACCATCGTACTGCAACTTAAATCTTTGATAATGGATTAACTGGAAATAGAGGGGACATGATATGAAATTCTTTGAATAAATACCCCTTCTGAAAAAATAATACTAAATGATTGAAATTATTAATTAAGATTCTGTGTGATACCATTTGAAAAAATATATATCCAGGTTTAATTTAACTAATTCTGGTCTTATTTTAAATTAAAATGTGCTTCTCCTAATAGAAATTTATGATATCAGAATCTATTCTACTCTTAGGCATATAGACAGCATTTGGAAATGGCATCAATTTGAGATTTAGTTAATTGTGCTACCTTCAGTAACCTTAGTTTACTAATTTGTATTGTGCATAAAAATTATACCTAACATGAATTTGATATAACTGTGTTAGACCTATTCTTAAAAATGGTAAATTATTTTAAAACCTTACATCTTTGAGGCTGTTTATTAAACTATTATGCATTCATTGTAAAAAGAATGGTGTAAATAATATGAAACCATTCACTTGGAAATGCAATAAATAATGTTTTACTGTGATATTGCTGTATATCAGGAATCTCTTTAAGATGTCCTCATCTGTGTAATAAAAAGGTCTAACATCTTGCAAACTCTGGAAGAAGAGTGAAGTAATTTAACAGCAATAACTTATAATATTTAACACAGCATATTTTGAGTAACCTAACATTGAATTTGATCCAGTAAAGTCAATTATATAATGTGATCTCATTTTGCTTATATGTTTGTTTCTTTTACCTAATTGGATGTTTGATGAAATGTGTTCAACTAATACCTTTCCCATCTTTAAGGATTGATTTTAAAAGTCATTTCAGATAGCAATGTCATAAGAACTTTATTGACCCTGTTGGGGGAAGAGGGACACAAAAACCAATTATAGGTTGGTTTACTTAGGGAATGGGATTACTCCCCTGGCCCCAATTCAAAAAATTCCTTGGATAAGGATAAAACATTATTAATTGTGTGTTTATTGTATAGAAATTATTTTGGTGATGATTTGTGGTTATGTAAGTTCTGAAATTATATTAGGAATATTCTGTACTGAAGTAACTCTTTAACCAACTTAGTCTTAACAGACTCCAGTTTTAGAAATGTGTTTGCTTTAAAGGGTAAAGTAAAACTATTATATATTGACTATGCACATTTATAGAAAGTGAGTATTTTATTCAATTCAATTCTAATAACTAATTTTTTATGTCAGGATGAATTTTAAGCCATATTTGAAAAAAGGGAATACCAAATAAAGGAATATTAAGTGAGATCTTTTGTGATTTTTTTTTGCAGGCCTGATATATATTCATTTGCTAGCTAGTTTATTATAACAGTTTGAAATATTTCATAATAATTGTGTCCAGCCCTTGATTTTACTATTTGAGATGAAATCTTTGTGAATTGTTGGATTTTCTTTTTGAGTTTTGTTTTCAGGTTTGTTATATTTTTGAATCAATGTTTCACTGTTTTAAAAAGAAGGCCAGGAGCCCAGTGAGAGTGAGCTCTATGAACTATAGCTAATCGATAGCTGTCCCTGGGGAAATTCTTGGGATGATGTTCTGGGATGGCTAAAGTGGAATTGTTTTTACTCAGTTTCCCACAGAAGAAATCATTGCACTTGCTTAATTACTGAGACCAGCTGTAGAATTCTATCATGCTCCTGATGTTTTTTTCATCTAGACTTTCTTCTATTATCTATGTGTTAAGGCATTCTGTGCCCTTCAGCTTAAGCCAGAATATTAGTATTGATGCTGTTGTATTCATGTCTCTCCTGCCTCTCAGAGCAAATCTCTCTAACCATGCCAAGTTAAGCAGAAATGATTAATTGAATTGCAGGTTTATCATATCTTGAACAAATGAGCAAATAATTATTTGATCTTACTATCAGCCAGTTTGTAGGCATCTATAATGTATTATATCTATATAAAATTTTCAGAATAATTAGGCTATGATGCATCAGTTTTGTGGACTTATAAAGAAATATCTATATCTATAACTATAAATATTAATTAGTTCAAGATGAAACCAGAAACATCTTCATTTTTATTTTAATGAAAATAATTTTAGAGCAATTTTCTTAAAGGAGAATAACATGGAATATCTTAAATTACTTCATCGGGAAAGTGTTTTATTTAGATTTATTATTTAATTTTTAATTGATGTATTTTTCGAGAACATGCACTGTGGTATAAATATGTTTTACTATGGACAACTTATTTGATATACACTGTTTTGAAAGTGATTGTTTAATATATTTATTCCCAATTCAGGATATTTTGCTAAAATTGAAGTAAACTTTGCAACTATTAAGTGAATTCATTTGTTTATTAGAGGTTATCTTATTAATTAAAAGTGTTCTATTACCTATGTTTTCAAATGAGCATCAGATCCTTATTAGTTTCTATTCCTCCTATGGGGAACATTGAATTGAAATTAACTGGAAAAACTTGGAGTTCTAATTTTAAATTTGAGTAATTTTTTGAATGACAAGGCAAAAGAAATATATATATATATATATACATATATATGCAATTTAAACAATATTTAGAATTTAGAATATTTAGAATTTGAAAAGTTTTAAGAATTCTACCTGGGGGCAACTGGGTAGCTCAGTGGAGTGAGAGTCAGGCCTAGAGACAAGAGGTCCTAGGTTCAAACCCGGCCTCAGTCACTTCCCAGCTGTGTGACCCTGGGCAAGTCACTTGACCCCCATTGCCCACCCTTACCAATCTTCCACCTATGAGACAATACACCAAAGTACAAGGGTTAAAAAAAAAAAAGAAGAATTCTACCTTCTGTGCTATTCTAAATGTGTAGCTTTTGATTTTTCATTTTGTATTTGAATTTTTCAAGTATGTTAATATAAGAGTTTGCTAAACTTACATCATAGTTCCTAGTTTGATGTTATTCTTATTATTCTGTTGTTAATAAGATCAGAATCAAAAGGTATGAGTTGGTTTTAACAAATTATTGGGGAAGTAGAATTTAAGGGGTTATACTAAAGTGTATCGAAATCTATTTTGTAAATGATTTTTAGCAAGAACATCTAAGTATCTACAAACAATATGGAACTAGAGAAGTAAATGTGTTGAAGAAAAGTCTCTTCAGAGCTGCCCTGAGAATTTCAAATGTCTAAGAGAAGCTCTTTCCAGAAGACTAGAAAGTTTTATTTTTTTATTTTTTTAGACTAGAAAGTTTTAAAGGACATCTCAGAATCAAGATTAAATGTGCTGATTAAATGAATATTGATTATTCTTATCCTATATCCCTTTGGAAGAAGATCTGTTTTTTAGTATTCCTGGTTTAGTAGTTTCTTTCCATAGTTTGATGCCTCCCACTCTTAGTCCAAGGATTTTTTAGCTGATACCTTTAGGGCTTGGGCTCCACAACGGACAAGTATTACAGGTCCTTTTGACCACTCTTCTTGTTAACATTTTCCTTTTTTCCCCCCTTTTCAGATATAGCCTTGCTTATTGAGTAAAACTTGGAACTAAGAAGACTAATGGGATCATGGTCCAGCAGCACTCCTTGATGTCTCCCTTGGTCGGTAACAGAACTTGTCTTGGTCAAAATTGTGGAATGCTGAATGTACCTAACAATGAACTGACCACATCACAACTCCAAATCCATGAACTTTCTGAGGACAGTAGAGCTGGTCTACAACAGTTCAAAACTGGTTATTTTGTTGCATTGGATTCTTCCTGTCACTATACATGATACCACTGTTCTGACTTGTTAGGATTAAGATTCTTTGAACACTGAATATTAATTTATGATTATTTATTAAATAGTGAAAGTAGGTTGGAGAAAGAAAAGGCATCTAATCACAAGGCCACTCACCTAGCCAACCTGAGCTCACTATTCCCCTTGAGTCTTGGTGTCTCAGGCCAAGGAGCTACTTCCTAAGGAAGAGCCTACCAAGTCCTTGATCCATAATTTCTAACCCTGGTGAGGTCACTTTTTCTGGGTCTCCCTGGTGGGACAAATGTGAATTAAGTCCAGGACAGAGGCCAGGCTTCTGGACCCCAGGAGTCACTTGGGACAAGAGGCAAGTGCCTTCTGGAACTTCAGGGGTCCAGAAGACCTCTGACTTCCTCTCATAGTACACAGGTACACCTTGTTCTTAACCCAATCAAAGGGTGGGGATGAGGCTGAAATAGATTTTTAAAATTTCACTTTAAAAAAGAAAGGATACAAATTTATGTTCAATTCACACAGACAAAATGTTGCCACTTCCTGCAAACTCCCTAGACTTTGGCTATTTTGTAAAACAATTTATGAAAGAGCTCCAGGAGGCTGTGCTTTCCATGAGGCTCCATCTCTGCAATAGTGTACTAGTACAATTCCTTTGCCTTCATTAAAGAAACTTGTTTCACTCCTTTAGTAGTTTCTTTTTATTTCACATTGACACTCCACACAGGAAAATGCTTACCGAGTCATTGTTTCTCTCTCAAGAGTATCTTTAACATATACCCACTTCTCTGCAGTCACAACATATTTACTACTCTAGTTCAGGGTCACTTTCTCTCTTGTCTGAGCTACTGAAAAAAACTTCCTAATATGGTTTTACTGCTTCAAGTCCTCCCTCTACTCCAATTCATTCTTGACACAACTACCAAAATGATTTTCCTAAGTTATGGGAGTGTGACCATGTCATTTGCCTACTCAATTAATTAAAGTGGCTTCCCATTACCTCTAGGATCAAGTATAAATTCCTCTGGCACTAAAACTTCTTCAGAAGTTGGCTCCTTCCTACTTTTCCAGTGCCCTTCTCTATGCTTTTGTAGGACTCAAGTACTTCTCAATCTCAACCTTTTAGAATCTGCCGGCCTTCCATGCTCAGATGAAAGGGCATCTTCTATAGAAGGCCCTTCCTGATGGCTCCAATTGATAATCCCTTTTCTTATGCTGAAAAAAATTACCTTGTATTTCAGCTTTAGTTTTTCTTTACACTAATTAGTGAATGTCATCTCCTTCATGTAAGTTGATTAATGTGAAGAGAATGAGAATCTGTGATCCTTATTGATTAACAGACTCAAATACTAGAACCAATCAGTATTTATATAAATAAGTGATTAAACTGGGATATTTTATATGGTAAACTGAATGTAATTTATTTAGCTGTTTTTCTCTGTAACTTCATTTTAACTGCAGTTTCTGTAACTTTCCCTTTTTTGTAACTCACCAAAAGCCAGCATGTTATAACAAGGTGTGACTCATAGATCTTCCAAGAAACAGGACAAAAGGCCATGCCCTCTGGGCTGAAAGTTTGTGCCCCCTCCTAGCATGCACAGAAGGTCTGTACTGTGGAAGACACTAAGCAGAATTTTTTCTGGGCATGTATGGAATGTCTGATCTAACGAAGATGGAAGATTTTCTATATAAGGCAGTTCCTCTTTGCCATCTAAGTCAAGAAGCAGTTGGTGGTTGGACTATCTATGGGGAGTGTCTTTCCTCTGGAGGTCCAAAAAAGGGAAATATTAGGGCATATAACTGATTGAAATTCCTCATTCATTTGTCTTTAGATGTGAGGAAACTCCAAGACCCTATTGTGTTGAGAGACAACAGCCTCTGTCAATAAGCCTTTATTGGCTCGGAGCTTTACCTCTTTATTTTTTTTACAGATTGACTGAGGTATTTGTCACAAATCCAGGGACTCTGAATTTTCTTTGCATCCTGAACACATATATGAACACATAGCCTCATATCTAAAACAAAGTACGCTATTAAGTATTTATTTTGTGTTGTTGATTGATCAATCTATAGTTTGCCTGGGCACATTAGAAATTTTTTTATATTTTTCTACTTAAAAAATTAGCTCTTGATTCTAAATAGATGCTTTTGGTCATATACTAGCAAGATAATTTTAATCACACTTTTTAAAAATGTTGCTAATTTTTTTATTTTGGCAGACTTGCATTTGTTAGTATAATTTTATACTATTTTGTCATGTATATCTTTAATTATGCTAATAATTTCACTTAGTTAAATGATCTTTTTCAATTTTAATTATGGCTCTGTCATAGCAAATAGTTAAAATTATGTGGCTTACTTAGTGTAATTTTGCTAAACATCAATATTAGTGACATGATCTGTATTTTTTTCTATTTTAGCTTTTCCTGGTTTGAATATTAGAAACATTCATATCACAGAATAAGTATAATAAGATACCTTATTTCTCTATTTTTACAAGTATAGTATGGAACAAAAGTTTTTTAATTGTAATTTTCATTTGAACATCTATTTGGAACAGGTATATTTTTTCTGTGGGAATTGACATGGCTTTTTAAATTCATTTCTAAAAGTGACATGGGGTTAGACTTTATTGTTTTTTTAGTTTTGCATCAGAGCTATATACTCTGTGTTGGAATTTCCCCAACCCTCATGGATAAAACCATCCTTTCCCAGTTCCTTCCTTCAGGGATTGTCATGGGATAGACTCTGATTTATTATGTCTCTATTCTTCCCCTCAAGGAAGGTAGATAGAGAACTCAAAAAAAAATATATGTATATATATATATATATATATAGTGGGAAAAAGAAGAATAGGAATATTTGCCTTAGGTCACTAAGGTAGCTGCTTCAGGGGGAAGAAGCTCAAACTCTCTAATAATCAAACTTCCATCCCATATCTCCTTTTCTTTTTTTTCTTTTCTTTATTTATTTAGAATATTTTTCCATGGTTACATGATTAATAATTTTCCCACTCCTCTTTACTCCCTATTCCCAGAGCTGACAAACAATTCCACTGGCTTATACATGTATCATTATTCAAAATCTATTTTCATGTTATTCGTATTTGCAAGAGAGGAATCTTTTAACATAAAAAGCCTAATCATATCAACTACATGATCAATCACATGTTTTTCTTCTGGGTTTCTACTCCCACAGTTCTTCCTCTGGATGTGGATAGCATTCTTTCTCATAAGTCCCTCAGAATTGTCCTGGATCATTGTATTACTACTAGTAGAGAAGTCCATTACATTCGATTGTACCACAGTGTATCAGTCTCCGTATACAATGTTCTCCTGGTTCTGCTCCTTTCACTCTGCATCAATTCCTGGAGGTCATTCCAGTTCACATGGAATTTCTCCAGTTTATCATTTCTTTCAGGACAATAATATTCCATCACCATCAGATACCACAATTTGTTCAGCCATTCCTGAATCAATAGATACCCCCTCGTTTTCCAATTTTTTGCCACTACAAAGAGCGCAGCTATAAATATTTTTGTACATGTATTTTTCCTTATTTTCTCTTTCGGGTACAGGGCAGGCATACTTTTAAAGCCCTTTAGGCATAGTTCCAAATTGTTCTCCAGAATGTTTGGATGAATTCATAATTCCTCCAGCAGCATGTTAGTGTCCCAATTTTGCCACATCCCCTCCAATATGTATTATTTTCCTTTACTGTCATATTGGCTAATCTGCTAGATGTGAGGTGGCACCTCAGAGTTGTTTTGATTTGCATTTCTCTAATTATGAGATATTTAGAACACTTTTTCATGTGTTTATTGATGGTTTTGTTTTCTTCATGTGAAAACTGCCTCTTTATGTCCCTTGACCATTTGTCAATTGAGGAATGGCTTGATTTTTTTGTACAATTAACTTAGTTCCTTATAAATTTGAAAAATTAGACCTTTGTCAGAGGTTTTTGTTATATTTTCCCCAATTTGTTGCTTCCCTTCTAATTTTGTTTTCATCAGTTTTGGTTATACAAAACCTTTTTAATTTAATGTAATCAAAATTATTCATTTTACAATTTGTAATATTCTCTATCTCTTACTTTGTCTTCAATTTTTTTCCTTTACCATAGAACTGATAGGTATACTGTTCTACGTTCACCTAATTTATTTGCAATTTCCCTCTTTATATTTTAGTCATTTACCCATTTTGAATTTATCCTGGTGTAGGATGTGAGATGTTTATCTAAACCTAATCTTTCCCATACTGTTTTCTAATTTTGCCAGCAGTTTTTTTTTTTTTTTCAAATAGTAGGTTCTTGCCCTGAAAGCTGGGATCTTTGGGTTTATTGAACACTAGCTTGCTGAGGTAATTTACTCCCAGTCTATTCCATTGATCCATCCTTCTTTTTCTTAGCCAGTAGCATATTGTTTTGATCATCACTGTTTTATTGTACAGTTTAAGATTGGGTATTGCTAGGCCTCCATCCTTCACATTTTTTTCCCTTAGTTCTCTTAATATTCTTGATATTTTATTCTTCCAAATGAACTTTGTTATAATATTTTCTAATTCTATAAAAAAGTTTCTTGGTAGTTTGATAGGTATGGCAACAAATAAGTAAATTAATTGGGGTAGGATTGTCATTTTTATTTTATTAGCTCATCCTATTGTGAGAAGGGAGTTCCTCTCTCTTTGTTTTAATTTAATCAATCAAGGACCTAGAGGTGATTGGTTCCTGAAGATGTGACATTGGAGATCTAGCTGGTGGAGAAAAGTGCTTATAAAGATAAGACCAGAGATCTGGAGGACATTTGGTTTGAGATTCAGATTCTGGTGGAGATTCTGAAGGACATACGCATTTGGATTGCGTAATGTCAGTGAGTTTGGGGGACAGCGTTAGATGTCTAATTAGGCCAGTATCAGAAGATTAAACTATTTTTGGAAAGCCAACAGAACCAGTGTCAGTAGGATGATTGTGGGGTGACAGGCTAACAGATCCAGACCAGGCAGAGGTAACAAACACAGACCAATATTTAACAGGGATGTTTTAGTTTATTATAACAAGGGAAGGTGAAAAGGGAATTTGGATAATCCTAAACTAATAACAACTAACTAAATCTCCCCCCAAATCTATATGTCTCATCATTGAACGTCTTCACAAAAATTGAGCTATTCTGATCCTTACCTATCTGTCTAAAGATCCAGACCCTAATATAGATAAAACCTATACTAATCCAAAATCCCCCTTTTGATGGTAATAGAAGTAGAGAGTTTTGGTAGTTAGGCAGTACAGGACCCAGGAAGATGTTCTGAATCCAAAAGGATCCCAAAGCTAATTCTTACAGACAGATGGCCCAGATGGTTTAGGATCACATCAGGAAGATTAGTAGATGTATCAACCGGTCAGTAGGGAAGCAAGTAGATGGGAAAGACAAGGTAGAAAACAGCCACAGGAAAATAGCCAGTCTCTTCATGTCAAACCCAGAGAAAAGACCCAGCACCAAAACCCAGTTACTGTATCCCCTCTTCCATACCCACATTCTAGAATTTTTTTCCTACATCTGCATCTCCTCTGCAGATCCTGCTTATATTCTCAAATCCTCTCCTTTCTTATAACAATTCCCATTTGGATTCTGGTGGAGATTGGCATTCAGATTTGGATACTGACTCAGGCATTGGTGACTCTTGCTGAAGCGACTCTCATGGACTTCTGGCTGGAGATTGTTACCCTATTGGTGGTGAGCTGGATGGCTCATCAGAATGGCATATAGGGTAGTAGGCTAGGCAGCTCTCTACCTTTCCTACATTTCCCTCTCATTACTATCTCTACTTTGATGTAATAAAGCTACTAAAGTTACTAACGGCCTCATAATTTTATTTTAATTATTATACTAACCATGAGCAAGTAATGTTTTTTTTTCCAGTTATTTAGATCTAGCTTTAATTGTCTACTTAATTAGTTTTTGTAGTTGTGTTTACATAATTCCTTTGTTTGTCTTCACAGATAGATTCCTAAGTATTTTATATTGTTTAGAGTGACTTTAAAAGGAGTTTCTCTTTCTAACTCCTGTTGCTGGTTTTTGTTGAAAATATACAAAAATGCTGATGATTTATGTGGGTTTATCTTGTACCCTGCCACTTTGTTAAAGTTCTTCATTATTTTCACTAGCCTTTTAGTTGACTCTCTGGGGTTCTTTAAGTATACCATCATATCATCTGCAAAGAGTGATAATTTAGTTTCCTTGCTGCCTATTTTAATTTCTTCAAATTCTTTTTCTTTTCTAATTGCTACTGTTAGCATTCTAGCATAATATTTAATAATAGAGATGATAATGGGCATCCTTGCTTCACTCCTGATCTTATTGGGAAGGCTTCGAACTTGTCCCAATTACAAATGATACTTCCTGATGATTTTAAATATATGCTGTTTATTATTTTGAAGAAAGGCCCTTCTATTCTTACATTTTCTAGTGTTTTCAATAATTATGAGTGTTGTATTTTGTCAAAGGCTTTTTCTGCATCTATTGAGATAATCATGTGGTTTCTGTTGGTTTGGCTGTTGATATGGTCAGTTAAATGGATGGTTTTCCTAATATTAAACCATCCTTGTATTTCTGGTACAAATCCCACCTGATCATAGTGAATACTCCTTATGATTACTTGCTGGAGTCATTTTGCTGGTATTCTATTTAAGATTTTTGCATTGATATTCATTAAAGAGATTGATCTGTAATTTTCTTTCTCTATTTTTGGTCTGCCTAGCTCTGGAATCAGTACCATACTTGTGTCATAAAAGGAATTTGGTAAAAATTCTTCTTTGCTCATTTTGTCAAATAGTTTGTACAGTATTTGGATTAGTTGTTCTTTAAATGTTTAATAGAATTTATTTGTGAATCCATCTGGCCCCTGGGGTTTTTTCTTAGGGAGTTCCTTGATGGTTTGTTCAATTCCTTCTTGTCAGTTTTAAATGAAAAAGACATGGAAAGACTCAAATTCCATGAGTTACTGTCTCAAAATTAGTAAGGAACAAAATATTTTTATTGAAAGATGAGTTTGAGTATTCAATAACCATCAATTACCTAGATGCGTCCCTCAGTATAAATCAGTATCAGTTCCCAAACTCAAGTCTAGGCTCCCTATTCTCTCTACCCAAAGGGTTCCTGCTTCACCCAGAAAAAAATTCTGTAAAACCCATTGGACTTCAGTGACTTTGTGTCCGTTTCTATTGTATACTCAAAAAACTGATCTCAGTTCAGGAGTATGATGTAAATTGTATTAACAACTGGACCTCAAATATTTATTTTATAAAGGACCAAATAAGTAACACTTAAACTTTATACACCAAGAAACAAAATTAAGAATATTATTTACATACTTATATGAATAGAAATAAAATATATTTTGATAAATCTTACTGACAAAATTCAATGTAATAATAAGTGTATTTTTTTTGGTAATGCAAATTGGCTAATGAGTTGAATGGGATTCTTTCTTGACCAGACAAATTTTCACTGAACTGGAATTAAAATGTAGTATTCCCCACAGTAAAAACTAATAGCAAATATTCATCTATTACAGTTGATCTGTGATAAAATATATTTCATCTTTTGAAAATGACTTTTCATAAGAGTTGAAAGTAACTGATATCAATTAACAAAATATGATTTTAATTGAGCATAACTATCACTTATATAGCATTTATAGCATATTTTAGATTCTTTTTAATATTTTTAATGATATCACTTTGCATATTAATCACATTCAGCTGAAAGTTAGGTGGAAGATCATCAATGCACAGTTAAATTGATTTCAAAATATTTTTTAAAATATTAAGGAGATTTGTCTGTAGTTTTCTTTCTCTGTTTTTGGTCTGCTTAACTTTGGAATCAGTATCACATTTGTATCATAAAAGGAATATGGTAAAACTCCTCCTTTGTTTATTTTGTCAAATAGTTTGTATAGTATTGGGATTAGTTGTTCTTTAAGTGTTTGATAGAATTCAATTGTGAATCCTTCTGGCCCTGCAGATTTTTTCTTAGAAAGTTCCTTGATAGCTTGTTCAATTCCTTTTTCTAAAATGGGATTATTTAAGTGTTCTATTTCCTCTTTTGTTAATTTGGATATTGATATTTTTGCAAATATTCACCCATTTCACCTAGATTGAAATATTTATTGCCATATACTTGGGCAAAATAGTTCTTAAGAATTACCTTAATTCCCTCCTCATTAGAAGTGAGATCACCCTTTTCAACTTTGATACTCTTAAATTAATTCTCTTCCTTCTTTTATTAGATTAACCTGTACTTTATTTTATTTTTTTCAAAGTACCAACTCCTATTCTTATTTATTATTTCAATAGTTCTTTTTTTTTTTAACCCTTGTACTTCGGTGTATTGTCTCATAGGTGGAAGAGTGGTAAGGGTGGGCAATGGGGGTCAAGTGACTTGCCCAGGGTCACACAGCTGGGAAGTGGCTGAGGCCAGGTTTGAACCTAGGACCTCCTGTCTCTAGGCCTGACTCTCACTCCACTGAGCTACCCAGCTGCCCCTCAATAGTTCTTTTACTTTCAATTTGATTAATTTCTCCTTTAATTTTTAAGATTTCCAATTTAGTTTTTTTCTGGGATCTTTAATTTGTTCTTTTACTAATTTTTTAAGTTGCAAGCCCAATTCATTGGATCAGAGATATAAATTTTTCCCCTGAGGATGGCTTTGGCTGTATCCCATAAGTTTTGATATGTGGTTTCCTCATTGACATTCTCTTTAATGAATTCTGTAGCTTTTTGTACGATTTCTTTTATGACCCACTAGTTTTGAAGAATTTTATTATTTAGTTTCCAATTAATTTTAAATTGGCCTTTCCATGGACCTTTGTTAATTATAATTTTTATTGGATTATAATCTGCAAAAGTAGCATTTGTTATTTCTCCTTTTCTGCATTTGTTTGTAATATTTCTATGCAATAGTACATGGTCCATCACTGTATATCTTCCATGTAGTCCTGAGAAGAAGGTATATTCCTTTTCATTCCTGTTCAGTTTTCTCCAGATATCTACTAACTCTTAATTTTTTTTTAGCATTTCGTTCAGTTCCCTTACTTCTTTCTTATTTATTTTTTGGTTTTATTTATCTAGTTTTGAAAGGGAAGTTGAAATCCCCCACTAGTATGGTCTTGCTATCTATTTCCTACTTGAGCTCCTTTGATTTTTCCTTTAGAAATCTAGAAGCTCTATAATTTGGCACATAAATGTTTAGTTATGATATTACTTCACTGTTTTTAGTACCATTTAACAAAATATAATTTCTTTCTTTATCTTTTTTAATCAGATCAGTTTCTACTTTAGCTTTGTCTGGTATCATGATTGCTATTCCTGCTTTTTTTACTTTAGCTGACACATAATAAATTCTGCTACAGCATTTTACCTTCAATCTGTATATGTTACCCTGCCTCAAATGTATTTCTTGTAAACAACATATAGTAGGATTCTGGTTTTTAATCTGCTTCCATTTAATGGGTGAGTTTATCCCTTTCACAATCAGCTTTATGATTACTAGCTGTGTGTTGCCCTCTGTAGTATTATGCCCTTTAGATCCTGCTCTATTCCCTTTCAATCTGTTCTTCCTCACCAATATTTTGCTTTCTGTCAATACTCCCTTTCCTCTCCCTTCAATTTTCCCCATTCCCCTTGTCTTATTCCACTTCTACTTCACTGTAGGATTAGAGAATTCTGTACCACACTGAGTATACTGTTTTTTCCCTCTATGAGCCAATTACAATGAAAGTAAAATTTAAGCATGGCCCATCACCGCTCTTATCCTCCCCTCTCTGTAATGTTTTTTCATACCTCTTCATGTTATATAATTCATCCCATTCTATCTCTCCCTTCCCTTTTCTATCAGTGCAACCCTTTATTTCAGCCCTTGATTTTTTTTACATATACACATGCATCCATATCATTCTATATCATCATATTTACATATACCATATCATCATATATGATCATATACATCATATCATCATAATCACCTTACTTCTTTACCCTATTTCTGAGTAAATTCCTTCTATCTCTTCTACTACTAAGAGTAATTTTTGAGAATTAAAGAAATCCTATTTCTTTGTAGACATATAACATTTTGACCTTAATGAATTCCTTAAATTTTTTTCTTTCTCATTTATCTTTATGGACTTCTCTTGTGTCTCATTTTTGGCCTTCAAATTTTTTGTCTAGGTCTGGCTTGCTCCTCAGAAATGGTTGGAAAACTTCTATCTCATTGAATGTCCATTTTCCCCCAGAAAGAATATACTCAGCTCTGCTGGATAGGTGACTGAATTGTAAACCCAAATATTTTATATTCCTGAATATTATATTCCATGCCTTTTGATGCTTTAATATAGAAGCTACTAGATCCTGTGTGATCCTGACAGTAGCTCCATGGTATTTGAAAGGTTTTTTTTTGGCTGTTTGAAGTCTTTTTTTCTTAGTTCTGTGGCTCCCAAATTTAGCTATTATATTGCTGGGAATTGTCATTCGATGATTTCTTTCTGGAGGTGATCTGTAAATTCTTTCAATTTCAATATTATTTTCTTGTTTGAGGATCTCTGGGGAATTATCTTTGAACACTTCTTGTAATATGATACCCAAGGTTTTTTCTTCATTGTGGCTTTCAGGTAGTCAAATAATTGTCAAATTTTCTCTCCTAGATATATTTTCTTGGTCAGTTATTTTTTCAATATTTCATGTTTTCCTCTATTTTTCATTCCTTTGATTTTGCTTTATTGTTTCTTGGTGTCTCATAAACTCATTAGTTTCTAAATGGTGAATTCTGATTTTTTAAGCCTGATTTTCCTCTGTAAATGTTTGGTTCTCTTTTTTTTTTCAAATGGCCCATTTCTTTTTGCATTATTAATTTCTTCTTGCATCACTTTCATTTCTCTTCCCTTCTTTCCTTCTGCCTCTCTTACTTGGTTTTTGAAGTATTTTTTGTGCTCTTTCAGAATATGTGTCCAATCCATATTTTTCTTTTGGAGTTTTGTATAAGTAGAGAATTTTGCACCTTTAATACATTCCCCAGAATTCCTTTCATCTCCCAGCATCACTTTCCCTATGTCCTCATATTTGCATTTTTCACATGTTGCATATAGTTTGCAGTAAGAGCTTCCTCTTCCTCTTTTTTCTGCATGTGGGGCTGAGGAAGGTGGCTTTTTGCTTTTAATTTAAACATTTATTAATAATCATTTTAACATGGTTACATGATTCATGCTCCTACATTCCCCTTCACCCCCCGCACTCCCCCCACCCATGGCTGACGCACATTTCCACTGTTTTTGTCATGTGTCCTTGTGATCAAGACCTATTTCGAAATTATTGGTGGTTGCATTGGTGTGGTAGTTTCGAGTCCACATCCCCAATCATGTCCACCCCGACCCATGTGTTCAAGCAGTTGCTTTTCTTATATTTTTCCTCTCCTGCAGTTCTTCCTCTGAATGTGGGCAGCATTCTTTACCATAGATCCCTCAGAATTGTCCTCGGTCATTGTATTGCTGCTGGTACAGAGGTCCATTACATTCGATTTTACCACAGTATATCAGTATCTGTGTACAATGTTCTTCTGACTCTGCTCCTTTCGCTCTGCATCAGTTCCTGGAGGTCTCTCCAATTCTCCTGGAACTCCTCCAGTTTATTATTCCTTTTAGCACAATAGTATTCCATCACCCGCATATACCACAGTTTGTTCAGCCATTCCCCAATTGAAGGACATACCCTCCTTTTCCAGTTTGTTGCCACCACAAAAAGCACAGCTATAAATATTTTTGTACAAGTCTGTTTATCTATGATCTCTTTGGGGTACAAAACCAACAATGGTATGGCTGGATCAAAGGGCAGGCATTCTTTTATAGCCCTTTGAG
>NC_058133.1:147253272-147284592 GCF_016433145.1 Gracilinanus agilis | reverse complement strand
ATAACATTTCTCTACATAGGAATACAGATAATTAGATCTTACTGAGGCCCTTAAAAAGGCAAATTTGAAAATTATAAGTTTTCTTTCTTTCCCCTCTGTTTCTTATTTACCTTTTCATGTTTCTCTTGATTTTTGTGGTTGGATATCAAACTTTCCATTTAGCCCTGGTCTTTTCTGTGCAAATACTTGGAATTCTTCAATTTTGTTGAATGCCCATACTTTCCCCTGGAAATATATAGTCAATTTTGATGGGTAGTTGATCTGTGGTTGCAGGCCCAGCTCTCTTGCCTTTCTGAATATTGTATTCCAAGCCTTATGGTCTTTTAGCGTGGAGGCTGCCAGATCCTGTGTGATCCAGATTGGTGTTCCTTGATATTTGAATTGTCTCTTTCTGGCTTCTTGTAAGATTTTTTCTTTTGCTTGAATGCTCTTGAATTTGGCAATTATATTTCTGGCCATTTTCTTACCTGGATCGAATGTCGTGGGTGTTCTATGAATCCTTTCAATGTCTATATTGCCCTCTTGTTGTAGGACTTCAGGGCAATTTTGCTGAATTATTTCTGTTAGTATGGAGTCCAGGTTTCTATTAATTTCTGGTTTTTCTGGAAGACCAATTGTTCTCAAATTGTCTCTTCTAGACCGGTTTTCTTGGTCTGTCACTCTCTCATTGAGATATTTCATATTTCCTTCTATTTTTTCAGTCTTTTGACTTTGTTTTATTTGTTCTAGTTGTCTTGAGAGATCATTAGCTTCTAATTGCTCAATTCTAGCCTTTAGGGACTGGTTTTCGGCTCTAAACTTTTTGTTTTCAGCTATGATCTTTTCAATCTGGTCATTTCTGGTGTTCAATTTGCTTATCAGTTCATTTGATTTCTGAGCCTCACTTTCCAATTGCAAGATTCTACCTTTTAAACTGTTATTTTCTTGCCAGATCTCTTCCATCTTCTTCAGAATCTCAGTTTTGAACTCCCCCATAGCTTGTGACCCGCTTTCCTTATTTGAAGAGGGTCTGGATGCTTGTTTGTTCTCCTCCTCTGTTTGCTCGGTTGTCTGGATTTTCTCTGTGTAAAAGTTGTCGAGTATTAAAGACTTCTTTTTCTTGTTGTTTATCTTTCTCTTCTGAACTTCCTGAGTCTGGGTAGCCATCATTAGCCCAGCAGCTTCTCAGCTTTATCCTGGCGCTCAGGGTCTGTCCGCGGTCTTTTGGCTCCTGAGGTCTGAGTTCTGTTTTTTTCCAAGGTCAATCCCCCTGGTGGACACCCTTGCTTGATCCTCTGCTGGAGGTTCCTTTATAAGTCTCAGGGTGCTGCTTCCACAGTCGTATACCCGTCTACGCTGGTTCCCCACTCAGGGTTTCAGAGCTTTAGCTCTTGGCTGTGTCTGCCTCCACCCACACCTCTGCTGAGCCTGCACTCTGCTCCTACGCTTAGAGTTCGCGTGCGTTCTTTGGCTTTTTGGGGTCCCAAATCTTGCTGCTCTCAGTAACAGGCCCTGGTGCTGCCAATGACTCGATGGGTGCCCCAAACTTGCTTTATTTCTTTTTAGCTGGCTTCGGCGCTATAGGTGTTGTGTGTGGAGAGAGTGGGGGTGAGGTGGTTGCTCAGCCCGTGATTTAGTGAGAGCTGTTTCACTCCTTTATAGCATGGAAATGTCCCGATTCCACGTACCTTCCACGCTACACCCTGTTGTGGGGTTCCTCCATTCGTCTGGACTTGTTTTTATGTCCCCTTGAGGAGTCTTGTGTGTTTCAGTCAGGAGAGGTTAAGAGCTGCTTTTTACTCTGCCGCCATCTTAACCCGGAAACTCTGCTCTAGCTTTTTTATGTTAATTATTATTAATGAATCTTACTAAATATAATATTTAGAATATTGGATATTAATTTTGAAACTCACATGTTGGTGACTACGAAGGAAGAAAATTCTTAAAAAAAACTTTTTAAGGCTTTGAGAAAATAATAGAGAATGGATAAATTTTCTAGCCTGTGCTCCTGATGTTTTTCTCTGCCTGCCTGTCTGCTTATGAGCCAATAGAGCCACTGCTTCTTTGCCTGCTACTGCTGCTGTTGCTGCCACTGTCCTGAGAGCCTGGAAGCAGTTTCTCCTCATCCTGCATGCTCTTGAGAAGCGTGCTCTGCTGCCACCTCCCATTGCTATCTGAGTTGAATCACTGTGAAGAGGGTGACATATAAAAAATCCTTCCACCCCAATCCCTTCTCCCATCCAACGTGGATTTCCAGCCTGTCCTAGCCATTTTCAAAAATGGAACATAGTATGGAGCAACAAACCTCGCTATTCAGCCCCACCCCCTTCTAGTTTCAAGCAGATTTTTTTAAAGCTGACTTTGGGCTCCTACTGAAGGCTACTACTGAAAGTTTTATTTGTTTGTTTTCACAAGGATGGGGGAAAGCCCCAAATCAGTGGATTTTAAGTCAGAGTTTTCAGGATTTTGTCTCTAATTGATATTTTTTTCCTTTCTTTTTCTCCTGTCAAAGAAAGGCCAGTCCTTCATATGCAAACACTCTATTGTTCTCCCTTGCAGTTTTGCCCTTAGGGAAGAGGGCACAGAAGAATACTTTTCCAAGCCTCCTAGCTAACTCTAAAAAAAAATTTTTTTTTCTTTCTCTTTGCCTTGAAGTAATTATATTTTGTTTTCCCATTGAGCTAGCTTTATTTAAGGAGTAAACTTGTTAAAAAGCATGGCTCACTCGATGAAAGAGCAGTGCATTACCTATCTCAAGCAGCTCAAAGTTTTGGAGTGTCTTTTCTTACAGTAGTTCCTGAGTGCACGGGTCCTTGAGCTTGGCTTGAATAATCCTGAGATTCAGGGGAGAAATTCATCTCCACACACCACCTTGCCATTTAGGTCTTCCCAGCCTCAGCAACAAACCCATATGAGATTTGTCCACACTATGCCCAGTGAGTATATGGGGACCCCTGAGCTGTGACAAAAGAAATGCAAATGGATGAAAATACTGGGAGAGGGGAAGGAACCATAAAAGATATCTGGAAGTTTATTGATGTTAACCTTTTGAGTTTTATTTCCCCTCTATAATAGTCAAGAAGTCTATTGAAATTGGAAAAACGATTTTTTTTACTTCACTGCCTACGTCCCTGTCATTCTTATTGTATATTGCTTATTGCTTTAAGACTTAATTTTTTTAAGTTTATCTGTATTAATCTAATCAATACTATTCTGTTATACTGAATCATTTTAAGGCCCTATGTTTTTGCCTATTCTGTTATATTGATTTTTTTATTTGTACCATTCCCTATGATTGTCCTGAATAACATATCATTGTAAAAGCCCATAAATCCTTATGTATGCTGGATTTGTCACCTGATCCATCAAGGACACATGTTGCTTATACAGCCTTTGGAATATATACAATTGTATACCACCTCTGGAGAATTTAATGACAAGAATTTAAATTGATTTTAAGAGATCTTCAGAAATGATTTTAGATATCTAGTACCTTCTGGAATGATATTTATATATCATATTTCCATATGATATATCATAATCATATATATTATAAAGAATGTTGAATTAAAGGTAGAGAACAAAATAGAAGTTCCTGCCAAAATTATTTTTATATAAATCAGGAAGCCAAAAGTAGCTTCTGCATGCATGATATTTTAACTCTTCATTTTAATCTATTTCCACCAAAACAGTCTAGATTTCCTGGTGATGTTATAGACCTCAAAAGGTTTTCATCAGCAGTATAGAGGTTTATGTTTTTTATAGGCTTTTCTGCCAAATTTTGGAATAATGGCAGTAATAGACTTTGTTAAAAATACCTTTGCCAAGGTTGAAAGAATCATTACATTTGTAGAATTTGTGACAAATATCCATCATTCATAGGTTTTTAAAAACCCATACAGCAAGCGGCTATATAGCAACTCATGTGAATCCTATATTATAGTGGTTTTATTTGTTAATGTCATTAACTGGGCTATTGTGAATTTTGGTAATTTTGGTACTTTCTTTAAACGTATGTTATCTACTATACTACTGTTCTTTATAAAAACTTGTTACTTTGTGAAAATCATTTGCACTCACATAATGTTCATGACCAAGTTAAAAAGGAAATGGATCTGATTTTGGGGGTGAGAAACCTTTCTATTCTACCTTTCCTTGGCTGACACAGTGTGTCACTGATTGTAAGCTATATATATTTTTATTTTTAAAACATTTTTATTATTGATTTTTTTCCTTGTATGTGCAATATATTATTTGAGTTTTACTTTTTCTCTCCTTTTTTTCTCTATTTTTTGGACTTGAAGTACATGTTACTTGTATTAAAGTTTTTTTTTAATTTTGCACTAGGGTAAGTTTAAAAATGTCCTTTAACCCTAATGTCAATGCATACCCAAAAAAGCTTTACCTATAGAAATGATGCCATTTATTGTTTTAAAAAAATATGGGACTTTGCCTAATTATTCTGATTCCAAGAAAAAGAAACAAAAAGAGCCATTACACAGTGCCAAAGAAGCACAAAGCTAATCTGCATAGTACCTATTGAGTACAAGGTGAGAGACCAACCAATCCCAGTGGGATTGATGAGATTTTGAGCCAAGACAAGAGGATTTGAACTTGTTTCGGGTTCAAGGTTATGGTGGTTTTGACATATGCCAGAGGCAGGACTTCTCTGTGCCCTAACAAGCACCTCATTTTGGCTACCATCCTGGCTCCCATAATCTAGTCTCTTTTCTGTCTTTCATAGTGTGGCAAATTTTCTGTAGTCCTGGCTACTGATTGGGTAAGTGCATAACTACATAAATCACCTTAATTGGACCCTTATTCAAGGACCTGCTATAATTACTTAGATTTTTAGACATAAGACTTTGATATTTTATATTTCATCCACAAGCTATTTTTCTCTTTTATATGGATTTCTTGATTTTTTTATTTTCTTTTGACAATTGATTAATATACCTCATAACTCAGTCATGCATCCTTGAATGATCCCTGTGTTTGTTATTATCCTCCTCAGAGGGGAAGATTATGGTACTGTTATGAATTTTGATTTGAATTTGAGCTTAATTTAGAATAAAAGACTACTTCTCAGAATCCAGAATGCAAACTTTTTGGAGAAGGCTCCACGAAGATGCCTGCAGAGACCACATGCTGCACCAGAAGATCCAGGGTGATCTTTGGGATGTACAGAATGGAACTATTGGGGGTTGAGTGCATTTGTTTGAATGTACACTATGCTGAAAAAGGGGACTGCCCCAAAATAGGCCTTTTGTCAATGTAACAATCATTGGTTTTGCTCTTTTTTCTTTTATTTCCTTTTTATCCCCAAGTTATTTTAAGTTTTAAATTGATTATCTTTCCATAATCCATTGGGGAGACTAGTCTCCCAAAGGATCACAAGAGGGCATATATAGAGAATGCCTTTCATCTCCCAGCATCCCTTTCCCTGTATCCTCACGTTTGAGTTTTTCACATTTTGTATATAGTTTGCTGTAGGCACTTCCTCTTCCTCTTTTTTCCATGTGTGAGGCTGAGGAAGGTGGCTTTTTGCTCTAGCTTTTTTATGTTAATTCTTATTAGTAAATCTTATTAAATATAATACTTAAAATGTTGAATATTAATTTTGAAACTCACGGTTTGCATGTATTTCCTTTGCTTTCGCTGTCCCCTTCTGTCTCCATAAAAATTCCTTAGATTTATGTGCTTTTTTTGGTTGTTTGCTCATTTTTCCTATCTAATTATAGTTAGGCTCTATTTTCTGGGAAGTTGAGGTACCCTCTTAAATTTCAGTCCTTCCTTGATGCTATTTTCAACTTATTTTCTAGGTTGTTACTAGTTTACCACATGGCCTTGTGGCTGGGAGCTCTGAGAGCCCCCTCCCAATGTTGATTCAATTGTCCCTTGAGATGCTGACAGCTTAAAGACTTTCCTCAGGCTTGGAAGTAAGCTTTTGATCTCACTCTGAAATTGATCAGGTCAGGGGTTGATCAAATTCTAGCCCCAGGCTTAGGCTCAAGATTTTTATCTCACTGTGTTCTTGATTCAATTAGATACACCCTTTATTGCCCTTTCCTGGAGATGTACCCTTAGTTTTGGGCAAAAAGTTTGGCAGTGTTAAAGGGAGGCTACCTTGGTGAACTGTGTCTTCACTTCAAACTATAGATTATGTCCTCATCCCAAGGCCAGACTGGAATTCCTAGCTTCACTCTGGGCCTACATGGATCAGCCCACTCCAGCCCAAATTGCCCTGGGCTGCAGCCTCAGACTTCTCCACAGGTTTGAAATTTCAATGGGTGTGAGTTGGCTTGGACCACTATTTGCCCAAGCAGGCTCTCAGGGTCTGAATGTTAGCTTGGAATTAAATTCGGAACCTGTGACAGCAGATGACAGTTTGGGGAGAGTGGGATGTTGGTGTTTGTTCTTGGCTTGCTCTTCACTCCTTGCTATAGTCTCTTGTTGGCCCTACTCCTCTCTCACCCCAGTTTCTTTGATGGTCTCTGCCTACCTATTAGGTTTTTCTTTTCTTGAAAATTGTTTCTCTTCATCTCCTTGTTAGTTTTTTCACTCCTATATTTGTTTTTTGGGGATATTTTAATCTTGGTCAGAGAATATTCTTATGGTGAAATAGAGCTGCTGCTCTAATTAATCCTCCATCTAGCTCCAGTCTTTCCCCCTATTTTTTGATTTCTTTGTATATAGATTTAGTAGTGGTATTGCTTGGGCAAAGGTATGCACAGGTTGATGATCCTTTTTGCATTGTTCCAAATTACTTTCCCCAATGGTTGGATCAGTTCAAAGTTCCACCAATAGTGTATTAGTGTCCCAGTTCTATCACCTCCCCTTTCCCACCAGACCCCCACAACATTTGTCATGTGAATCCCCCTTTCTAAAAGCTAATTGACTTTGGCTAAATAGTTGATATTTACAGATAATCATGATAGAAAGCATGCTAATGAAATTTTGTCTGATTTTTGCTTATAAAAGATACTGCTCAATTCCTGAAGGATAATATAAACACCTGTGAGGACTGTTCTAAGTATATAAGCTCAAAAAATCCCTAAATATCCTACTATTTGTCAAGCAATGAATAGTAACATGGTAAATGGAGAGTTGTCCTTGTATCCAAAAGAATTTGGGTAATGTTGGGCCCCTGATACATGGCCCTGGGGAAGTCAATTAACAATTTAGCTACCAATGTGACTTCAGAAAAGTCATTTTATCCAAAAGGATTTCATCATTTATAAAATAAGCAAATTGGCCTACATTATCCCTTCCATATTTAGCATTCTCTGCTTTAATGAAAATATGCACGTGGATATATGCATTTCTACACTAAGCTTTCTAGAAAGTCAATTTTTTTCAGTAATTGGTTCTTACGTTCAAAGGCATGTTGCCAGAGAAATCATTTATTTTAAGAAGCTATTTCTTTAATTTCTAGTACATCAATTCAATACAGAAAATTGCTTGTTTCCTCTCTTTCTGGATTGCTTTCTGTCAGCATTAATATTTCTTCTCAGAAGCCTGCAATTCAGGAACAACTTCTTAGTACCAAACAAGTTCAAGGCCTGGCATTTATATCTGAGTCAACCTTTTGAACATCTAAATCTGAATCAGAGGAGTCCCCTCCCACCTCAGTGCTTTACTTACAGAAAGCCCAGAATGCAATCACAAGGTGTTAATGAGGTGTTAGACTAACTGCAGAAATGAATTTGTGCCCTGATCCCTTCAGAAAGTGTGAACACATCTCTGATCGAATGAAAGAACAGGTTTGGCTAAGCAAACAAATTAGTCCTGATGCTGGAGACTTTAAATGTTTAAGCCCTGAAGAATGTGAAAGGTTCAAGGCAATTGCAAGAGCTAGGGAGTGAGACCTCTGGAAAGGAAGAAGAGAGGATTTCTTTCTTCTCTTCTCCCTATTAGTGGTTGATTAAAGCAGCATAGCAGGAGAAACTCCATCCAAATCAATAACAAAAATACAATTAGCTATCTTCAGCCAGAAATCTTCAGATACGAAATCCAGCACCTAGCATAGGATTAGGCCATGTTACTTGCTGAATACTTATATATCCACTTATTAAATCTGGTGGAACCTAGAGGTTTTTAGGAAGAACTTTTGTTTTGTTTTGTTTTGTTTTTAAACCCTTGTACTTCGGTGTATTGTCTCATAGGTGAAGGATTGGTAAGGGTGGGTAATGGGGGTCAAGTGACTTGCCCAGGGTCACACAGCTGGGAAGTGGCTGAGGCCGGGTTTGAACCTAGGACCTCCTGTCTCTAGGCCTGACTCTCACTCCACTGAGCTACCCAGCTGCCCCTAGGAAGAGATTTTGGTTGTATACAAGGTGACAATTCCTTCCATCCTTACTTAAACATCAATGTCCTAAAACTGATATCAAGGACCTTGAATTTTTGCTCTGAATATTAAGAAAAGATAAGAGAAGTCTTAGTGACTAAATCATAAGTTTTAGATGTAGAGTAGTCCTTAAGAGCACTTCTTTCCTCAACTTAAAAATGGTAAAGGGATACAAATAGACAATCCTCAGATGAAGAATAAATTAAAAGTATTTTAGTCCAATGAAAAATGCTCCAAATCATAACATGATCAACATGAAATATGTATTGTATGATGACATATGTACAACCCATTTCATATTGCCTACCTTCTAGAAAGGAGGATTGGAGTGGGAGGGGGAGAGCACATGAATTGCAAGATGTAAGAAAATGATTACTTAAAATAATATCCATATGTGATCTAGAAAAAATTAAAATTAAATAAAAACAAAAGAAACAAGACCTCATCTTCATCTCATTAGTTCTCTGATGTAAGATGAATACCTATTATAGTCCCTATCACATGGGACTGGATATTTTTTTCTTAAAAGATACTAAAATCATATTCTAGATCATCCTGATTTTATAGATGTAGCTGGGACCCAAAAAGAATCAGTAAATAAGCCAAGTTCACATAGGTAGTAGTAAATAGTAAAGAAGAGACAGGATTAAATCCAAAACTCCTTCCTTCCTTTCCAAAACAGTATAGGACATCTATTATCTGATCTCTGGAGAAGCTTGTGTTGGAGAGTACAGTGACTGTTTTGGGTGTATTTAATTCTGAACCTTCAGAAATATGAGTAGAAACATCAAAAAGTCTGGTATATTTTTACATGGATTTTTAAATATATTTTTAACATGGATCATGAACTCCCTGAGGTGAAAATTATTGCTTTTTAATGTTATGCTTTTGTTTATATATTCAGATTAGATATTGAGTTTGTACACAGAACTGGCAGCCTCAGGCAGTAATTTCAATTAAGTAGGAAAATGGCTCCTGCACATTGCAGAAAAACCAGGTAGTTTCTGCTTTTTCTACTTTTACTCACTCATTTCCAATATCTCTCTGACTTGCTCTTTCTTCGTCTCTGTTCAGTTCAAATACATTTCAGTAAGTGTTTTCTGGGTTGTAAAGCTAGAACCACCAATTACAACTGATTTTAAAACTATATAATATTTAAAATTTTTTTCAATTACATGTTGATAAAATTTTTAATAATTATTTTTAACATTTTGTAGTCCATGTCCTGTCTCTCCCTTCCACCTCTCTCCCTCTCCAAGACAGCAAGTAATATATGTTATATACTTGTTATCATACAATACATATTTCCATGTTCATCATGCTGTGAAAGATGACACACATTGCTTATGATAGGAAAAAATATTGGAGGAAATAAAATGAAGAATGGTATGCTTCAATCTACATTCAGACTCTGTTAGTTCCTTCTATGATAATGGATAGCAATTTTCATTATGAGTCTTTTGGAGTTGTCCTGAATCTTTGGATTGTTGATAATAGTTAAGTTATTCACTGTTGATCATCATACATTAAAATACATGCTATTTTTATTATTTTCATTGCTGAAGGTTTCTATAAATTAACTACTTAATAATTCACTGTACTCTTAAAATGAATGGTTTGGCTTTTCAATAAATCAAGAAATGTTTGTAACATACCTATGATTGTCAAGGCATATGATTTTAAATTAATATATGAGTATGACTAGAAATGTTTTCTCTCTTTACTGTGACAAGAGCAAAAATCAAACCAAAAAAACCAAACCTGAACTAACAAAAAACACAATTAAATACTCCCTGGTTGTTGTCTACTATTGGGAGTGGGACTGGTAATGAGAGTGCTGTAGTTATGGATACAGGGATTTGGGTGGAGAGTTAAATGCTAGTGAGATTATTAATACCTTCAGATACAAATTTTGTAATGTTTAGTAGTTTTAAGAGAATTTAAAGCTGAACTTTAAGATAACTTATAGCTGAACTTTAAGAGAACTGCTGAACCAGCTCCTTAAAGATAAGAGATTCCAAAAAATTAGAGCTGTCCATATATTTTTTATCATTTTGTGATTATTCAAAGAGTTTGCCCAACAGTGTAAAAATTATCAATAAAAAAGAAAGCCCAACCAAGCTCTTAAGGAATTTATATTCTAATGGAACAACAACATATTAAAATAAATTGAAAAAGTATTGGTACTGGGTGGGCAGAGTGGAATTTACATATCCCCAAAAATTGTTTAAATGTGAAAGTATGAACAGGTGGTTGGTTATAGAAAATTGTTGGCAAAATTGGCCTTTTCCCATCACATATTTCCATAAAAGATATCCTGAATATTTGAATAAACCCTAGTAATGAAGATTTTTCCAAGATGAAAAAAGTCATATAAATTAAGAGTGATGCTATGCCAGAATGCTTTTAAAATTTTTAATATTCTAATACAGATTTCCAGTGTATGTAGTTTAGTTTCCTAATTTCATCATCTTAATTAGCAAAGCCACTTTCCAGTATTTTCTTTTTCTGTGAAAATACTGGAAATACTTTATATGAAATGACACAAAGTGAAGTAAACAGAATCTGAAGAACATTTTACACAGTTACAGCAATTATGTACAATGAATAGCTGCAGATGACTTAACAATTAATAGCAGCACAAGGATCAAGGACAACTCCAAGGGACTCATGAACAAAAAGGCTCTCCACCACAACAGAAGGTACTAATGGAGTCTGAATGAATATTGAAGCATGTTATATTTCACTTTATTTCCTCTAGTGTAAATAACATGTCTTCTTTCACAATTTGACAAACATGGAAAAATGTATTGTGTAAAAAGACATGTACAACCTATTTCATATTACCTACTATCTTTGGGAGATTGGTGAGATGGGAGGGAGGGAGAGAACATCGATCACAAAATATCAGATAACAATATTTAAAATTGTATTGATACATACATAATGGCTATTGCTTGTCATGAAGAAAGTGATTCAGAAGAATATGGAACATTTGAAGATTAAATATCTGTTTAAAAAATGAGTATCTGGAAGTGGATTTTGGATTCATAGATTAATGTTTAAAATATAGCAATTATGGGTGGTTATCAAAAATATAGAATGTAATATGGTAAGCACATTTGTATGGAGTCTTCTGAATCTGAACAAGGCAGGGTTTCACTTCATATACTTAACTTACAACTCCTATTCTATTCTCTCAGCAGGTTAAAATGACAAGCTCATCTAAACTTTATAGAGCAGTTTGCAGTAGTTAAATAAGCATTTCATATTTCACTCTGTCTCCAAATTATCTGAACATCTCCCTCCAGGTCAAAGTCTTTTAGAAAGCCAGGGTATTGGTACAGTTACTTCCCTTATGACTGATCATCCTCTTTAATGCAGAAACCCTACCTGCCACTTGTCAGTTCTAAATGAGAAAACCTAAGATTGCTGACAAGTTGCATTCACAATGTTTCTTCCAACTCAGGATCAATATTCTGTTATTTATACTCAGTAAATAAATAAAACCAAAGAGTCGGCAACAAGTTTAGCATTTGTGATCTTTAGTGGGCTTTTACTTGTAGTCAACCATTTTTATTGGGGTGAGAAAAGGACATTGATCTCATCCCAGTCCCAATAGACAACTAAAAGTCCTACAATGCTCAGGAGATAGAAAGAAAATAGGGTGAAATGTTGTAGTTCACTCCCTTTTTAAAATGCAATTCGTCTTTGGCTTTTCTTGTTTAACAGTCAAAAGGGAGAATACTTCATCACCTCAAAGCACAAGTCCCTTCAGTGCTGATTCACATATGTCTTTGGAATATCTAGAAGTTCCAATAAGATATCCAGTACATGATCCTTTGGATATCCACTCTATACTATATTCACAAGTTCTTTAATTCTAAGCTATATATACTCAAGGTGGAATTTTCTAGGGCAGCAACAAAGAAGACTTTAATGGGAAATGTGTAGGACTAATCATTGTTTGAGTACAGACTAGTTTCACAAAGTGTATATTAGAATCTAGGTTATATTTATTCATTGTATAGGCAAAGCTTATTAACACAGTGACAGGAATGATTCTAGGTTCAGGAATAGAGAATCTCATTTCCCCTCGAGCCAGCTACCTCCATTTCTACCTCAGTTCCTCATCATCAGTACTGCTTTAGGACAAAAACAATGACATTCTCTAAAACCTTAATTCTACTGAGTTGGCAGCTATTCCTCTTGTCTATTTACATCAATCAACAGAGACAATATTGCTTCATGAATTATACCTCCTGACTCCAAAAAACAAAACATCTATTGTAAAGTGTTATAAGACAGATGGCATTTCCCTCAGAGAAACAAATTTATAGTTGTGGATCATATCCTTGACCAAGGGTTTAACATCAAATAAATCATAGGTATAATGAACAATATGCCATAAATATGTCATATTTGATAATGAATCATGTCAAAAATGCCAGAAGAAAGTGAGAAAAATAATCAGAAAGTTGGTAGTAATTCTGTGATGAACTTGAGGGAGGACATAGGTATGTTGCAATCTTTATTGTCAGAGGGAATATCCAAATTATAGAGATTATAGGTGGAACCAAGATGGTAGTTTAGTAGCAGCAAAAGCTGAAACTGCTCTGACAATCCCTTAAGACCAATCTTTAAAAAGCACCTCAAAATGACAGGAATAAAAAACGAACAGCAAGATGGAGTTAAGGGGCTCTCCCACTGAACACAACTTGAAAGGTAAGCTGAGAGAATTGATTTTCATAGGATAAGGGGGGATCAGAAGCACAACTGCATACAGAGGAGTGCTGGTTCAACCCCCCACCCCCTCACCTACTACACCAGGTTCCATGACTGGGCATAGGATAATTTAAGAATCCCAGGACATTGGCTACATCAACAAAAGAGGGCTTCAGACCCACCCCTTGAAGTCCCATGACCTGGCACCTGCCTGAAGTAAGGCCCAGTAGCACTGGACCATTTCAACCCTACTCTGCTGTGGTGTGTATTGACACATGTAATGACTTAAGGCTAATAAAACACTTCATATACCCTTATTCGAGACTTGCAAAAAAATTTTAAATGTAGGAAATGCTAGAAATATTTCATTGACTTATTCCTAAATCAAATGTATCTCTGAAAGAGATTCATCTTGGGAGTTGAAGAGCTTTAAAGATTCCACAATATGTAAGGAAATTGAAATCTATAGACATGAAAGGGATACTATATAAGAACATTCTCTATTATTCCTACTTGATTTTTAAAAATATGTTAATTCAATGATTTTAGAACTTCATGGGAAAAGGAAAGTGAGTTAGAATTTGGCAGAAAATAGATTTAGAATGAAATCTTATTCCATGTATCATGTATATAAATAAAATTAATACATTAAAATTATAAGAAATAGCTAACTATGAATATAAAATGAATTTCACAGCTATAGATTGAATATTAATTCCTTATCCTTTAATAGGGAATAGTATAAAAGATAAAACATTC
This sequence comes from Gracilinanus agilis, assembly GCF_016433145.1. Lineage (NCBI taxonomy): Eukaryota > Metazoa > Chordata > Mammalia > Didelphimorphia > Didelphidae > Gracilinanus > Gracilinanus agilis. The sequence continues at coordinate 147,270,782 of NC_058133.1, read as the reverse complement.
TCAATTATATAAAATTTTTAAACAATTATACTAAGAAAACCAATGGTAAAGAATTTGATATTTCATCTGAAAAGGTGCTAAATTGTGGCAATTCTTGTATGCTCTGTTAAAAGAAAATTGGATTTATATCATAGTATATTGGTTTGTACACTGGCTTTGCTACTAATGACCTTATTAAGTCTGTGGGGAAGTCACTTACAATCTCTAGATATGAGTTTCTTCTACTGTAAAAGGAAAAGACTATTGGACAAATCTCTGAGGTCCTTATTGCTTTCAACATATGATCATGTTACTCAGTAATCTTGTTATTGTGAATTTACCCAGAAGGAAGTTATATATATTTATATACACATAAATTTTATTCATATACATATTTTACATGAATATTTTCCACTTAAAGAAGCACTATTTGTAACATTTGGATACCATGGTAATTACAAGAGTTAGAGTGCCATGCGTAGTCAACAACAAACTGCTGAAAAAAATCATAGCTACTATCTCTGACAAAGGCCTCATTTCTCAAATATATAGAGAAATGTCTCAAATTTTTAAGAAGGCAAAGCATTCTCCAATTAACAAATGGTCACAGGATATGACCAAGCATTTCTCAAATGAAGAAATTAAAATCATATTTAGTCATGTAAAAATTTTGTTCCAAATCATTATTAATTAGAGAAAGGCAAATTAAAACAACTTTGAGACTACTTTATACCTATCATATTGGCTAATATTACAAAAAAAGGGAAATGATAAATGTTTTAGGAGATGTGAAAAAAATTGAGACATTAATACACTCTTGTTAGAGCTATGAATTCATATAACCATTCTGGGAAGCATTTTGGAACAATATTCAGAAGCCATCAAACTGGACATACTCTTTGACCCAAAAACACTACTACTTATTCCCAAAATGCCAAAGATAGGGGAAAGAACTTATTTGTACAAAAATATATTTATTGCATCTCTTTTTGTGGTGGCAAGAACTTGAAACTAAAGGAATGTCAGTCATTTGGGGAATGGCTAAACAAGTTGTGGTCTGTGATTGTAATGGAATAGTATTGTGCTATAAAAAATGATGAACAAGACAATCACAAAAAATACTGGGAAGGCTCACATGAAGTGATTCAAAGTAAAATGAGCAGAACCAGGAGAACATTGCACTCAGTGACATCAATAATGTGTGATGATCATTTGTGAATAATTTAACTATTAACAGCAATGCAAGATTCCAGGATTATTCCAAAAGACCACCCACCTCCACAAAAGGAACTGATGGAGTCTAAATACAGATTTAAGCATACCATTCTTCATTTTACTTCCTCCATGATTTTTTTCTCTAGTGTAAGTAATATGTTTCTTCTTTCACTATATGATAGCATGGAATTAGGTAACACATGTAAGGCCTATACCATATTAGCTACTACTTTGATATGGTGGGAGGAATGGGAGAGAAGAAGAGAATTCAAAATGTCAGAAAATCATTATTGAAAATTGTTTCCACCTGTAATTGGGGAAAAAAGTAAAACATTTTTAATTCAATCTCAAAAATGCTACATTTTAAAAAATAATCTGCAAGTGATTGTGTCAATTTTGTTCACAAATTTAAATGATTGTCTTTTATTGATGATTATTACATTTAAAATAAATGCCTCAAAATTATTTTAAGAGAAAAATGAGGAAAAATAAAGGGGCTTTGCATTGCAAAGAAGATTTTGTCAACTCCACATGAATTTTTGAATGATACTACATTCATTACATATTTTATTTTGTCCTTTGTTCAGTGATGTTATATAGAAAAGGAATTAGGTTTCTTCAACTGGGCACAAAAGATTGGAAATAGGCAGAATAGAATGTAAGTTAAGGAGGAGGATGATACTGGCTCCATTATGAGAAAAAAAATCAACAACTTCTTAGAGTCAACCAGAGTTCAATAGGCTTAAGCAAGAGGAATAAGTTTCCCATCCACAAAAAGTTTTATGTAAAGGATGGTTTACCATTTATCAGAAATGCTGAAGCAGAGGGGGCACCTGGGTAGCTCAGTGGATTGAGAGTCAGGCCTAGAGATGGGAGGTCCTAGGTTCAAATCCAGCCTCAGACACTTCCCACCTGTGTGACCCTGGGCAAGTCACTTGACCCCCATTGCCCACCCTCACCACTCTTCCACGTAGGAGCCAATACACAGAAGTTAAAGGTTTTAAAAAAAAAGAAATGCTGAAGCAGAGATCCTCAGTAGACTTGATAACCAAGGGGGTTAATTTCAAATCTGAGATTCTATAATTATAGTGTCTGTTGTGGTACAAAATTTTCTGATCTTTGGCTTGAATGAATGTATATTTTACCAAGTCATATCAGTCACATAAATCACCAATCACTTGGGAAAAGTTAGTCTCTGAATACAAATTCATAGATACTCAAGAATACCATTATAAAAGGAAAATAGATTTTATTAATTATATTTTAAACACTTCTCTATTTTTTTTCCTTCCTTACATCAGTAATGTCCTCAGAGTCCTCTGATTTATTTGTTTTTCAGGTAGAAGTGGGTCAGTTTCAGTTTTAGTATTAACTAAATTTTTTATTTACCTACTCATTATTTGATAATTTGATATTCAGAAAAGACAAGGGGAAAATATTATCTCAAAGAAAATGAAGATCAATAGTGTTAAATGCTTTGAAAATCATTTTTAAAGGAAATGAGGATTGAGGAAAAAAATTTCTGATTTGTCAATAATGATGCTATTGACGACCTTTGAGAGTTTCTGTGGAGTGGTCAGGTTGCATAACAAATTACGAAGGTTTAGAAACCAAGAAGGTCACAAGAAGGTAGAGTGAGTAGTAGAGGAAACTACTCAAATGGCCAGTTGAAAGTGAAGAGAGAGAAAGAAAATGCACAGTTCTTTTAGACTTGAAGAGATCTGAGAATATATGTAGGAAGAAAGCAAAGTATGAATGGAAAAGGAAAGAATGATTCAAGAGGGAAACCATTGATGGAACATTAGCAAAAGAAGGGCAGAAGAGGTGGGATCAATGGAGCAGTTAAAAATCAGTTCAAACAGGGATCATTGTTAAATATGAGTGGAAGTGGGCATTTAAAGGATTGCATGACTAATGACCTGATTTTTTTTCCCTCAGTACATTAGTAATTGAGATATTTTGTTCATAGAATGGCCTATTCTCACTCCTGGGTTTAAACAAATTTTGTCTTTTTAATTTTTTCTTCCTCTCGAGTCTCATTTCAGATTTCATTTCCCCTATGAAGCTTGCCCTGATTCTTCCCCATTGCCCTGAAACCACCTTTTTACCCTCCACAAAATACCTCCAAAGATCATGTCCAGGAGGATCTAAAACACTCAGTTCTAAACTCGTACTCGAGACCATGCTTTTTCATTTAACTCTGAAATCTTTCATCCTGCTGCCTAACATATTCCCACTCCTTCTGCCAGGTGTGTTAACCTATTTTCCTCTACTTCATTTCTGTGGCTTCCTATACCAAAGTACCCTGCCCAGGCCATTGTCTAATCTATTAGAATGCTAGCTCAGTAAGGACAGGAAATGTCTTGCTTTTTTCATTTGTGTCTTTAGCACTTCGCATAATGTCTGGCAAGGAGTAATTTTGTCACATGTAATTTTCATTTACACATTCATTTAATCATCTCTACCATCTCACATTTTTCATAGTACTTTGGATATCTTGTAGCATTTATTAAACTTCAATTTATATTGTCATTATTTGCATTCATGTCTTTTCTCTCGTGATTCAATTTCTTAAATATCTTAGTATTTACAATTTCGAGTCACATTTTTTTCCTTACACACAAAGGGTATATGTTAAATGGTTGCTAACTTGAGTTGAAATTAAATTGAATGGAACTTCCAAGTTAAGATAGTCCCAGAGTAGAAGCAAGGCTCTTCCTCTCCTCTCCACTGATCTATATAAAGTGCCTCAAAAGGACAAAACCAAAATCAGATAAGCAAAGGGACTTCACTGTAGGGAAACAGTATGGAAAAGATAGGGTTTAGACCAACATCTCACACTCCACACCAAGATAAACTCAGAATAGGTGAATGACTTGAATATTAAGAAGGAAACTATAAGTAAATTAGGAGAGCACAGAATAGTATACCTGTCAGATCTCTGGGAAAGGAAAGATTTCAAAACCAAGCAAGAGCTAAAAAAATTACAAAATTAAAAAAAATAATTATGACTACATTAAACTAAAAAAGGTTTTGTACAAACAAGTCCAATGCAACCAAAATTAGAAGGAAAGCAAAAAATTGGGAGAAAATCTTTATAACAAAAACCTCTGATATTACTCAAATATACAAAGGGCTAAATAAATTGTATAAAAAATCAAGCCATTCCCTGATTGATAAATGGGCAAGGGACATGAATAAGGCAATTTTCAGATAAATAAATCCAAACTACCAATAAGAACATGAGAAAGTGCTCTAAATCTCCTATAATTAGAGAAATGCAAATCAAAATAGCTCTGAGGTATCACCTCACACCTATCAGATTGGCTAACATGACAGCAAAGGAAAGTAATAAACCTCTGAGGGGATGTGGCAAAACTGGGACATTAATGCATTGCTGGTGGAATTGTGAACTGATTCAACCATTCTGGATGGCAATTTGGAACTATGCCCAAAGGGCTTTAAAAGACTGCCTGCCCTTTGATCCAGCCATAATACTGCTGGATTTATACTCCAAAGAGATAACAAGGAAAAAGACTTATACAAAAATATTTATAGCCATGCTCTTTGTGTTGCAAAATAATTGGAAAATGAAGGGATGCCCTTTGATTGGGGAATGGATGAACAAATTGTGGTATCTGTTGGTGATGGAATACTATTGTGCTCAAAGGAATAATGAACTGGAGGAATTCAATGTGAATTGGAAAGACCTCCAGGAAGTGATGCAGAGTGAAAGGAGCAGAGCCAGAACATTGTACACGGAGACTGATATACTGTGGTACAATCGAATGTAATGGACTTCTGTACTAGCAGCAATGCAAGAATCCAAGACATTTCTGAAGGACTAATGAGAAAGAGAGCTATCCACACCCAGAGAAATAACTGTGGGAGTAAAAACACAGAAGAAAAACAAGTGCTTGATCACGTAGGTCTATTTGGATAGGATTGGGGATGTAGATTCAAAATGATCACTCAAGTGCAAATATCAATAACATGGAAATAGGTCTTCATCAGTGACACATGTAAAACCCAGTGAAATTGTGCATTGGCTACAGGAGAGGGATGGGAGGAGGGAAAGGAAAGAACATAAATTATGTAAACTTGGAAATATTATCTTAATTAAATAAAATTTAAAGTAAATAAAATAAAATAAAAAATCAACTCATGAACTAAAGAAAAGAAATTAAATTGAATGAAATAGGAAAGTCAGAGAGGAGCTTGTAGGAGGGAAAATAAAGAGGTGAATCACCTGTTAACTGGAGTACTGATTCTGAAATGATTACAAGATATGGAAGTAAAAATGCCCAACAGGATTAGAGGTAAGCAGAAAAAATTAGCACTAAAAATCTTCTTCCAAATAGAAGTAATTATTGAAACCAAAAAAAGGTAAATCCAAAAGAGAGAATATACTCAGATAGGTGATAGATTTAATGCTACAAAAGTTAAAAGAGGGGGGAAAAAGTAGTGATAACAGGCAAATGATTTGGTGATAATTGGCTGTTATATATAAATATTTAATTTATATTACTGAGGGTTAAGAAAACAATTGTTGCTTTTTATTTTTTTAAGTTATTATATTTTTATTTTTACATGTCAATATACTTTTAATAGTCATTTTCTAACATTTTGTGATTTATAGCCTTTCCTCTCTCACCTTTACCCTCTCCCCAATATGACCGGTAAGATAGCATAGGTTATACATTTGTTTAATTCCCACTAAATTTTAATTTAATTCCATATTTTCAAGTTCCTCAGGTTGTGAAAGAAGTCATATTGCTTACGTTAGAGAAAAAAATCATGGAAGAAATGAAGTGAAGAATGGATATACTTCAATCTGCATTCATATGCTGTCAGTTCCTTCTATGACAGTAGATAAGATTGCTGGTAGTTATGTACCTAAGAGGGTATATATCACTTTTTTCAAAGACTAGTATTGAAAGAAAAATGAGAAACAGGCAGTCAACAACTCATATAAGTAAACTCAAGTTAAGTTAAGTAGATTCTGGTCTAGCACATAACAAATTAACTATTTGTTATTTGTTAACTTATAGTTGCCTTAAGCATTATTCTAATATGGCTGGCAATACCTATGTTGCTTCTGAAAGTGCCTTACACATTATTTATTATAAATATGTAATATATTGTAATTGTGTTACATTCATATAATATATGTGTGTGTGTTTGTGTGTGTGGGATTCATTCACTCAATGACCACTTATTAAGTGCCTATTATCTACCAGCTAGGCTCTGGGGATATAAAAACAAAAAGAAAAAAAAAGGCCATGCATGATCTTCAGAATTTACACATTCTCCAATTCTTTTGATATCCTTGATATTGCAATATTTGCAATGTGAAAGTCTATCAATCTATCTATCCATCTATCCATTCTATACACATATACATATACAGTGTATATAATATATATTTATGCTTTCAGTTGCATAAAAACTAGTTTAATGGACTTACTTTTACCCTCCATGATACAATATTTCCAATGTGATTTACAATCATTTCAATAGTTTATTTCTCACTTGAAGACTGTGAGTTAACAAATGATCAGATCAAATCATTCTTATTGAGTTCTATATTTATATTCTGAGGTGGGGAGTATGATAGAGGGGAGAAGCAAAAGAGAGGGGACACATCTAGGATTGGCATGGAGAGGGGAGATGGAAGACAGGAGGAAGGAAGAAAAAGAGGGAGAACAGGAAAGAGGAAGTGATGAAGGGGAAGAGGAGAAAAAGAGATAGAGTTAGAGACAGAAAGAGATAGACAAAATATTTTGTTTGTGAATTTGAGATCAAGTCAGGTCCAGTGCCCTAACTTTATATTTGGTATGATGGAAAAGGTTTTTGCATTTGAAATTCTTTTCTTTTTTATCTTTCTTGCTAAAACTGAGATGGAATGAAAAGAAAGCTTTGCCAGCCACCTCTCCATCATTATACACTTCTCACTCTTCTCTCCAGCTCCAATATGGTAGTCTTCTAAAAGCAAAGATCCAAAGGTAGAAAATGGAATTCAAGTAATTTCAAAGGGATTTGCAAAGAAAGCTTCCAAAGCAGCCAGCATTTACTTCTTTTTGTCATATATTGAAAGGGTGATCTGTAACCCTCTGTGCCTCTCAACCCCCCACCCCAAAATGTCTATGACTTTGAGATACCTCTCGCTTATGTGACTACTGCCATTTGGAAAATTCCTGAGTTTCTAAACTTGCTTATGGTAAAGGTAAAGCCTTTTTGATGAACAAATTATTAAATTAGCAATATTTTCTCCCATTTTTCACTATGTTTAATAAATGCCTATTTAATTCTCACTATTCAGTTGTTCACAGCCTATGTAGAATGAATAAAATGACTTATACTTCATACCCTATCTTCGTTTACCTCCTTTTAATGATATTATAGTTCTGGAACCAAATGCAGAAAATCCTCTTTGATTATCTCAGTTGAGATCCAGTAAGAATATATCGTTTTGTTGGCTACATTGGGTGCCAGATATTTAAGCTACCACCATTCACAAGAGACTTTTTCACTTCACAGAATTTCCATCATTTAAATTCAAGTGTTCTAGGGAAACCTCAGGAAATAAATTTTGACAATGATTCTTACATCTTTACTTTTAGGTTTTTCCTTTTTTTTTAATGGACTTGTTAATAGGGTGTCAAATAGTGGCAATATACTAAAGGTAAGCTCAGTGAAATGGATATTTTTCTAACAAGTAATGATATAGCAAAAATCCCTATCTTTTAAAGCAATTTTCAAAAGATAAAGGAGAATAAAGGCTTATTTCAGAGAATACCATAGAGAGAATATGCCTGGCAATTTTATTTTAACTCAGCCCACCCAAGAGATTTCTTCTCACCATTATTTCTCAAAAGGTAGTTGTTAAATGCTTTCCATAGCAATGAGAAAAAAATATTTCAAGTATATATTGACAAATTAAAACCCCAAAATATATAAGAACTTCATTTCCTTTTAAGATAATTTAGACTGATTTAAATTGCCTACAGCCATTATTGATGTGTATGATGATCTCCATATTGATAAATTGACTTTCATAACTTACATTTCAAAGAATGTATGGAATTAAACTTTCTTTTCAAAAAAAAATTTAGACTTTACCTATCTCTGAAATGTTATTTTAGAAACATATTTCTAACAATAATACCCTATTATTTAAAGCACTTTACATAAACTATCTCCTTTGAACTTCACAAAACTCCCTGACATGAAATGTGGACATATTATTCTCATTTTATAGATAAAAAATCTGAAGCTTAGAGAGCCAATGGGGTCACATGTAAGAAGCAGCAGAGCCCTGGCTAAATCAAGTCATAACTCCAAGATCAATAATTTTTCTAATACTTTCTTCTTGACTTCCTCAAGGAATAGTTTTATGTATTTTTCCCAAATAATTTGAAAAATGAGTCACAGGTAAAAGCAAAGGGTTCATAAGTCAAGAGAAATACTGCAAAAAAAGAGAGAAATGTTGCAATGAAAAGGTTCATATGCAGAAATATTCTTATTTATAAATAAAATTACACCTTCTAAAATGATCCTGAAAAGAATGTAAGAAAGCTACAGAATTATTTAAAACCTCAGGAGGCATGATCTTTGACTTCAGAAACCAGGACAAGTGCCATAGTAGATAAAGATGAAGATAATTACTTATCAACAGTGATAATTTCAGAATCATCTATTTATGTGCAATCAGGTCAATAGATTGGAGCAAAGGTCAAAACACATGTTAAATTAGAAAGCAGTATCAATACTGAGATGGAATTCTCTGGAATTATAACTGACCAAACTTGACCCATATAAACAAACTCTACTTGAAAAATAAGAAATAGACACAGGTGTTGAAAATATCACCATTAGATAAATCTAGTCAATGAAAAAGCGACCACAATGAGATATCAGAAAAGCCTAAAAACAAAATTAAATAGGCTTTCCAAGCCATGACACATGAAAGACAATGATTTTATTGGTTTAGAGTAAGTATATTTCCAAAACATTGCAGAGGGTGACTACAGAAAACTGAAAGCAGTATTGTTTCTCTCTTTCCTAAGCACACAAACGCAAATGAGAAATGTAGTGCAGAGAAAAGATTCCTACATAGTGTTTGGTGTAAGATCCATCCAGGCAAATCATCACTAGAAGGATAAATTAGAATAAGAAAAAAGAAATACACAACATCACAGATTTATCAGTAATCAAAAAGTGATCTATTTTCATAATGACATAATAGTCATAAAATGTTCAAGTCATAAAGTCTATTTGAATCTGAAAAAATACTAATAAAAATTAAGATGGCATGGTAAAGCTATGAAGGCATCATTTTTCAAGATATATTAAAATTATAGGGTACATATTGAGAACTAGAAGGGACAACAGAGACCATTAAATCTTAACTCCTTCATTTTACAAATGAGGAAACTGAGGCAAAAAGAAATTAAGTTACTTACCTAGGGACACACAGAATTAAGAGTCTAAGACCAGATTTTAACTGGTGTCCTCTAAATTCAAATCTAATCTATAATGACAGACAGTTTCCCCAGTGAAAAAAATAAGGCATTTTGTAAAAAGTGACTGATAAGTTATCAGCAGTTAATTATATGCCTACATTGTCATCAATAATTTCAGAGATGGAAAACTGTAAATAAGACAAACATCCTGATTTTGAAGCAGAAATTAGTAGGGGAAAATAAAGGAAAACAAACAACTAAAATATCAAAGGTTACCTTATTTTACCTAACTGAAATTTGGCTGCACATATTTTTGAATATGAATCTAAGGGAATATCAGTGGACCATAAAAAATGAAGAGGTCATTTAAGAATTTTTTTGGATAATATGAAGGAAAGTAAATGAGTAAAACTATTTACAAGAGGACATTCACACTTGAGAAGAAGATTTTGAAAGGGGTGAGAGGGAGAGAGAAAGGAGGAAGTAAATGGAAAGAGAGAAAGAAAGGAAGAAAGAAGTTCTACCATAGGTGATTCTAAGAATTTTATGAGCTAAGTACATCTATTTTATTCTAGATAAGTTGGTCTATCTGTCGCTAGCTGGTAGATTCAATGTCTTTACTTCTACTAGTAGTCTCTTAAAATCAAGGTCAAGAAATAATCAAGGTAGATGATTCAAAATAAAACAAAATAAACAGACAAATCATTACTTTTAGATTATTACCATAAACCTACTTTAGAATAACATCTGAAAAAGGTATTCTAAAAGTAAGTGAGATGCTCTACTTGAGAGCTCCTTAGAAGGTATAAGGGTTAAATTAGGAGTTTTGACAAAATAAGAGATCAGCTTTTAATATTTAAGTTTTAATGAGAATATAGAGTTGTATAGAGTAAAGTTGTAAATTAATATTATCCCTTTAAGCCAGAGAAAAAGAAACTTCTAGCAGCTTTTAACAATTAACAATTTCGTTTAATTAAAATAAAAATAGTAAAAGAATATAGTAAACATAAGAGGTAGAAAATTTCCTAATTTCTATACTAGTTATTCTATAGCTACCTATAACTACCTATAATTACTACCTAATACTGCCTTTATCTACCTATAACTTCCTATAACTACCACTAATAACAACCACCCCACAAAGTTCCAACCCAATCCAGCCCAATCAAAACCAACACAATCAATGCTTAATCCAATCCCAATTAGGTCTGTCAATGAAGACCAGTCACCTCCCAAGAAAAGGAAAAAAAAAAAAAAAAAACCTAACAGCCCAAACCAAAAGCCAAAAAGCCCTCTAAAGCTTAAAGCCAAAAGTCCTTTCAGTAAGCTCAGGCCTGCCTTTATATTCCAGCAACTAAACTCCAACTACCAACTCACAACCAGCAGCCAACTTCCCAGAAACTGTCAGTCCTAACTGTCAGTAACTGACAGACCCTAACTGCCAGTCCTATCTCTCAGCAACTCACAGCCTGCAACTTACACTGGCCCAGAAGGGGGCTCCCCCATTCCTACTTCCTATCACTGTGGGCTGTTTAATTCTTACACATCTCTATGATAAGAGGACCTCCAGGTCCCCATTAAATTAAAAAAAGAATTAAGAATTCCTTTTTCACAAAGGATTACTACTTGTACTTCAGGCACAAGACAAGACTATGATAATGTGTTGAAATTCAAAATATTTCTATAATTTTTTAAACTACAGTTCATAGAAATTATTGTCATTATGGATTTTGTGTTTTGGACACAGACTGAATCATAAATGTTTATGCTGTGTACAAATGAACATTGCCAGAAGCCTGGAATTGAGAACCTATTTTCATTTTACTTGTTTATGAAAAGAGATACCTTTTAGCCAAACTTTCTATTCCCTTCTTTTATCTCTTTTCTTCCTACACTTCCTGTTCAAAAACAAATTACTTAATAAGCCAAGGAGGGTCTTAATAAATCTACTGTGAGTGCTCGGTGAAAGATGCCTTTGGTTAAATCAAGAATGGATAGGATAAACTCCAATTTGATTTTGAACTATAAGAGTCCTGAAAGGAAAGCTGAGGTTGCAGCAATTAAAGCATGATTACATTATTCATGCAATTTTAGTGATGCTACCAGAACATGGAAAAATGGAGATCTATTCCTAAATTGTTAATAGACTTAATACTTTCAAATTCCCAGGAATATCTTTTGAAACATCTAGTTTCTATCTATATACAATTCTATATACAAAATATCTATATACAATTCTTCAAGAGTTAAATCTATCTAAAGATCAGATAAATATAACTTTACCTGTTAATGAAAAACAGTTGAAGTTTGTAATGACACTTTTCATGATAGCTTAATTATTGTGAGGTAAAATATGTAGGGGATCTCCATCCCAGCTTTGAACCTGCTCATCCCAGTGACATAGGAGTCACAGTCATGTGTCCCCCTGGCATCCTAGTGTGCATTCTCCAATCAGTGCCAGCATCCAGGCTCAGGCATAACATAGCATGACCTTTGAAAGTCATTGGCCTATGATGTAAGGCTGGTAGGAGTGGCTATTTTGAAAGGCTAGTACAAGAAGTTGAGAGCTCTTTTTCTCTGGTCTAATCTCTTTAACTGGCTCACTAGGATGGTATGTTTCTCTGAGCATTTATCTAATCTGGTGATCTCTGACAAGCAGCAGCTAAGAGTACTGGCTGCAATGACAGATAGGATTTTTACCTAAAGTTAGAAAGGCTAAAACCTATTTCTCTCTTTCTTTCTCTTTATTAATAAATACTTATAAATCTGGTAATAAGCCTCCAAAGTAATTTTTATTCATAACATTATTATTGCTACAAAGATGAGATAAACAAGAGAAAATAAGTATATTTTAACTATTTGGAAATCAAGATTCACTCTGGATTTTATATCATAATTAGTCAAGAAGGAATATGTTTAAATTACATATTGCATAATAAAAATACATGCCTCAAATGCCATAGTATCTAAATTCCTAAAGGATAAACTACATGAATTATAGGAAGAAATAGATAATAAAACTATATTAGTAGGATACATTAACCCCCCTAAAAAAGAAAGAAATTAAGGAGGTGATTAGAATTTTAGAAAAGTTAGACTTTATCAACTTCTAGAGAAAACTGAATGGAAATAGAAAATGATATATCTTTTTGTCAGTGAGAAATGGCTCCTTCACAAAAATTGATCATATAAAAGGACTTAAAAGCCTCACAACCAAATGTATAAAAGCAGAAATATTAATATATCCTTTTCAGGCCATAATATTATAAAAATTAGACTGAATAAAAGGGCTAGGGAAAAAGGAATAATCATTAATTGGACACTAAGTAACCTTATTTTAAAGGATGAGTGGGTCAAAGAAGAAATCATAAAAATGAAATGAAGTGATCAGAACCAGGAGAATATTATACACAGTAAAAACAATTACATATGATAATCAACTGTGACAGACAATCATTATCAGCAATGCAAAAACCCCATGTCAAATCCAAAGGATTCATGACAAAAAAGGATATTGAGTGCTATAAAAAGGATTAATGGAATCTGAATGCAGATTGAAGCATGTTATTCTTTACTTTATTTCCTCTATGGATTTTTCTCCAGTGTAAATGATATGGGTTTTCTTTCATAACATGATGAACATGGAAATATGTGTTGTACAATAACACATATACAAACTATATTATATTACTTGCCATCTTTGGGAGTGGAGAGGGAGATAACTTGGACCACAAAAATTCAGAAAAGGATTATTGAAAATATCCACATGTAACCTGGAAAAAATTAAAAATTTAATTTGAAAAAGTAAAAAAAATAACATATTGCACTCCACCCATTGGTGAGTCACCATGATTAAAAATAAATAAAAAATATTCAAAGAAAGAGCAAAAGAAAGCAAATTATTCATAATTTAAAGCCCCATAGATTATTTTTCATTTTTAAGGGAAAAGAATCAAAAACTTAATTATAAGCCTATATTAATCTTGTCTCTGTAGGCTTTACCTTAGAAGAGTTTCTTCTTTGTATGTTACTTGATACATGTTTATTATTGTTCATTTTAAACAGTTTAAACTATATGCAAAATAAGATAATGGCATTTATCTCCTGCCTTGTTACTTCCATTCCCCCAAATGTAACAATGTAGACTTGAAAATGTATATACTTATACAAAGAAGACTCTGAAATATAGTCACAGAATTTCAGAGCTGAAGGGGCATGCAAAATCATTTAACTCCCACTTACAATTGTTTAATATAAATTATCATAATCATCATTATTAAAAATATAAAGAAATGTGTGGCAGTAGGTCAGGGAGTAAATTAGATGGAGAGAAAAAAAAGAAGGGAAATGTAACAAACATGGAGGTAGTCTTTCTTCCCATCGTTATGTGGTTAGCTTTTTGTCTGTAGCAATTATATGAAAAAGAATGTGGAGATATGCTGTCAGGAGGGAACAACAATTCTTAGGACCATCCACTTAGCAATACACCAGAACCCTGCTCTAACCTGCCACTTGACTTATTCATTCTCTCAGCAGTTCCAAGATTATAAAAGATTATATTATGATGATTCTTTATAAATTAATTAAAAGCAAAATCTTTCATTAATTAATTAGCTCTGAATGCCCACCCCTCCAAAAAAAAACAACTTGTAAAATATCCTCTGTTCTGATAAATGTCTTCCTGTTTCTCAGTTTCAACTTCCAAACTCATGGGCTTACAGAAACATCATTTTAACTGGCCACATAGTTAATCAATATTAACAATTCAAAGTAGAAATATAGTTCTTTTTCAAAAATTAACAAGAATTTAAAAATTAATTCCTAATTCATTCTCTCCCTCCTGAATGTAGACCCTCTATGAAAAGGAAAGCAATTATATTTTGATTACATGTGGTCAAAAATATTTCCATATCATCCATGTTGCAAAAAGAAAGCTCAAATAAAATAAAACAGTAAAAAAAACAAAGTTTTATAAAAGTATGTTTCAACCTCCATTCAGAGTATATTTGTTCTCTTCAGAGACTGATAGAATTTTTCATTAAGGATTCCTTGAAACTTTCTTGGATCATTGTCCTGATCAGAGTAGTCTTTCCAATTGATCATCCATACAATATTGCTGTTAGTCAGTAAAATATTCTCTTGGTTCAGCTCATCTCACTTTGCATAAATTCATATATCTTCCCAGATTTTTCTGAAGTCATCCTTCTTTTCATTTCATACATCATAATAGTCTTCCATCCCAATCCTATAAAATAACTATTTCAAAAAGTCACCAATTTATAGTCATCCTTTCAGTTTTCGGCTCTTTGCTATCACAAAAGGGAATTTATTTTCTTCAGTTTTTTTGACTCTTTTAACAAGCTGTTAAATTTCTTTTCATAATTTTCCTCCTTTGCTATCACTTCTTATTTACTTTTTCAAATGCCACTCTTATTTGATTTTGGAAATTATTTTTTAGCTCTTCTAGGAATTCTTGTTGAACTTGTGTTGAATTCACTTTTTTTCATCGAGTCTTTTGTAGTAACTGTTTTGACTTCTTTTTTTCTTCTGGGTTTGTGTCAATCCTTCCTGACATCTTAGCAGATTTTTATGATCACATTTTTTGCTCATTTTCCTATGGCATTTTCTGACTTGGAACTTTATTTCAGTGATACGTTCTGTTCTTCATTTGTGGGTGTGGGAGTGGAGACTGTTTTATCTCAGGCTTAACACTTTTTTATCACTCTTGTTTTTAGGCAACTCTAGATGTTTGGACGTTTTTGGTGCTTCCATAGTGGTATAATCTGTGGAGAGTCGTAATCACTGATCTCTTGGCCTCCATTCTTCTTACCTAGAAAGGACCTCTGCTACCTTGAGATTAAAATCAATACTGATTCCAAAGTTTTCTACTGAACTTTCCACCTTTCACATTGCCCTAGTAGTGATGCAAAATCTGAAACCAAAAAGTATATGTGTATATTCCTCATTTTAATAAAATTCTTACATTCAGCCTATTTTTATTGATAGAATGTGGGATTTTTTTTTTCAAACTTAGGGAACTGATATACAATGTCTTCTTTGGCATGTTATCATACATATATGTACATGTGTGTGTGTAAATTTGAATGCATGCATACCAACAACTTTAAATTTCAGTTAATGCAACAATGACCATGAATAATAGCAAAGTCTAACATGGTTTGCATTGTTCTCTATTAATACTGAAGTAGAACAAACATTGTGATAACCCCTTTTCAGCATTCATATAATTTAAGTTCTCTGTAAAGACAATTTTGAAGTTGATTTTGCAAGTTTGGCCATTTATACTTTGGAAATTATAATGACAATGCATAGAAGGATTAGATAACTTGTTCAAGGTCACAAAACAACTCAGATATATTAGAGCCAAGATTCAAAGCCAGGAATTGAAAACATCTAGACCTCTTCCCTTTACATCATGCTATCTAGTGTAGATCACAGTCTGTCATGCCTAAATTTGAGATTTTAAAGCATCAGTACTCTCAATGGATTATGTATAAAATAAGGACTAGTGTTTAGGTATACAACTTTGTATAAGTTGAACAAATCATAGATTTGTGTTGAAAATAATTTTTTCCATTTATTATTTGTTTATCTTTTGGCAAATCACTTGAACTCTATGGCTCTCAGTTTGTTCATTTGTAAAATAACCTCTAAATTATATTATCTCTAAATCTATTAGCTAATAAGTCATGTTGACATTGTGGGCCTTAGTTTCCTTGATGGAAAATAATGGACTTGTACTGCATGATTTCTATATCCTCAAGTCTAAATCTATTTACTAGGGTTAAACATTTTTCCCCATACATGCTACTCACAAAAGTTTTTGTACACACAAGTTTGGGGATATAAAGAAAGGTAAAAGATTATGACAGCTCTTCAGGACAAAGGGGGCAGCCAAGTAAAATATTTGGAAAAGAATATTTTGTTTGAGGCTAGTGTTTATCTCAGAGTATGTGGGAAGGTATAGGGATAGGTCAGAAAAGGGGGAGATGCTATAAGATATAAGAAGATTGGAAACACAGGACAGGGCAGGTTAATAAGGGTTTTGAACACCAGGGGAATGATATTATATTTGATGCTGTAGGCCAGTGATTCCCAAAGTGGGCGCTACCACCCCTGGTGGGTGCTGCAGCTATCCATGGAGGCAGTAATGGCCACAGGTGCATTTATCTTTCGTATTAATTGCTATTAAAATTTAAAAAAATTTAATTTCCAGGGGGCTAAGTAATATTTTTTTCTGGAAAGGAGGTGGTAGGCCAAAAAAGTTTGGGAACCACTGCTGTAACAGACTATCAGGAACCCCTGGAGATTATTGTGTAAGGTGGTATAATTTAAGAAAATCATTTTGACAAGTTGAGTTGAAGATGGACTGGAGAGGGGAAAGATTCTATTTTAATTAGTGGAAATCATCCTTACTTTTTTAGATTTTTTTTCTTTTCATAACTCACAATCTTTTCAACTTTATCTTTAGGCAAAAATATTCAAAAGAAAAAGTCTCCAGCTTTTATACTCTGGCCTAATAAGAAACACCCCATGACTAGCCCTGCAGTAATTAACAGATAAGGTAATCCTATAGCTCAATAGAGCCAAAAGATTTTCCTGATGGACTGCTAATCTCCCACATTCAATATTTGCTCTGTACAAGTGTTGCTCTCAGGGATGGAAGAAGTTGGTAAAACAGTCATTTGGTGTATTCGAAACAGAGAAGCATCATAGTCTATGATCAATGGGACCAATTAGTTTATGCTTACTTTGGATGATAAAACCTGACCAATACTTTTACAAACACACACACACACACACACACACACACACACACACACACACACA
>NC_058133.1:147124250-147252892 GCF_016433145.1 Gracilinanus agilis | reverse complement strand
GTATAAGAGACAGAGAGAGAGAGAGAGAGAGAGAGAGAGAGAGAGAGAGAGAGAGAGAACTCAGTCTGTTTTGTGCCTGGGATGAAATCAGTTTCTTTACTCTGCCAGTTAGATTCTCTAATTTCCTTCAAAGTTCAGCTGAGTGTTGCATGATCCTCTCAGCTGCTCTCAGCCTAGTAATGCTAATGGTTTGCAAACAAACAAAAATTTGTATTTATTGTGCATATATTTTGTGAATACTTTGTATACTCAGAAACGTGCACAACTAGTGGCACAATAGATGGAACACTAGAATTGAAGTCAGGAAGACAAAGTGCAAATCCAGTTTTACATATTTGTTAGTTGTGAAAACTTGAACCATTCACTTAAATAGTCTGCCTCATTTTCCTCATCTATAAAATGGAGTAAAATCTCTAATGGGGAAATTCTGTAAAATTATAATAATATTAACTTTATTCCTAAGATGGTTGTGAGAATTAAATAAGATATCTGCAATACACTTTGAAAACCTTTAAAAATTATATAAATGCTTCCATTCTGATTTTATTCATCCCCCAAAAATGTATACGCCTTGATGACAGAAACTCTCAATCTTCTTAAACCTAATACTTTGCACTGTTTGGCACATAGTAGAACTTAAAAGCCTAGAAACTGATTAGTCAAACAGTCTTGTTCCTACAATTGGTTTCCTATTATTTACAGCTGGAAGGGACCTTAGAAATAGTCTAGTCCAAACTCTTAATTTCACAAATAAAGAGACTTAGGTCAGAAAGGGGAAAGGACTTGCGCAAGAGGTCACAAAGGTAGTGAATGACAAAGATAAGATTCAAAGACTGGTGGTCTCATTCAATGTTCTTTCCCTCACATCCTGTCATTTCCCCAAGTTCTAGTTACTGGGGAAGCAAATGTTAAAAATGCCAGAGTATGCTGCATAATAAAAATTAACAGAAGAATAATCGATGCACTTTGTATTTTAAATAGATATCATATGACAAATACTATATTATAGGCAGACATGTGGTTAACCATAACACTGCAAAATCATACTTACAATAGGTCCCAGTATCAGAAATTTTAAATACCATGCCATGGGCTGGAATAACATTTCCTATATTCATATTTTTGCTGTCTTTACCCACAGTCTGGTTTATTCACTATTTGTTTATGACATCACTTATGAGGATTTCAAAGTCTCATATCAAACGTTCAACTAGAGGTGAGGAACACAGAGGACAGTAGTTATTTGGCCATAATTTCTCATGGAAAAAATGTGGTCCAAAAGGAAGTCTCACTTGATGAAGATCACAGTAAGGATACAGTCTGAGTCAGAAATAGAATTTTCAGGAGGGAGGGAGAATTAAGATTATTCTAGTATGATGATCATTATCAGCCATCCAAATGGATCATATATATACTGAGGAGAAGAGGAGTTCATGGTATGAAATATTTTTACTACCCTACCTGTATTTTGCAGCATTATTACACTGCATCTAAAAATAAGAACCACTGATAAAATAAAATACTTATAATTACCATTACAACTATTCACATTTTCTCTGCCACTATTCCCTGATATCTCCAATAACTCAAGTGCTCTTTTTAAAATAATTTTTTCCAGATTACATGTCAACATAATTTCTTCATATTTATTTTCTGATATTTTTCAATCTATATTCTCTTTCTCCCTCCCACACCATTCCCTCTTCCTAAGTAGGGAAGTAACTTGATATAGTTTATGTGTATAACATTACATAATACATATTTCTATGTTCATCAAGTTGTGAAAGAAGACATATTGCTTAAACTAGAGAAAAAATAACAGAGGACATAAAGAATGGTATGTTTCAATTTGCATTCAGAATCTTTGTGCTCCTTGTATGGTGGTGGATATCCTTTTCGTTTGTTTGTTTGTTCTGTCATGAGTCACTTGGAGTTGTCCTGGATCCTTGCCTTATTGGTAATAGCTAAGTCATTCATAGTTGATTACCATGAATTATTGTTGATATTGTATATAATGTTCTCCTGTTTCTACTCACTTCATTTTTCTTTGATGATGGCTTTCAAGAAATCCAAAGATTCTTAGATATTCTCTTCTTGATTGATTTTCCAGGTCATTTTACTCTCTAGTGTGAGATGTCTAATTTTCTTCTATTTGTTCATTTTTTTGAATTTATTTTAGTGTTTCCTGCTGTCCCATGAAATCATTAACCTCACAATATACTGACTAAAAGAAACACAATTAAAATAAGGAGACACACATTGAGTAAAAGTAAGAGTATGGGGCAGAATCTACTATTTCCCAGATAAAATTAAAAAAGCAGGATCCATGATCTCAGAGAAAGCAACAGTAAAAACCTATCAAATCAAAAGAGATAAGGAAAGGAATTAAATAATGATAAAAGACACTATGGAAAATGAAATAATGATAGCATTAAACATTTATACCCAAAATGGCATAGCACCCAGAAATGAGTTACATGAAGAAATGAATTGTAAAACTTAAGTATTAGAGAATCGTTTCCTCTCCTTTACAGAAGTAGAAAAATCCAACCAAAAATAAACAAGAAAGAAATGGAGGAGGTAAATAGAACTTTAGAAAAATGGATATGATAGATCTCTGGAGAAAATTAATTAGGGTGAGAAAGGAATGTACCTTTTCTCAGTGATACAATGCACCTTCACAAAAACTGATCACATAATAAGGCATAAAAATGGAAATTTTTATATTTAGAAACATATAGAAAATATAGAAAAATGGAAATATTAAAAGCATACCTTTCAGTACATAATGTAATAAAATTATACTCAACAAAGGGAAGCAGTAATAAAGACTAAAAGTTATTTGGAAACTAAATAATCTTATTATAAAGAATTATTGGATAAAAGAACAAATAATAGAAACAATCAACAATTTCATTAAAAAAATGATGAGGAAAAAACATATCAAAATTATGGGATGCAACCAAAGTGGTACTTAGTGGGAAATTCATATCTATATACACTTATATCACTAAAATAGAGAAGGAACAGATCAATGAATTGAGCATGCAAACAAAATATCTAGAAAACAAATAAATTAAAAATCCCTAATTAAACACTAAATTTTAAATTCTGAAAATTAAGAGATTACAAAATTAAAACCAAGAAAAGCATTTAACTAATAAATAATACAAGGAGTTGGTCTATGGAAAACATAAAATAGAGAAATCATTGGTTAACTTCATCAAAAAAAAAGAAGAAAATCAAGTCTCATATCAAAAATGAATAAAAGTAATATCACAACCAATGAAGAAGAAATTAAGGAAATTCTTAGAAGTAATTTTGGCCAACTATATGCCAATAAATCTGAAAATATCAGTGAGATTAATACTTGCAAAAATATAAACTACCTAAATTAACAAAATAGAATATTTAAACAACACAGAAAAAGAAATTGAACAAACTCTCAAGGGAAAAAGACCCTAGGCCAAATGGATTCACAAGGGAATTCTACCAAACATTCAAGGAAAACCTAACTCCAATATTACATAAACTACTTTGTAAAATAGGGGAAAAAGGGATCTTTCCAATCTATTTTTATGACAAAAATATGGTATTAATGTCTAAATCAGAAAGAATTAAAAAAGAGAAGGAAAACTATAACCCAATATCTCTAATGAACATTAATACAAATTTTTAAAATAAAGATTACAACATTATATGACAAAAGTAATATACCAAAAATCAAGTGAGTTTTACACAGAGAATGTAGGGATGGTTCATTACTAGGAAAACTATAAGCATATTTAATTATATCAATAACACAACCAGTAGAAACCACATGATTATTTCTATGGATTCAGAAAAATCACTTGACAAAATACAATACATATTATAAAAAGAATTAGAAAATGTTGCAGTGAATGGAAACTTCATAGAAGTGATAAGTGGCATCTATCTAAAATCATCAGTAAGCATTATGAGTAATGGGAATAAACTAAAACCCTTCCTAATAAGACTAGGGTAAAGCATGCCAATTATAATCACTCATTTATTATTGTATTAGAAATGCTTATATAGCAATAATAGTAGGAAAAGCAATTTAAGGAATTTGATTATGTAATGAAGAAACAATTATCACTTTTTTAATGGCATTATGGTATATCTTGAGAATCCTAGAAAATCAGCCAAAAAAATCAATAGAAATAATTAAGAACTTCAGCAAAGAAAGATGGAAGAGATTTGGCGAGAGAAGTGGGAAATAAGCTCAAAAGGAAATAAACAGGTTAGAAGACAGAAACTTCCAATTGGAGAAAGATGACCAAAAATCTAATAAAATGGTAAGCAAATTGGAAAACCAAAATAACAGTTTAAAAGGAAGAATTTTGCAATTGGAAAGTGAGGCTCAGAAATTAAATGGACTGATGAGCAAATTGAATACCAGAAATGACTAGATTGAAAAGGAAAACCAGTCCCTAAAGACTAGAATTGAGCAATTAGAAGCTAATGATCTCTCAAGACAGCAAGAACAAATAAAACAAAGTCAAAAGACTGATAAAATTGAAGGAAACATTAAATATCTCAATGAGAAACTGACAGACCAAGAAAACAGGTCTAGAAGAGACAATCTGAGAATCATTGGTCTTCCTGAAAAAGCAGAAATTAATAGAAATTTGGACTCCATACTAAAATAAATTATTCAGCAAAATTTCCCTGAAGTTCTACAAGAGGACAATATAGACATTGAAAGGATCCATAGATCACCTTGTACACTAGACCCAGAAAAGACACCCCCCAGGAATATAATAGCCAAATTCAAGAGCTTCCAAGTAAAAGAAAAAAATTTTACAAGAAGCCAGAAAGAGATAATTTAGATATCAAGGAACATCAGGCTCACACAGGATCTGGCAGCCTCCACACTAAAAGACCTCAAGGCTTGGAATATGATATTCAGAAAGGCAAGAGAAATGGGTCTACAACCAAGTATCACCTACCCATCAAAACTAACCATATACTTCCAGAGGAAAGTTTGGGCATTTAACAAGATATAAGATTTCCATGTATTTGCACAGAAAAGACCAGGATGAAATGGAAAGTTTGATATCCAACCACAAAAATCAAGAGAAACATGAAAAGGTAAATAAGAAATAGAGGGGAAAGAATGAAAACTCATATTTTTAAAATTTGCTTCTTCAAGGCCTTCAATATGATCTAATTATTGGTATTCCTATGTGGAGAAACATTATGTATAATTGTCTCTAAGGAATGCTATTCACTATTATAGTATTTGCTATTATAATTATTAGAAGAATTATTCATAGGGAGAGTTTGGAATACTAAATGGTCTAAGATGATATGGGGGTGGGAAAAAGGGAGGTGAGTAGTAGAGGATAGCAAGAGAAACTTGAATGAATAAGAAAAATAGGATATTCTATTACACACAAAGAGTGCATGGGAAGGGGAAGGAATGAATACTATTATAAGAAGGAGAGCAAGAAAGCATTAAGAGGTAATATTTAAACCTTACTTTCAGTGTAATTAACCCTGAGAGGGAAGAGTAGCTTTATCCATTGGGATATAAAACACTATCTAACCCTACTGAGAAAGTCAGAAGGGATAAATCAAGGGGAACAGAGGAGTGGGAAGGTCATAAAAGGGAGGGGAGAAGAAAGGGGAGGAAATTCATTCGGCTTTAAAATAAATAGAGGGGAAAAATAAGGGAGGGGGTAGAAAGGGAAGTAAATCAAGGGAGGGGACACTCTTTTAAAAGGAAATTGTGTAGGAAGAAGAGGTAGAACTAGGAGAGGATACGAAAATGTTGGAGAATACACAACTGATAATTATAACTCTGAATGTGAATGGGATGAACTTGCCCATAAAAAGGAAGCAAATAGCAGAATGGATTAGAAACCAAAAACCTACTATATGTTCTCAACAAGATGCACATATGAGGCGGGTGTACATACACAGGTTTAAGGTAAAGGGCTTGAGCAAAATCCTTTGGGCATCAAATGAGAAAAAGAAGGCAGGAGTGGAAATTATGATTTCTGACAAAGCCAAAGTAAAAATAGATATAATTTAAAAAGACAGGGAAGGTCATTACATCCTGAATAAAAGCAGTATAGACAATGAGGAAATACCATTGCTCAATATGTATGCACCAAATGGCATAGCAACCAGATTCATAAAGGAGAAAATGGCAGATATCAAGAAGGAAATAGATAGTAAAATCATACTATTGGGAGATCTGAATATCCCTCTTTCAAATCTAGATAAATCAAACAAAAATGAATAAGAAATAGGTAAGAAAGATGAATGAAGTCCTAGAAATATTAGATTTAATAGATATGTGGAGAAAAATAAATACGGACAAAAAGGTATACACCTTTTTTTCAGCTGCACATGGTACATTCACAAAGATTGACCATGTAATAGGGCATAGAAACATTGCAAACAAATGCAAAAGAGCAGAAATAATAAATGTAACCTTCTCTGACCATAATGCAATAAAAACAATAATTAGTAAGGAAACCTGGACAGGCAAATCAAAAACTAATTGGAAATTAAATAATATGATTCTCCAAAACCAGCTAGTCAAAGTAGAAATCATAGAAACAATCAACAATTTCATTGAAGAGAATGACAATGATGAGACATCCTACCTGTGGGATGCAACTCTGTGGGATACAGCTAAGGCAGTACTCAGGGGGAAATTTATATTCTTGAGTGCATATATTAACAAATTAGGGAGGGCAGAGATTAATGAATTGGGCATGCAATTTAAAAAATTAGAACGAGAGCCATTAAAAATCCCCAGATGAAAACTAATTTAGAAATACTAAAAATAAAGGCAGAAATTAGTAAAATTGAAAGTAAAATAACTATTGAATTAATAAAGAAGACTAGAAGCTGATATTTTGAAAAAAACAGATAAAATAGACAAAGTACTGATCAATCTAATAATAAAAAGGAAAGAAGAAAACCAAATTGATAGTATCAAAGATGAAAAGGGAGACCTCACCTCTAATGAAGGGGAAATTAAGGCAATCATTAAAAACTATTTTGCCCAATTATATAGCAATAAATATAGCAATCTAGGAGATATGGATGAATATTTACAAAAATACAAATTACCTAGATTAACAGCAGAAGAAATAGAATACCTAAATAATCCCATATCAGAAAAAGAAATTGAACAAGCCATCAAAGAACTCCCTAAGAAAAAATCGCCAGGGCCTGATGGATTAACAAGTGAATTCTATCAGATATTCAAAGAGTAACTAATCCCAATACTATACAAATTATTTGATATAATAAGCATTGAAGGAGTCCTACCAAATTCCTTTTATGACACAAATATGGTACTGATTCCAAAGCCAGGGAGATCAAAAACAGAGAAAGAAAACTGCAGACCAATCTCCCTAATGAACATAGATGTAAAAATTTTAAATAGGATACTAGCAAAAATACTCCAGCAAGTCATCAAGAGGATCACCTGGGATTTATACCAGGAATGCAAGGATGGTTCAACATTAGGAAAACCATCCACATAATTGACCATATCAACAATCTAACAAACAAAAATCACATGATTATCTCAAAAGATGCTGAAAAAACCTTTGACAAAAT
The DNA here is from genome assembly GCF_016433145.1 of Gracilinanus agilis. Lineage (NCBI taxonomy): Eukaryota > Metazoa > Chordata > Mammalia > Didelphimorphia > Didelphidae > Gracilinanus > Gracilinanus agilis. Next base: position 147,245,284 of record NC_058133.1, on the reverse strand, counting down.
ACAGCATTCATTCCTATTGAAAACCCTGGAAAGTATAGGAATAGAAGGACCTTTCCTAAAAATAATAAACAGTATATACCTAAAACCATCAACAAGCATCATATGCAATGGGGATAAATTAGAACCCTTTCCAATAAGATCAGGAGTGAAAACTAGAAACACTAGCAGTAGCAATTAGAGAAGAAAAAGTAATTGAAGGTATCAAAATAGGCAATGCAGAGACTAAGCTATCACTCTTTGCAGATGATATGATGGTCTACTTAAAAAATCCTAGAGAATCAACTAAGAAGCTTATAGAAATAATCAACAACTTTAGCAAAGTTGCAGGATACAAAATAAATGCACGTAAATCATCAGCATTTCTATATATTTCCAATAAATCACAGCAGCAAGAGGTAGAAAGAGAAACACCATTTAAAATCACCCTAGATAATATAAAATACTTAGGAATCTATCTACCAAAACAAACACAGGAATTATATGAAAATAACTGCAAAACACTTTCCAAACAATTAAAACTAGATCTAAACAATTGGAAAAATATTGATTGCTCATGGGTAGGACAAGCTAACATAATAAAAATGACCATTGTACCCAAATTAATTTCCCTATTATAGTATAGAGAGAGGGGGTCATATGGTTTTTTCAACTGAACTTTCCTCAAGATTCCAAAACCCTAACTGCTTTTAGAACTCAGCCAAAGCTAGAAAAAAACCATATGACCCCCTCTCTATATACTATACTATGTAGTGCAGGAAAAACTATAACAAAAGTCCATTTGGAATAACAAAAGATCAAGAATATCAAGGGAAATAATGAAAAAAAATGTGAAGGAAGGGGGCCTAGAAGTACCAGACATTAAACTATACCATAAAGCAGCAGTCAGTAAAGCAATATGGTACTGGCTAAGAGACAGAAGGGAGGATCTGTGGAATAGACTTGGGGTAAGTGACATCAGCAAAACAGTGTATGATAAACCCAAAGAGCCCAACTTTTGGGACATGAATCCGCTATTTGACAAAAACTGCTGGGAAATTTGGAAAACAATATGGGAGAGATTAGGTTTAGATCAACATCTCACACCCTACACCAAGATAAATTCAGAATGGGTGAATGACTTGAATATAAAGATGGAAACTATAAATAAGTTAAGTGAACACAGAATATTATACTTGTCAGATCTCTGGGAAAGGAAAGATTTTAAAACCAAGCAAGAGTTAGAGAAAATTAGACAAAGTAAAATAAATGATTTTGATTATATCAAACTAAAAAGATTTTGTACAAACAAAAACAATGTAGCCAAAATCAGAAGGGAAACAAGAAATTGGGAAAAAAGTCTTTATAACAAAAAACTCTGACAGGAGTCTAATCACTCAAATATACAAGGAGTTAAACCAATTGTATAAAAAAAAATCAAGCCATTCTCCCATTGATAAATGGGCAAGAGGCATGAAAAGGCAATTTTCAGATAAAGATATCAAAAGTATCAATAAGCACATGAGAAAGTGTTCTAAATCTCTAATAATTAGAGAAATGCAAATCAAAACAACTCTGAGGTATCCCCTCACACCTAGCAGATTGGATAAAATGATAGTAGGGGAGAGTAGTGAATGCTGGAGGGGATGTGGCATAACTGGGACATTAATGCATTGCTGGTGGAGTAGTGAACTGATCCAACCATTCTGGCTGGCAATTTGGACCTATGCTCAAAGGGCTATAAAAGAATGCCTGCCCTTTGATCCAGTCATACCATTGTTGGGTTTGCCCTCCAAAGAGATAATAGTTAAATAGACTTGTACAAAAATATTTATAGCTGCGCTTTTTGTGGTGGCAAAAACTGGAAAATGAGGGTATGCCCTTCAATTGGGGAATGGCTGAACAAATTGTGGTACATGCTGGTGATGGAATAGTATTGTGGTCAAAGGAATAATAAACTGGAGTAATTCCATGTGAACTGGAAAGACTTCCAGGAATTGACGCAGAGCAAAAGGAGTAGAAGCAGGAGAACATTGCACACAGAGACTAATATGCTGTGACACAATCAAACATAATGGATTTGTCTACTAACAGCAATGCAATGATCCAGTCAATTCTGAAGGACTTATGAGAAAGAATATCTACAACCAGAGAAAGAATTGTTGGAGTAGAAACACAGAAGAAAAACATTTTCTTGATCACATGGTTCCATGGAGACATGATTGGGATGTAGACTCTAAACAATCATTCTATTTCAAATATTAATAAAATAGAAATTGTTTTTGATCAATGATACTTGTAAAAACCAGTGGAATTACTCACTGGCTACAAGAGGGGGGAGAACGGAGAGGAGAGGAAGAACAGGAATCCTGTAGCCATGGAAAAATATTCTAAATCAATTAATTAAATGAATAAAATTTTAAAATAGTTATCAAAAAGTATTTCTATACATAATGAAAAAATAATGTAAAATAAAATAGACTTTAAAATAAAAATTGGAACCATTTTTAAATGTCTGAAGATAGTTTAATCTCTTTATCTAAGAATGGACTATTTGAATTTGTTGAGAAACTTTCAATTGGGGATGATTTGTGTTCTTATAAGTTTGACTCAGTTCTCTATATATTTGAGAAATGAAGTCCTTGTCAGAGATACTTGGTACAAAATTTTTCCCAGTTTCTTGTTGTCTTCTAATTCCGGTTGCCTTCATCAATTCATATAAAAAGTACAAAATCAAGCAGTTGTTAGAGGATTCTTCAGTACCCAATTCTATTCTCTTAGCACATTGATCAGAATTTTTCTATGTCAACTGCTTAAAAAAAAGGGGGAAGAAAAAACAGAAAGAAACCAGAATCTTCACATTGTTCTATTTTAATAAATTAATTAGAACAGAAATATAGAAAAACATCAAGTTCAGTTAAACTTTGAATTTTATATCCTTGCATGCTTAAATAGCCAAGATTCAACTCAATCAACAATGTTGGGGTGGGAGTGGGGAATGAGTCAAATGGCTGCTTAGAAGCAGCAAAAGTCCAGACCTCTGTGAAAACCCTTCCACACCAATCAAAAACAAAGTGTTTTGAGGGGACAAAAAAACAAATCTAACAGTAGGACAGAACTGGGGCCCTCCTGATAGATTTATCTTAAAAGGTCGGCTGAATTCTCATGTTTATGAAAAGGAAGAAGGAAGGTCCTAGGACCTGTTTCCCACCTACTCTGCCGAGTCTCTGGTGGACACTGGAATTTTGAGGTCAAGATTCCAGCCTGGAGAGAATGCCTTGCTGCCACAGCTGTGCCAGGCTCAGGGCTCTAAGTACAGCTGACAGGGAAGTAGCTAGAAGAGAGGAGGGGAGGAGAGGGCAGCTTAGTTCCAACCACTACTCTCCATCTTGGGTTTTGCTTCTTGAGATTTTGGCCTCAGGGCATATCCAGCTTTGTAGATCAGCTCTGCCTTGGCTTAATCTAGTCCAGTTGTTCCCAAATATTTTTGGCCTACCGCCCCCTTTCCAGAAAAAAATATTACTTAGTGTCCCCTGGAAATTATGAAGCTATTTATTAAACTCAGAATAGAATGTAATACAAAAAAAGTGTAGCCATCACCTCCCCTCTGGATTACTGCATCACCCACCAGGGGGAAGTAGCGCCCACTTTGGGAATCATTGATCTAGTCTATAAATAGGGCAAATAAGAAGCCTTCAGAGGGCAGGAAAGCTCAATCTCCAATACCTTTCCCCCACCAACTGTGCTGAGATCTTTGGCAAGAATCCTGCTGACTTGGATCCCAGGGCAAAGTCAGAATGCTGTAACCCTGATAGAATATCTTGATAACAGGGCAGGACATACAACTCTCTTCAGCCTCCATATCTTTACCTAAACCTTTAGCTTTTGCTCTCAGCTGGGGAAGATCTGACTTCAGGGCTCATTAATGTTCCATCAGCCTAATCTAGTCAATCAGCAGAGCAGAGAAGAAGCCTCTTCAGGACAGAATAGCCTAAACCCACATCCAGCAAATAATCAGAGAAGCAAGATTATAGCCAATGACAAGGGAGAAAGAAGAAAAAATATTAGAAAACAACAGAAAAAGAGAAAAGAAATTATAATCAATACCTTCTATTCAGGTAATGAATAAAAAAGCAAATGGAAAGAGGAGGACTAAGGAACACCAAGTAAAAACACAGAAAATCCAGCAAATTGGATTCAGACTTTGGAAGATCTCAAAACACAATTCAAAAAAGAATTAGAAGAAGCTGAAGACAATTGAGAAAAAAACCTGAAAAGCAAAGTAAGTCATCTGGAAACAGAGGTACATGAACTAAAACAAGAAAATAGTGTCTTGAAAGCCAGAATAGACCAGCTTGAAAATGAGACAAAGAAAGTGAAGGATGACCTACAAAGAAAAACAGAATAGAAGGAGAAGAATGAACAAAAAGCCGGGGATGAAATTCAGTCTTTAAAAATTAGAATCAAAGATCTAGAAGCAAATGACTTCATAAGTCAGCAAGAGTCTATAAAACAAAATCAAAAGAATGAAAAAATTGAGGAAAATATGAAACACTTCATTTATAAAACTACAGACCTAGAAAATAGATCCAGAACAGACAATTTAAGAATTACTGGACTACCAGAAAATCATGACAAAAGAAAAAGCCTAGACATCATTCTACAGGAAATTATCCAAGAAAACTGCCCCAACATTCTTGAACAAGAAGGAAAAGTGGAAACTGAAAGAATCCACAGATCACCTCCTGCATTTAATCCCCAATTGACAACACCCAGGAATGTTATAGCCAAATTCAAGAACTATCAGACCAAGGAAAAGATACTACAAACTGCTAAGGAAAAAAACATTCAGATATCATGAAACCACAGTTAGGATAAGAGAAGACCTAGATGCATCCGCACTGAGAGACAGGAAGGCATGGAACATGATATTCCAGAAAGCAAGGGAACTAGGTCTACAACCAAAAATCAACTACTCAGCAAATTGACTATATTCTTGCAGTGAAAAGTATGGTCATTTAATGAAATAGAAGACTTCCAAGCATTCATGAAAAAAAAAGATGACTTAAATAGAAATTTTGATGCCTAAATACAGAACACAAGAGAATCACCAAAAGGTAATTAAGAAAAGGAATAAAAAACAAAAACAAAAACAAAAAACATTTTTAAGGGACCCAATATGTTCAAATGATTTGTATTCCTATAAGAAAAGATGATGTTGGTAACTCTTAAAAAATTGTTATTATAATTAGGGTAGCCAGAAGAAGTATACCTAAAGGGAACAGTGACAAACTGTATAGTATGAAATGTCAAAAGATGGGGAGAAGACCAATACAATGGAAGGGTAAATGAGGTTGGAAACAGTCTCCAAGAAAAATTTAATCATTACAGTGTGAAGAAAATAAATATAGCAGGTTGACTGATTAGGACAAATGATGGTAAATGAAGTAACACCAGGGTATTTAGCTGAGGTAATACAATGAGTTCTTAACTGTTGATGGTGTGACAAATAACCAGATATGGGTAAGGATTGTTCAAGGAGAGTCTGGTAGATAATATAACAAGGTTTCTTAAGAAACTGGGACAAGAAGGGAAGGGAGTGGGATGAACTATTTTAAATACAACTTGGATTCTCTCCCCCTCAAGGTCCAAAAGGGTGACACTACACTAACACACTAAAAATCCCTCAGCTGCCTAAATCAAACCTAACCAGAGTTCCCAATGACATATTAAAATGAAGGAAACTGGAAGGTGAAGAGGTCCAGCTGAATAGTATGAAGGGGATTAGGGAGGAGGTAGAAGATTAGAGGAATGGGAGAAAGGAGAGAGGAAGGTAGAGGAAGGGAAAGGAAGATATGGGTCCCCAGCCCCTGGGGCAGGGGGAAATTGACCAGAGCTCTTCAGGGGCTCAAATAAATGATCAGAGAGCAACTTTAGGGTTTTGAATAGCTAGGTTTTATTTTAATTAGGAAAGGGACGGTCTAGGAAAAACTATGAGGTAGACAGAAAGGGAAAAAGGCACCAAGGGAGAGATCAGGGTCTCAGGGTAGAGGGAGGAGCTTCCAGCATAGAGAGAAAAGGCACCAAACTTTCCTTTTTATACTTTCTCTGACACCTCCCACAAAAGAAGTGGGAGGTGTCAGGGGAAATTGTAGCAGGGATCCCTTGGAGATGTAGTCTTACAGGGCTTTACATTAATTCCATATGACACAATAGGGTGTGGTCTAACATATGAGTCCTCAAAGCAAGTCCACAGGAATCCAGTTGTTACTGCCAGTATAATTCAATTTTGGAGAGGGAGTAAGGATTTTGATACCTGTCCACCACTCAGTGTCTCACCTATCACTCAACCAAACTCTAGCCAAAGATCTCTTTATATTTGTTGATCTCACCCAAGCAAGATACATAGAGAGAAAATCCAACTCTCCCCATACAAGGGAAGTTAAGGGAGTAATTGACGCTTTCTGCAGCCACCCACTCAAAGTTCTGAAACCTTTTTTTTCTCTCTGTCAATCACCTTCATCTGTTATTTCCCTATAACAAGTGGGAAGGTTCAGAAAGGTTCAAATGGAAGGAAAACCTCAAACTCCAAATTCAGTCATCATCATCAACACCATCAAGAACATCATCATCATCACCATCAGCATTATCAACATCTCCAACATGAACATCATCACCAACACCAACTACAATGATGATTAGATGTTGGTGTTTATCTCTCAGCCCTATTCAGCAACTGATTAAATTGATATTCAAGGCAATAGGATACAGGTGCTAATGCAGGTCTATAGGCCTACCCACCCACCACCCAGGACCCTGTTCTCAAGAGTGAGACCCTAAAGGATCAGCTCCTGGGTTTTTATAGTGGTGGCAGCAACTGTATTTTACCCCTGGCTCATGTCATCTGGGTAAATTCCAAATTCCACAAATGCCAGTTGTCACTCAAGTTGATCTCCATCTTCTTCCCAGAGGTTGCTATAACAGAAGATAGTCTGAAGAGAGTGATTTCTGGAGATAGTCTTTGAAGGAGCTTTGCTGGAGACTGCAGCTTGGATAGTGGGCTTGGAGTTCAGCTTCAACTTAGACTCTGACTCCTGGACTACTTCACTAGGTAAATGAAAAAGGTTGACTCCTTTCCTAGTTTTTGGAGAGACTAGTTTCCATTTTGGAGGAGGCTGTAGTGGTTACTCACCACAGGCCCTCCTGGCTGAGTACTAATATAGGTATTTTCTCTAACTTCTTTCACATTTCGCTACTTTATTGTTTCCTCTCTATTTTGTAAATAAATTTCTGACTCAAGATAGAAAAAATATTGGTGACCACATAATTTCACAAAATTATTGTCCAATCTATTATTAATTCTTATTATTCTAATTAATTCTAATTCTTATTCATTCTAATTCTTATTCTAATTCTTATCTTCTGACTTAAAATTCAGCACTATAGGATTTCCAAGTTTTAAAAACTAAAATATTTTTTCTCTTCATGCTGAATCTCAACACCAATTCAAATATTTAACTTACTCAAGATCAAACTTGTAGTAAGTAAAAAGTTTTGAACACTTTCCAAGAATCTTTAGGAAATTGAAATGGAGATTAGTATTCAAAAATAATTTTTCTTGTGGAGGAAATTTTTTAATTTTTGACAAAATTGGGAAACATACTTTTATATAGGTTTTGTGGAAATTACTTCTAATTCCAATTATTAATTGAATATCATCCGTGCTATTATTTCTCTTTTCTATGAATATCATCACTAAGTGTGAAAGGAATGTGTCTTCTGGATTAAAAAAAAACGCCTTTATCATACCATTACTTGGAGCCAAATGAATTTCTGAACTATATTTCAGACATTAGAAAGTTTAAGGTGAAAAATTATGAAATATAGCAGATTTATAACCAATTCCTCAATGTCTTTTGTAAGGGGAGACTTTTCAAGCAGTAAGAAACCTATACCCCTGATAATGGCAGGAGGAACCAATCAAGTGATTAACAAATTTTTATTAAATAACTGATACATACCAGGCAAAAGTAACCACAAAAATCTTCTGATGATGCTTACCATGTGTCACTTGGAAGAACAGAAGGCATAGTTTCTGTGAGGCAGACCATTGTAAGCTGTAACAGTAATCTATGTCAGGGGTCGGCAACCTTTTTGGCCGTGAGAGCCATAAACACCACATTTTTTAAAATGTAATTTCATGAGAGCTGTACAGTGCTCACAGTGCGTGCTCCTGCAACAGTGCGCGCTCCTGTAACAGCGCCTGAAAAAAAATTGACTTTATCACTCCTGCAGAAAGAGCCAAATATGGCTCGAGAGCCATACATTGCCAAGCCCTGATCTATTTGGATGATTTCTTTTGGTCTCAAAATGAAAATAGATGCCATTCAAAAGAGGATATTAAGCTAATAATCAGCTACAAATTGTCACATCCAGTGTGATTAATGGCTAAAAGTGAACTCTAAATGTAGTTCTTCATGTGTTCTGACATAAACTCCTAAATTTCTATTCCAAAATGATTTTTTCTACCATTGCTAATGCTTCTTTCATCATTATTTCTGTTTGCTTTATTAGCTCAATTCCTAAAAGTGGAGTGAGCCACTTGCTTCATATAAGGTGGTTGTATTTTCCCAATGTCAAACCAAATTCAATATGCTTGTCATAAAATTGTACCCAATCCTTTTAATTGCTAGTAATCTCCTTCTAATACTTCATAACAAAGGTTGTATGATTCATTTGGCAATATTCTATTTTGGTTTGCATTTATTTCTACACATATATTATCACTATACTAAATCTTAAACTTCTTAAGGACAGGGCAATCTCTTAATTATGTCTCTCATACCTCCAAAATAGTGTATTACACAAATTAGTCATGTAATAAAGAAAAGAATGGGTCAAAGGTCCTTTTAGAGGCAGCTTGGTATTTGGATAGAAGGTTTTTGTTGGATGTAGGATGATTTAGGCTCAGGTTCTGCCTCTGATTCATACTGGCTTTGTGATCACAAGTCACCATTCAGTTACCTTCTCAACTTCCCAAGGACATTATTAACAATCAAGTTGACTGACCTTCATTATTGGAGAAATGTTTTTCAAATGGGAGTTTCTCTAAAGCCATGAAATTCTAGGCTGGGACCAAAAACAACAAGGTTCCTTTCAAACCTAACATTTTGTAATTATAAATCTGAACTGGCTCCCATAGATAATCTTATGCTAGATCTTGAATTTACAAATAAAAAGAGAAATTGCATCTTAGAAATCTCTAACAAGTTCACTGCTCTACAATTATGTAAGAGAAACAAGCTATGAATCATAACATCTCATCTAAAATAAATTGAGAAAGTCTGTTTATCTATTTGGAGCTAAAACTGTCTTAACCCCATTCATTGCCATGACAGAGCAATACCTTAACAAATCTTATGAGCATAAATCATCATTTAGTATTTACTGAAATGCCTATGAGGTCTATAGAGAACTGTATGAGATACTGGCATACAAAATAAAACAGATGAAACATAGTTCTTTGTTTAATTTTTTTCACAAATGATGAGAAGCAGAGTACATAAATTTACAAATAGGTATTATAAAAATTCTGGTGTGTGTGTGTGTGTGTGTGTGAGAGAGAGAGAGAGAGAGAGAGAGAGAGAGAGAGAGAGAGAGAGAGAAAGTACATTCCATGCCTGTCTATTTGAAGTTATACAGAACTCTTTTAAGGCAAAGTTTTGAACTCATTCAATTTGTCTTATATCTCCTTTCCTTATTTGGGGAACCATTTCTCCCCCCTGCTCTCTTTTCCTCTTTTCACTTCTAACTCAGAAAAAATATATACACATTAGTCATAGAATCTATTTGATGATCATTTCCCCCCTTACTAATGAACTGATTACACCTCCCCATGAATTAGTTTCAAAGTATTACTCCAAATAACCACAAGCACTTTAAAGACTTTTCCTTTGCCTGATTCAGGCAAGTCCTCTTGTAGTTTAAGTCCAATATTATATTAAAATTAGAGATCTTTAATTATTCAAGAGTTACAAAATCCAATATTGCTTAGCAATTACAGGGGAAGTGTACTTGACAAAGATGTTTACAGAAAACATTACACTGGTTCAATTAGGTGAAACTTGCTGTTTGTGGTAATGTGTTGATTGACAGGAAGCGAGGTCAGTGACCAAAGTCAATCTCTTCAGCTAATAAAATTTCAGATAGTTTTAATAGTTCTTATAAAAAAAACTTGCCTAACCTGCTTGGGGCAGGACCTCAAGAAAAGCAGATTCAGCCTAAATGACAAGGATCTAGAAAATATTTATTATATCATAAGCATTATCTGTAGAATGAATTATTTTATAAAAAGGAATATGATTTTTATGTACAAAAATACTCATAACAACTCTTTGCAGTAGCAAATAATTGGAAACTGAGGAGATGTCCAACACTTAAGGAATAGTGGAACAAGTTGTGGTATATTTGTTATGGAATACTTTTATAAATGAAATGACAAACAGGATAATTTCAGAAAAACCTCAAAATATGTATATGAACTGATGCAAAGGGAATTGAGCAAAACTAAGAGAACACTGCATACAAAAACAGAAATATTATATGATGAGCACCTATGAAGGACTAAACTATTATTAGCAATGCAAGGATCCAAGATAACCCCATGGAACTCATGATGAAAAATGTTGTTCACAGCTATAGAAGGAAATGTTGGATTCTGAATGTGCATTGAAACACCCCATTTTAAACTTTATTTCCTTCATGAATTGTTCTTGTATTGCAATATGTGTTTTTCATGGCATGAGGAATATAGAAATATGTATTACATGATAGCACTGGCAAAACCAATATCAGATTTTCTATCTCCAAAGAGGGTGGGTGTGGAGAGAGGGAGAGAATCTGGATAGCAAAACATCAGAAAAAAATTATGAAAAATTTTTTTAAAACTACAAAAAGATTGTTTGACTTTGTGCCTAATTAAAAAAAGTCTGATAGCAAATGTGCATTTATGGATGACATAATGGGTAAACTTTATTCTTAAATCAAATGATTTGTGGTCACAATTCTTGATTCTACTCTGGAGCTCCTTATTTTTTTCCCTTTCCCTCTCCCACTACTATCTAAATGTTGATACAATGCCTCAGGTGCACTCTGGAAGATCCCTTTCAAACTATAGCACCTTCCTGGTCAGTTCCTCTTGGAATCTCTCTCTCTCTTTCTCTCTCTCTCTCTCTTCTCCCTCTCTCCCCTCCCTCCCTATGCACACATAACACACATAGACATGGAGGGAAAGTCACACAGAAAGAGAGACAGTGAGGAACTAAGAAGTTTCTCAAGGATAGGGATTGATTTTTTTATTTTTCTGTTTGTTTTCCAACGAAAAAATATTATACCTAAAACATGATGTGTAATTCTTGTTGACTTGACAGTTTCAGAGGTATGTATGTGAAACTGAGAGGTAAGAAGTCTGCCCATGGTTATACAGTTAGTGTCATAGGTACTACTTTAATCCATGTATTTCAGACATCTAAGAAGTAATGAGTTGAGACAGTGGTGGATAGAGCACAGGACTGGGAATCATGAATACCAGTGACCTTAAGTTGTAAAAAAAATAATTTCTGCCTCAGTTTCATTAAGTGTAAAAAAATGATGATGAATATTATTTATCTCCTAAGTTTATGGTGAAGATAAAGTGAGTTGGTATTTGTGAAGCATTTAGCCCCATTCCTGGTACATTGTTGGCACTTCAATGCTTGTTTCTGATTCTTCTTTTATTTTTGTCATGTTGATTCTCAAGAATGTAATACTAATAGCTCACATAACAGTTATAGAGAGTTATATAGCTCAGCGGATAGAGTGTAAGCCTGTAACGGGGAGGACCTGGGTTCAAATATGGTCTCAGACACTTCCTAGCTATATGACTGGGCAAGTTACTTAACTCCCCTTGCTAGTCCTTGCCATTCTTTGGTCTTAGATTTGATATTAAGATAGAACATAAGAGTTTATTTAAAAAATTGTTAATAGCTCACAGGATGGTGCAAAGAGAGCAGACCTTAAAATACGGAAATGCTCACATAAGGCTATGTGACTTTTGACAAGTTAATCCACTGAACTGTTGGTGCTCAAGGTAACTCTAAAACGCAAAGATGCTAAAAGGCTGAACCCCTGTATTGGCATGAGGAGTTTGCTATGTAAAAGTTACCTATATTTCTGAAAATAAGAACTCGATAAATATATGTATAATGTTTACAAATATACCCCTCAAAACAATCTTGCACTGTAGATATTGCAAGTATGATTATTCTATTTTTGCAAACAAGGAAACTGAGACCCATAGAACTTGTGATATAAGCAGAAACACACAACAAAATATATCAAAACTTAATTCAGACCCCAAATCTTCTGACTTTAAGACCAAAGCTCTTTCCTCCATGTCCCACTACCTCCAGTGTTTCTAATTTATTTCAATTTATGGTTATAAACAATATATAAAAGCTACATCTCTTTCCATATTGATTCATATGATACCCAATATTTATAAAGAAAATAATTTGAATAATAAAAACAGTTCCTTACAGCTTCTCTCTTTTTTCTCTTTCTGTGTGTGTGTGTGTGTGTGTGTATATATATATCCTATATGTGGGTTTGCATAAATATCTATGCATACATACACAATATGAATATGTACTTTGCTGCTTCTCTTTTTATGTACACATGTGAATATATGCACACATATGTGTATGTATATGATATAAAAATGGGCTTTCAAACATTTAATTTAAAACAATTAAGTAGTAACAATGTCTGCATTTTATTTTCTTGTGAGAAAATAATGACTTGAAAAAGTGATTTGATTTTCATGGAGCCATATCTAAGACTGTAAGCTCCTTCAAAGCAGAGATTGACTTTGTAACTTCTTTGAATCCCTTTTTTAATACAATGCCTGACATAAGAGGTGTCTGCTAAATGTTTATTTACTGATTAAATACTATGATTAAATATATGACAACATAGCACACATGTTAATATTTGATATATTCATTAATAAGCAATAATTGTATGTAATAAAAATGTTTTCATTTTTAGTCAGCAAAAGCAATTAGATAGAAAAAACTATATTTTAAATTTAGTGGTGCCTATATATCAATATATGAAATATCAGAGCCAGAATTACAGAACTGATATATATTTTTTATTCAGTAAGTTCATGTATTAGAGATTCCTTATAATTATGGATTTTACATTTCTAGTCCTGCTACATTTTATATACTGTCAGCCTGACCTGTGTCCATAAATCTGTTGAAGTAACTTTATTGCTAAATTGGTTCAAAGAGTTAACTTATCCCATTCTGATAAATCATTACAAGCTGGAATGAATGAATAAGTAACAAGTAAATCAAACTGATTTACTTTCTTTGGATATGTTCTAGTTTAAGTATAAATAGTACTGTTCTGATACTGAAGAGCAGAAAGTAAGAAATATGTGCTCATCTAAATATGAAAAATAAGTAACATATTTACTTTTTAAAAGTAAATCAGAGCAATAAATTTGTATACCTATTGAAATGTTTAGAGAAAAAAGTAGATTTGAGTCCAAGATGTATGCAATGAATTTTAAATTTCTTAAAGTGAAAGTGGGATAAAAATCCATATTTCTTGTAAGAAAGTACTTTAAATCATCTTAATCCCAGAATACATACATATGCATCTATACAAATGCTTCAAAAAGCTGAGATACATTTTAGCTTTAACTCAGAATCAAAAATCACATTATTAAAATCCCATCAGGGAGACCACACACACACACACACACACACACACACACACACAGAGTTTACCTACCTCGTGTATATACATGTAAATATAGCCAAGTCATATGATGTATATAAGCAATATGTATATGCCCTCCAATTATTAGAAGACTATGCCAACACAAATATGTGTTTGATAGCCACTTTGAGATGTTTACTCATTCACATTTATAATTTGTATCCTCCCTGCTGAAGTATTTGCATATAGGGAAATGCATACATGTATCCTGAGACTAAGAGGAAATGCTCAACTTCAACTTTATTAAAATTTCTACTTTGGATCAAAGAAACAACGTTACTAAAAGTTGCAATTAAAGATTGATTGTCTATGTATCTATCTGTCTATCTGTCCGTTTATCTATATCTGTCTATCTTTCTGCTATCTATATCTGTCTATCTATCTATCGATCTATCAATCCATCTACCTATCAATCTATCTTCCTATCTATCTATCTATCTATCTATCTATCTATCTATCTATCTATCCATCTAACTACTTATTTGTCTCTATCTCCATCTATCTATCCATTCATCCATCTATCTACCTAACTACTTATCTATCTATCTATCTATCTATCTATCTATCTATCTACTTATCTATCTCTATCTCCATCTATCCGTCCATCTATCTATCTATCTATCTACTTACCTACCTACCTTTCCATATGCATATACATGCATGCATGCATGCATACATACATCACCACTGGCTAAAAGAAGGAATAAGGAAAAGGAATACCAATATCTTTTTTCCCTACAGTTGTTCCTATATACACATATACAAATATATCTTAAAATGGCTAAAATATATTTTTCTATCTTCAATATTCTAAGACTATGATGAAAATTAGATATTTATTTCTTTTGTTCTCTACTTCAGTCAATAATGATAATAATAATAACTAGCATTTATAAAATACTTTAAGGTATGCAAACAACTTTACAAATGCTATGTCATTTTATGCTTATAAAAATCCTGGGAGAAAGTGCTATATATTTTAAAGATGAGGAAACTGACATGTAGGTTAAATTACTTGCTCATGGTCACAAAGCTAGTATGTACTTGAAGGCTACATTTGAACTCAACCCTTCCTGACTAGGTCTATTTCTCTGTAGGTGTGTAGCCTAGCTTCTTCATCTTTATCTATATAATTTGGTTGGTTAATAAACATTTATTCAGCATCTACTTATAAGACAGAGGATGTAAAAAAGGCAAAGGACAGTTCATGTTCTCAAATAAGTCATAGATTTTTGGGGGAGCAACATGAAACATCTATACACAAATAAAGATAGATACAGGATAAAGTAGAGAGAATCAAAAGAGATAATGCAATAATACCATTTAGAGAGATAAATCAAAGCTTCTTGAAGAAGATAGGGTTTTAGCTGGAATTTGAAGGCAACCAGCAAGACAGGAGACAGAGATTAGGAGGCAGAGAATTCCAAGCATTTTGGGAAATTCAATAAAAATGCCTGGAGTTGAAAGACAGACTGCAGTTGGATAGAGCATCATAGATAAAATGTAGATACAATGCTACAGATATGTAAATATAGGAATATTTAGATAAGGTTTAATTTAACTGTATTTATAAACACATGTCTCTCCAAATCCCTCCTTAATTAGGATGTTTGGTAATATTCTTACTTTTTAGTTCAAAGTTACTATAATATTTGTATAAACACAAACATATATATTTAATATGCATAAAAGATAATTGAAGTGTTTGTTTCTATGCATATGCATGTATCCTGGGCACAAGGAGATAACTCCAACCCTGAAAGAAAGAACTTTATTAAAAAGTCCTAATTAAAGAGGGATTTGAAGATGGAAAACAGTTATTTCTTGAAATACAGAAATTCATATTCACCTAGATATTTTTGGCTTGGGCACAATTCACAGCTGGCAAAGACAATCATCAGTGCCTTTTCTCTATTGACTCAAACATTTACAGGCTGTTGAAAGATTACTTTCAGTCTATTAGATTTTTGCCAACAAATCTTTAGTTAGATGTCCTTGACATGCATTTGATACTTATGGATTGTTTCCTCTAACCCCCTCTCCTTTTATGTAATTTTTTCCAACTTTTGAAAACAACATTTCTCCCTAGGTACACAGATTTCTGTTTTTAGTAGAGGAATCTCCAGTTAAGGTGCAAAAAAACAAACTAAAGAAAACTTCTGTATTCTCTTTGTAAATTACCCTCATAGAGATGTACTTTGTTTTGGGGTTTTTCTTAGGCCTTTTTACATCCTGACATTTGAGACCAAACCTCTAAAGTACTTACCCCTTATTCAGTTTTGCTTACAAAGCCATTTGGTTTTACAGAATGTTATTTGGATAGTCTCTGATTGTGTGCAAAGTTTGTTGGAATTTATCTCCATAGAGAGGCTTTGTCCTGGACTTTCTTCTTCCTTTATATTATTTCACATGCCTGACTAAGACCTCATGGAGTTAAACATCATTTCTACAAAGTTGATTCTTAGATTTATTTGTCAAGCCCTATCATATCTCATGATCCTCTAGGTTTGCTTGTCCCACTGCCTATTGGATGAATCAAACTAGGCATTTCAATACAAACCAGATATTTCAAGCTCAACATGTCCAAAACTGAACTCTCTATTCGCCCCTCTAAACCACACCCCAAAATCTCCATTTTTCTTAATTTATCTATTATTGTCAAGAGTACCAGTAACTTATAGCTCCTTTGGGCTCTTGGCCAAGTTATCATCCTTCATTCTTCATACTTTCTTACCATCATGACGACTTCCATATTCAATTAGTGGTCAAGTCTTGTCATCCTCACCTTTGTAAAATTTCTTGTGTACCCCCTTTTCTTCTCTGGCACAGTCACTGCCCTGCAGTAGGCCCTCATCACTTTAAGTCTGGACTACTGCAATAAAACTGTTCATTGGTCTCCTGGCCTGTAGTCCATCTTCCTCTCATTCAGCTGCCAAACAGTTTCCTGAAGCACATATCTGACCGTGTCGCCTTCCAACTTACTGACAGGGGCTCCCTTTTGCCTTTAGGATCAAATATAAAATCCTTTTTCTGGCTAAAAATTTTCCCCTACTTGGCCACTTCTCTAACCAGGCACGTTATCTCTCCACTGCTAGTTTTAAAAGATTGTGTATGCTGGAGAACTACCTCTCCCAGCATGCCCCAGGGCTTCCTCCTATCTACTTCCTGGTGTGGGATTGGTGTTGAGGGGACTGGTCCCATGCTAGAGGTGGGACCACATGCCTTTACTTCTTGGCATGGGATTGGTCCTGAACTGGACCAATCCTGTGCAGAGGAGAGGCCACGTCCCCTACTTCCAGGTGCAGGATTGGTCTATATAAGGACCAATCTTGTGCCTGGGAGGGGCCTTTGAATCTGAGATTTCAGCTAGAGAACGCCAGTGGGTTTTGTTTTTCTTTTAATCAAATTTTTAAAAGAGATCAGAGAGTCAGACAGTTTTTCTTTTCAGTCCTCATACCACTCTTGAGTGTTTTAATTGACTGAAACGTTTCCCCTCTTCATCAATGTCTCCAGGCCTCCCTGGCTTCTTTCAAATCTCAGCTATTGTCTGCCTTCCCCAAGAAAACTGCCTCAGTCCTCCTCAATCTTAATGCCTTCCTTTGGTGATTATCTCCAATTTTCCATGTATAGACACCAATTGTACATAACTGTTTGCATGTTTTCTCCCATGTTAATCTGCAAGCTCCTTGACAGTAGGACTGTCTTTCACCTTTCATTGCAACCTCAGAAGTGATTAACTTTTGTAGGAACTTAATCACGTCTAGTTGATTGAACAAGAGTCCTACTTGTATCAGCTGACCAATGAACAAGTAAATGCATTGTTAAATTTACAGATACTTAGGAACAACTATGCATTATTATTTATCATTTATTAATGTTGTTTGAACTTAGTTTCAAGCTAATCTCAGAGTGTCTTCAGAGAAATGGGATTGTTGAAAAGAATGATTAGGTACCACCCAGTGTTTTATTTTGGGTCCCTTCAGGTCTTGTTATGTGGGTATGCCCAAAGGTTTGGGTTTTGAGTTCCACAAATTAGATCAACTTATCTGCTGATGAATGTCTCACACTACCCTTCTCAAATTTTAGACAATGTAAACTCCCACAGACTTGAGGAAGGAGCCATCCTTCCTTTTCAGCTCTCTCTCTCTCTCTCTCTCTCTCTCTCTCTCTCTCTCTCTCTTTCTTTTCCCCTCCAAACAACCTATAGAAGGTCTTCCATCATCTGTTTTACAGAAACTCTCACTAGCAACATAGAGGTAGTCTATAGTCCTAAATATTTAGTCAGTCCTAAACTTAGAGTAGGTCCTACAGAATTACCTGGAAACTGAGTTAAGTATCTTGGCCAGGATCACACTGCCATTATGTAAAAGAAAAGAGGCATGGGCTCACATCTTTCTGATTCTGGCAGGCCAGCTCTCTAATCATCATCATATGTTGCCTACCAAATATCTACTACTCAAACTGTACATAAAAGAAATTCATGAGTTCTCAGGTTCTTTGAATATTAAATTTTTAGTGTTATTGATTTCCCAATAAAAAATTTAAAAAATAATGGACTCCTTGTTATAAATAGTTTATATTCAATAAGAAGGAATATAACCTGTACAGAAACTAATATGAATTATATACAATTTCCTGGAGTAAGTGAGTGTTAATTATAAGAGACCATAAAAGTCTCTATGGAAGTCACAATATCATGAAGTATTTTGAAGGAAATTATGAGTTCTAGCAGGCTCAAACTTTTATATAGGAGACAAAAATCTGCAAAGAGACTTTTCATCATGACCTTAGAGAATAACTAAATGTATATTTCACTATTACATGGATAGGACATACTCTTATACAACATAAACACACAAAAATATTTTCAGTGAGTTTTATTGCTAAAAATGGAAGTCAAGAATTGTAGAGTCTGGAGTAAATTACTTTGTGACATTTTTTTAAATGAATGGTTTTAGCAATAAACTTTCCATTACATATTCAAATAACTATTTGCCAATAAAAAGTTTATTCCTGTAATTTAGACAAGCAACCATCAAGTGGTGATATTGTGCATGTGGAAAATATAAACAACCTTTTGAATTGAGTAAAATATGTGACTGTAATTTATGTGACTGTGTGCTATAATGTTATATTATAATAAAGGAGAGATATAGCCTGACCTAGAGAATAAAGAGCTGGCTTTTTTAATCAGACACATCTGATTGAAAGTACTATTCCTGACATTAATTGGTTTATGATTTTAAGAAAGTTATTCAGCTATTAAGGAGCAAAAACAGGCATCAGATAAATTTCAGAAAAATTGCCAATAAGTCTTAATATAGGCAGTTTATTCACCTAGATTTTTTTGAATCTTGAAAGGTAGCTGGTATATTATCTTTCCTGGGGGAGAATCAGAGCAGCAAAGAATAGATTACTAGCATAACCATTGTGGAAACAGCAATAAAGGCAGTGCAGATAAGAGAGAAAAAGTTATTTATAGGGAAATAGAACAGAGAAGAAAATAGAGTCCACATCGTGTTGGACAGACTGTATTCATAGAAGGTAAATGAAATGTAAAATAGATAATGAACACTCTAGTTGAATTGTCCCAACAAGGTTGGAATACTAGCCTTTCAAACAATTGAAATCAATCTATAGTTATTTATTTTTTAATATTCTCTTTCCTGCGTGGGGATATTACAACTTATACTTTACCCAATTCATGTTTGTCCTCTGGTTCATTATTTACTCTCTCCATTAGACAGAGAAAATATCCATTAGACAGAGCTTCAAATAGTTTTCCTTTATTCATTTATTTCCCTGCAGAAATCTGAGGTAGCTGTGCAATTAAAATACTGAGAGTCTAGATCTCCTATTGAGGAGATGAGCAACTTTAGGTCAATGAACCAAGGGAAAAAAATGGGAGGGTACATAAAGGAAAGGACTCCATGAATAATGCTAGTATCTGTGGTCTCTGCTGAACACAGGCTGTCTACCCTCTATGCTAGATATATAACACTGGCATTATGCTTAAACCTTAATTCAAAAGAACAATATTTTTAAAGATCATACTTTAGATTATTTTTTTAAGTTTCCAAAAATACTACAAGGCACAAATTCCTATATTTATCACTAACTCAATTTTCATCAATCCAAACTTAGTTCTAACCCTAGTCTGAGGCTTGGGCATAATTGAATGTTTCTTTCTTAGAATTAATTCTCTCTCCTTATCCTAAATTAGAGTCACAAGCCCAGAGTTCAGAATAACTTGGCATTGAAGGGTAGGCTGTTTCAGTTGTTGATAAGATTTTTCTCAAATACACAACATCCATTCATTCTGTCAACATGATTCTAGCTAATTAAAGAGGAGGTCTTAAGTGTGCTTTCTACAATTCTAGATCAGCTTTAAAGGAGAATACTATTCCTTTTGGTTTCCCTACTCAAAGTATGTTTGTCATCTCTTTTCCCTCTCCAGTAAAAGGAAAAAAGAGAAAACAGTGGAAATTTGCTCATAAAAACATAAAGTGATATAGATTTTTCTTTTGTCTAAATTAGAGAAAGAAATTCTTTCTTGCTATTTTTTTCCTCTTTCATTTTCTCCTCTTCCTCAATCATTCAACTGCTGATTTAATTCATAGGCACTGACCAATATAATGGATAAAGCCTTCGAATAAAGTAAGAAATAGCTAGAAACTAAATTTTTATATACAGCTTTATTATAGATAACCACTGAATGTTGCACCTGTTTTCACTGGGGCTTCCCTAAGTATCTACTAGTTCCAGCTTAATTCTCACTTGTATTTCCCATTCCATAATTCAGTGAGAGTATCCTCTTTAATTTCCCTACAAAAGAGACTTGATCTCTTAACTCTATAATATATATTATTGCCTGTCTCCCATGCCTAGAATTCTTTCTTCTTCCAAACTTACTTTGAACTTTAATTAATTAATTCTAGGTATTGGTCCCTTCTACATTCCACAAAGGATCTGTGTCTTAACTGTGGGGAATGAGCAACAGAGTTGACAACTGGCAATGGTTCTGCCTCCCTGTGTATTTTGTCAGACCCTAAACTGGCAGATCTGGGACCTCTCCTTGCCCTAGCATAAAGTCACAGACTTTTCTTCAGTCTTTTCCCCAGATAATTCTTCACAGCGCCACATTTAAGAGACACCATTCCCTATATCCAAAGATTTCCATATCTCCCTATGCCAACTATAAAAATTACTAATTTCTTTTTCTTGTATTTCCTGAAAAGGGCTTAATATGGTGAATTTTCTAAGTACTTAGAAAAGATAATTCTTTTTGCCCATCTCCTTATAAAAATGGATATGATTTCATCATTGGAAACAAAACCAAAGAAAATGCACTAACGTCTTATTTGCTATTGTATTCTAAAGACTATCAGATCTTCCTATCTGACTCACAGATGAAACTTCCTGTATTCATTTCTTTTATTAATATTAAGAATTTCTCACACTAAGAATGTAATTATGTTCCATTACATTTATGAACTGTGGTTCATTTAGTCATTCTCTAATCAATGGCAGAAAATGTGTTAACACAATTTTGTAACAAATAGATACTTCTGTAAAATTGGAAACATTATTTTTGACACTAACCTTTTAATTTAAGGTGTGACTACTGGCTCAAAGATAAGGTAATTTTGTTAATTTTCTTTAATTATATAACATATTTCAGAGGATCATATATTTAGAATTTGAAATGAACTTTGAGGTCATTTATTTCATCATCTTAAGTTTATATAAAATTATATGGAAGCTTTAACAGTGTATAAATACACCTCAGTATTCATCTCATTCTGTATAGCACATACATAGCCTAAGAGTATCACTGGTGTATGTGCCACCACATATAATACAGTTATTTCCCCTACCGGTCTTATTACTTTAAAATCCAACAACAACTTAATATATTTCAATATACTAACAAACACCAGATAAGGAATAAAATAAAACATCCTCCACATCTAGTAACTACAGAGATCCACAATTTCTTCCATAATAGTTGTTACTACTAATGGAGTTACACTAATAGTGTTATTACAATAGTAATAAGCCACAGTGGGTTGGTTTATACCAGGGGTCGGCAACATATGGCTCTTGAGCCATATCAGGCTCTTTTGAGGGCCAGATATGGCTCTTTCTGCAGGAGCCATAAAGTCAATTTTTTTCAGGCACTGTTACAGGAGCTCACACTGTGAGCACTGTATGGCTCTCACGAAATTACATTTTAGAAAATGTGGAGTTTATGGCTCTCACGGCCAAAAAGGTTGCCGACCCCTGACTTTTACTCTGGCTTTACAACAAGATTTTAACAATAACAATCACAAAACAAAAAAAATCAGGAGAAAAAAAATAATAAAAAAATGACTGAAAAAGTCAAAGTCTCTTTCCTGTATCTTTAAAAATGGCTCTGGAGCAGTGAAAATACTCCAGAGAGTTTTATGAATGAGTTGGTGGTAGGAGTTGTGTTTACTGACTGGCTTAGAATGTTGAAGCCTCAGCCAACCACTGGGAGGGTGGAATAGAATGTTCAGAGTTGTAGCACTTCCAGTGCCTACCTGAGGGTCCCACTGATAGGTTCCTGTTCTCCTCTTAACCCACCATCTGGGGTACCAACTTGTACAAGAATATATAAATATGAGATAATCAATGAGAAACCAGCAAGTGTTTTGGGCAACTGCCACTCACAGATCAAACTCAGAAAGAAGGATAGGGTATCAGAAGCAGAGTAAATCGGATAACCCTTCACTACAGGAATGGCAGTTGGGTTTTCTGGTCTCTGTCAATTATCAGGGAACAACACAAAGATTAACAACTCACACATTATGGGTTATTTGAGTTAAGAGGAAACAAACAGGAAGGAAAATAAAACAGTTTAAATGTATTATAAGGGTCAGGAGAGTGGGAGAGGTATATCTGTAACTAGGAATATCTAACTGACAAAAACTGGAATTCTAAGGGGGAGTTTCTCTGTCAACCTAACTTCAGTCAGGCTGACAGCCTTGGCTAAGGACTAGAGGGAGAAAGCTGGATATTGGGGTTTCTCACAAATGGCCCAGGTCACTTCCTTGAAGGCTTCAGGATACCAGGAACCAACTCCTTGTACAGCTAATAACCCAAAAGATACCAGGTAGGGAAAAATGCCTGCGAGCTATGCACCAGAAAACAGACACTATCCACTACTAAGAGTTATCTTGAGAGATGTTGTCTTCAAGTTTCTCCAATCCCAAAGATCCCAAGCTCATGGAGTCACAGCTGGCTGGACTTCTGCTCCAAACCCCTCTCACACCAGCAATGTCAGATTTTTTTCTCTCCTCTCTCTTCGCCTACATTCCATTCAGAATGTCCATGGCTTACAGCCAAGGTTTCACCCTTAGCCTGCCTGCTAAATCTGCTTTCCTACTCTTAAAGTCTATTTCCCTATTACAAGACATAAAAGTGTAAAATAGTGTATCTCAAAATCACAAAGTATGTAGTAGAGTCCATTATAGTTAGTCAGAGTTCTATGACTACAAAACCAATTCTGTTTGCATATTGCCAAAAATCTACATGACCATTCAAATGCTTGTTGACCTTTCCTAGGTACAAAGTGGTTACAGAATGTCTTTCTTCTTTCCCCAAGGATTGGGGTGGCATAGGAAGACCCTGAATCAAGGATATGCTGGGGCCAGTTTCCTCAATGATAGTAAAAATTTTGTCTTAAATTGAACTTAAAGAAAATTAAGGATTTTAAGAGGTAGAGATGAGGAAAGAATAAATTTCAAGAATTTGAGATAACTTTGGGAAAAGTGTGGTGATAGAAAGACCATTGTAGCTGGACCACAAAATATGTAATAAGCATGGAAAGGTTAGCTATAGCCAAACTGCAAGAGGCTATAAACACAAAAGGAAAGGAATTATAATATAGAGAAATATAACACTTTGAGAGAGCTATGGAGGCTCAGAAACATATAAGACAGCTCAAGGTTTAAACATAGAACTTTTCTTAAGAGTAAATCTTGAAACCATAAATTTAATCGTTCCCAATTAAGAAGCACTGATCATCACTGCTTAAGGTCAATGCGATTTAAACCATGTAAGCAAAATCACACTTTTTAAGGTTTCCAACAAGGAGTTCACTGGCCCTGATTATAGCCATCACAATCTGTCTCACAATTTTCTTTCTGCTGCTGCAGAGAGAAAATATACCAGGCATTTGTTTTTCTGTTCAACTTTTACCCTCTAATTATAGTTTTAGAGACTTTTTTTAATGAAGAGGACTGATTTGAATGCTGTGAAATTCTCCTTTGAACCATTCTTTTCCCTTGTTCTGTGATGATATTCAAAAGGGAAAAAGAGAGTTTCATTATTAATAGATATCATGAACTAGATGAGTCATCAAGTTATGCACACAGCACTCCAGGGTCAAACACTTCCCTCCTTTGTGTCAGATCACTACTGATGAGGGCAGCACTTTACTTGGAAGTCATGTTAACGAGTCTGATATAGTCAAGGAACAATATCCGCAGCGATGATTCACAGGATTTATAGCTATGAGGCTAGGCCAAGCATCCAAGTAATGTTGCTGAAGTAACTGACTCAAGAAGTAGTCTGACTTCTGCCACCTGACAATGTCGAATTCAATTCTTTAAACCCACCTTCAATTTTACAAAATTTGCCTATGGAAACAGTATTTAGGAATAAATTCCATGAGAGGGAGAAAAGCGTGAGACAAGCATAAAAAAAAAAAAAAGACATCACCTATTCTCAGAGTAAAAACATTTTGCAAACACATAGAATAACAATATTGGGAAGGCTCATTAGAGGTCATCTAATCTAATGTCTACTGAAAAGTATATTACCTTGCAGAATATTCACAAAAATCCTCTGTTCGAATGCATTCCACTGTGACATGCAATTTGTTACTTTTTAAAGAAATTAATCACATTTTTGCAGTTTTAACTGTCATGATTTCCTTCTATATATTGACCTAAACTATCCCTAAATCTTATAACTCATTAATTTTTCTTCTGCATTTCAGCTATAAAGAGATCAACCCATTTTCAATATCCTTTTTTTTTAAACCTCTGCCTTCTGTCTTAAAATTGATACTAAGTTTCAAGACCAAGGCAGAAGAGTGCTAAGGGTTAGATAATTGGATTTGTCCAGGGTCATACAGCCACCTACCTGTTATTTCCATATCCTTTTCAATTAAATTCTGATATTAAAAAGTGCCTACTATGTGTAGGGCCCTATGGATCTAAAAATTAAAAGTGAGAAAAGTCAAGTCCTCATACTCTCTTAACATTCATTCAAGTTTTTTAAGACAGTCACAAGTCACATTTGTAACAAATCTTCTCTAAATTAAATAGCTTGAAGTCTTCCAATGAATCTAAAGGTTGTTAGGTGGTACAGTAGATAAAATGAGGGGTATTGAATCAGAAAGACCCCAGTTCAAATGTACCTTCAGATACGTGGGGCAAATCATACATATTTTGTATATCTCAGTCATCTCAACTGTAAAAGAAGGATAATATTAGAAGCTATCTCTAAGGATTGCTGTAATAAAAAGAAAAAAATTGTAAAAATATGTGTTCCTGGGGGCAGCTGGGTAGCTCAGTGGAGTGAGAGTCAGGCCTAGAGACAGGAGGTCCTAGGTTCAAACCCGGCCTCAGCCACTTCCCAGCTGTGTGACCCTGGGCAAGTCACTTGACCCCCATTGCCCACCCTTACCAATCTTCCACCTATGAGACAATACACTGAAGTACAAGGGTTTAAAAAAAATATGTGTTCCTTTCTCTTCCTTTGTTCTGATATGATTTCACTCTCACCCCTTCCTATTTCCATGAGGGCAAACTTCTGAATAAATTCTAATTTGTCCATTTGAAAATTTTCTGGAGTCATTGTCCCTTAACCTTATTAAGCCTCAATTTTATCACTGATAAAATGGGAATAACGAGAGCATCTATCTACCCTTTTTTTTAAGGATCATATGTAAAGTGCTTTGCAAACCTTAGAGTCCTACATGTTAGAAATTATTGCAAGTTAAGTTAAATCAACAATAAGAATTTACTAGTCAATTACTGCCCCAAGACCTGAGGATACAAAGGAAGGAAAAAATAAACTCTGACTTCAAAGGGCTTGCACTCTAATGGAGGTGGCCATAGAGAATGACACAGAGACAATATATGTGCAAACAAGACAGATAAACTGGAGATCATCCGAGGAAGTGTATTCACATTAAGGGCCACCAGGAAAGATTTCTTGTTGAAGGTAGAATTTCACTTGAGACTTGAAGGAAGTCAAAGAAATTAGGAAACAAGAGATGAGGAGGGAGACAATTCCAGGCATAGCAATCAGTGAAAACACATGGAGCCTAGAGATGACATAGCTTATACAATGAATAGTAAGAAGCCTGGTGTCACTGGATTGAAAACTATATGGAAGGAGGTAAAGTATATGACAACTAGACATATAGAATGGATCCAGTTTAAAAAAGGATTCAAAAGCTAAACCAAGGATTTTGTAATTTATTTTGGAAGTCATAAGGAGTCAGTGGAAGGTATTAAATAGGGAGGGATTACAGGGCCAGCCCAGACGTTTTGGAAGATTGAATTGATAGTTGAATAAGCATTAAACCAGGTAAAGAGAAGCTTGAGATAAGTTGATAAACCAGAAGTAATTGTAATAGTCTTGGCATGTGGTACTAATGGCTTTGACGGCTGTTTTTGGCAGTGTCAAAGGGAAAAAAATTTGTAATAAATCTTCTCTAGGTTAAATATATATCCCCTTTTACATGTATATGTATATCAGAGATAGTGAATTAGATTTGGTGGAACTTGCCAACAAATTAGATATGTGGAGTAAGAAGGAATGAAGAGTTGAGGATGTGACTTGGGTTTTGAGCAAGGTGGAATAGAAAGAGAGTGGTTCCCTCAACAGTTGTTTGGTTGTTGTCTTTCATACTTAAAGAGGACCAAATGACATCACTGGTGATGTCTTTTGACTTGTGCATAAATTGTATTTCTGCAAGGAAGAATTGCACAAAGTCATTAGTCAGACTCTCTCTTCCAGTCATTGAAGTCCAGGGATAAAATTGTGATGCAGTGGATGACCTTGGGTTCTCCAGTGTCTAACGAAGCATTAAGTTTTTCCATGGTGCCTGCTTCTTCTGCTTCCATAGCTTTTGGAACAAATTTTTCTTATCTGCCCCCTTCCACAGGGTAAAGTCTTCACATGACTGGGATAGACAGCACCCTAAATTCACTGACAGATTTGAGGTATTTTAGTTTCCTCTAACCTAGTTGAGCCTACCTGCTGCAACTGCTTACTAGTTTATATACTCTCTGCATGCTACAGCTTCTTGGAGCCAAGGTATGAGCTAAGTAGCAGTCAGATATCAAGAAGAAAAACTTCCTTTAATAGGGCTTTGCAAACCCTCATACCAGAGTACTAATCTGCTCTAAATACCCCATTTACCCCACTCAGTGGTAACACAGAAGTCAAGAAAAGATAAGATTTGGGAACAAAGGAAATGAATTCAGTTATAGACATGGTGATTAAGATGTCTGTGGGATATCCACTCTTCAAGATACCTAATAGGAAGCTGGAGATGCTTGATTGATGGTTAGAAGAGAGATTAGAACTGGATACATAGACACAAGAATAATTTGTGTAGGTTTTATTATTTAATCTATGTGAGCTGATAAGTTTGTCTAAGGAAATATTATAAAGATAGAAGTCTCAAGAGATATAGCATTGGGGAACGGGAATGGTACTGGATGAAAATCCAACAACAGAAACTGAGAAGGCAATTGGAAAGGCTGGACAGATCAGAAAAGGGGTTAGAGTTGAATAAGAATTTATCTAATTGATACTCTGCCTTCTTTGTTAATAAGATTAACTCTTTTGCAAATAATTTCTAAGGGAGCTTTTTGTTTGTTTGTTTTGTTTTGCTTTCAATCTCTCTTACTTCCATATCCATTTTCTTATTCTTTTTTTTTAACCCTTACCTTCCATCTTAGAGTGAGTACTAAGTATTGGTTTCAAGGCAGAAGAGTGGAAAGGGCTAGGCAATGCAGATTAAGTGATTGGCCCAGAGTCACACAGCTAGAATGTGTCTGAGGTCAGATTTGAACCTAGGACCTCCTGTCTCTAGACCTGGCTCTCAATGCACTGAGCCATCCAGCTGCCCTGCCCATTTTCTTATTTTTCATGGACTAAAAATTGGAAGGAAAGAAGATATAAATTCTATATTTCAAGTTACTTTTAACTTTCACCAAGCCCTCATTTAGGCACCAGGACATCTTTTTTTAAGGCAAAATATAAAAAAGTAATTCATATGTGTGATATAGATATATAGCTTTTTTATGTCAATCAATAAACATTGATTTAAATGTTTAAATTTAAATAAACATTTCAGAGTCTTTCTTATTCTAAATCAAAGGTTCTTAACATAGAGTAAACAAACAACTAAGGGGTCTATGTATAAGCTTCCATGAATTTGGATGGGGAAAATATCTATCTACCTATTTATCTATCTCTATTGTCAATAACATCTAAATTAAATTTAGTATTTCATTAAATTATTTAAATTATTCTTCTGAGAAGGAATATGTCGATTTCACCAATCCTCAATAGTGGTCTATAGCACACAAAAAAGGTTAATAATTCCAAGTCTAAATCAATGTTCCTATGATTCTAAGTTGACACTAACTAGAATATTAACCTTGAATAATTAAATTCACCTATACAGAATTCAATTTCTTTATCTGACTGCTGAAGAAAAGGGAGACTACATAATTGCTGTAACTCTCTATTCCAATATTTTTGACTCTAATGTTTAATAAAACATGTTGGGACACATGTAAACCAGGGGGTACTGACACTATCAGTAACAATGGTGGATCAAAGAGAGTGACAGTAGTGGCGGCACCAGTAGCAGCCACCATAGTAGCAATGGAAAACGTCCAGAAATCAGGCCAATGAGACTGCCTCTGCTGACTGCTAAATCTGAGACTGATCCTAATCATAGTACAAATATGGGACAGTACTCTATTTATCCTAGGAATGAAGTTAAACTTCAGCATACAAAGGCAAAAAATTGCATAAGCAAAAGACAGAGAAAGAGATGGATGCTAGAAAAATAACTCAACAAGAAAAATGACCAAAATCTAAACTCAGAAGAGGACAGCAATACAAAAATGAAAATGTGTGAGGCTTCAAAGAAAAATGTGAAAGGGTGTCGAATCTGAAATAAATCCTTGGAAGAGTTCTAAAAAAGGGATAAATAGATCAAATAATAAGAAAATTAGAAGAAAGATTAGAAAACAAAATGATAGAGGGAGCAGAGACAATATTGTGGAGTAGAAGCAGGGAAAGCTCAAACCACTAAGAGAATCTTCTCCAACCAATCTTAAAATTATGCCTCAAGATGAATATAGGAATAAAAGAACCAACAAGGAGATGGAGTGAAGCAACTTTCATGCAGAGAACAACTTGAAAGGTAGGTAGAGAAGGTCTAGTTCTTTGGGATGAGAGAGAAACATAGCTCACAGGAGGCCATACAAAAGAATACCAGCCTAAGCCAACAGCAAGCCCCTCCACTCAACATCTATTGTTTTATGTTCTGAACTTGGGTCCAAGTCAAAGTCCAGACCATGAGACACTGTCTAAGCTAACAGCAGTGCAACCCTCCATACACCCCTTAAACTCCTAAGCCCCAGCCCAAGCCTGCAGTTAGGCCCCAGGCCCTAATTCGAGCCAGTCTGTGGTATGTCTGACTGGTGTAGGCTGAGAAGGAGACTGTGAATCCCTCCCTGAGCCCAAACCAAGGACCCACAAGGTGCCTTGCTGGTACAAGCCTAAGGGGAGGCCCAGAGCCCCTGACCAAGCCTATAGTGAGGACATGAACCTAACATGAGGCATTACGTGGTATACTTGGTCAATGAAAGTCCACAGCTTGACCTAGAGGCCCAGTGCAAGGCAGTCCACAGTGTGTCTGTCCTATAAAAGCCCAGAATGAGGCTTAGAACTCTTATCCCACTCGGGTAAAAGTTACAAGCCCCAGGGCAAGGTAGTACACAGGGTGTTTGACCTGATCAAGAACAGAGTAAGAATAAAGGCTCTGCCCAAACCTTAGGCTGGACCAGTGGTTCCCAAACGTTTTTGGTCTACCGCCCCTTTTCCAAAAAAAAAAAATATTACTTAGAGTCCCCTGGAAATTATGGAACTATTTATTGAACTCAGAATAGAATCTAATACAAAAAAAGTGTGGCCATCACTGCCCCCTGGATCACTGCAGCACTTACCAGGGGTGGTAGCGCCCACTTTGGGAGCTCTGCAAGCCATAAGCAATCCAACAGTATGACTGAATCAGCTGTGTGAGGTAGCTTTCAGAGCTCCCAACCCACAGGCCATCATATCGCCTTAGAAGACCTAAAAATTTCAGAAACTGTTATGTTGATTTTAACAGAGGTTTTTGGGAAGCTGAAGATATACCAGTATTCAGTAACTTGCTAGACTCACTCCTTCCCCACTGACAGGATTGAGTGAAAAGGAAGGGGCACAATCTAGCTCAGTGCTCCCTTCTCCCCTCTCCCAACAAGCAGTTAGAAATCAGTTGGAAATGGTGTTTGGACTGATGTCTTCTAGCAAGGCTAGGCCAGGCTATCTCCTAAAGATGTTGACAATCTTAACTTATTTCCCCCACAAGTTTGACTAAGGGACAACAGGAGAGACTCGATGTCTTGTAGTTATCAGGGACAGACGAATCTGACTTGTATGGGCTGGACAGCTGAAGAAAATTGCTGAAGATGGATGTGAGTATACCCCAAAATAACAGCCAGGCACTACTCCAAAAAGATGAAGGTTTACTGACAAATGAGGAAGGGAAGGAAGGGAGGGGTATCAAAATTAGGATAAGATCTGGGAAGCCCTGAACTGTTAAGTAGAATAAGCCCCTCTCCCCAGGAGGGAGAGGTAATCTTTATAACTAGCTTGCCCTCAAAACTTATAAAAAATCACTCCTAATATCTAAATAACTAAATTATAATAATAATGCTATTGCTGGAAAGGTCTAGTTCAGCTAAACAGGCTAACTGCAGAGAAGAACCAAAATGGCTTTTGCCACCAGGCCTCCAAAGCTAACCAGAACTGGGATCAGCAAACAGAGTGACCTGCTCACTTCAACCCCCAGGAATCAACTGTCCCTAACTGTCCTAAACTGCCCTCTCACCCAGAGTTCTCCAGAAGGGGCCTGGAATTCTGGGTGAGGCTTAACCTTGTATCTTGCAGGAATTCCACCCTGCCATTTCCATGTTATAAAACTCAGAAATAGAGCTAAGAACAAGAAGAAGGAGAAAATGAAGTATAAGATAGTGACCTATCTACCTTAAGAACAAATCCCAAATTTAGGACAAAAGTGAAATTAAGGAAAAAAGGTTGGGAAAATAATCAAACATCAAAAAAATATATATATGCATAGAAAAAATTTTATGGAGACAAAGAGAAAAAGCACAGACACAGAAGGAGACAATGAAAACAAAAAAGCTACATGCAAAACTTAAAAGAAAGATTCCTAAAATTGCACAGAGCTGCTTCTTGGTCCTAGGCATGCACAGCATCTTTAAGTCTGTAACTCTTTTTGGGGAAATCCATCTTATACCATTTTCCAACACGAAGCCTAGGTACTCTACTTTTGGCAAAATCCACTGTAGTTTGGCCCTGGAGACCTTGTGACTCCTTTTGCATAGCTCTTGTAATAGTTATTTGCTCTCCCTTTGACATATTCGAGCATTTGGTGACATTAGCAAAAGGTCATCAACATAATGAACTAATTTACTCACAGTGAATATGATTTATTCAAGGTCTCTTTGCAGGATCTGGCAAAAGATATTTGCACTTTCTGAGAACCCTTGTGGAATTTAGGTCCACAAGATTTGTTTACCCTCCCAGGAAAATGCAAAAATCTTCTTACTGGACTCA
This sequence comes from Gracilinanus agilis, assembly GCF_016433145.1. Taxonomy (NCBI): domain Eukaryota; kingdom Metazoa; phylum Chordata; class Mammalia; order Didelphimorphia; family Didelphidae; genus Gracilinanus; species Gracilinanus agilis. Next base: position 147,213,508 of record NC_058133.1, on the reverse strand, counting down.
TGCAGGGGTACGGTCAAATATGCATAGCACAGGTCAATGACCATGAACCAGGCTGCACTGCTTGGAATTTCAGCAATGATATTTGCTGGGCTAGGTACCACTACATGTCCTTTCTTACCAAAGTTGCTTACTGCTCTTATATCCTGCATAAAACGCCATTGTGTTTTGCCATTTGGATCTTTCTTTGTTTTTTTTAATGGGCATAATGGGTGTGTTGTACTCGGATATAGTATAGACCAAAACACCTTGTTCCAGGAGACTTTGGGTAATGAGCCTGATACACTCTGTGGCCTCTTTACTCAACCTATATTGAGGGATCCTAGTTGGAGTGCCCTCTTTCATTTCAATCTTGACAGGTGTGGCAAATTTTAAAATTCCCATATTGGTTGAATGCTTAGCCCAAACTGCCTCTGGGATATCTTTCAGTATTTCAAAGATACTCTCCATATGTTGTTCCTCCTCATCACCCTCCACTTGGCCTAGGAATAGCAAGGGATGGTGCTTGAGTGACTGCTTGGGTAAATGTAGGAATATTTGGCCTGATTTATCACACTGGATAGTGGCATCTAATTTACAGGGAACATCTCTCTCCAAAAGATTGAATGGGCATCCAGATATCAACAAAAAGGAATGATTTAAAGTCATTAGGCCTATCTTCACCATCTTAGATCTTAGCTTGAGCACCAACTCCATTTGCCCAGTGGCTCCTTTTACTCTCACAGGCCCCATTAATGCACAATTTTCTGGTGCAGAAGTTAACATAGACCAAGTTACTCCAGTGTCAATAAGAGCAGGATAGATTTGATTCTCTATCTTCACCATAACCAAAGGTTCCCTGTCTTTAGCTGTCTGATCAACAGGTACCAAAGGTGATTCTATTTCAATGTTCCCCAAATCCCATTGATCTTCCTCTAGGACTTCTATCTGTGCTGCCTTAGGATTCTGTGAGTGTAATGATGGTGACTCTCCTTCAAATGTGGCTTTTTGGACTGCCTGTGTGTTAATTGGCATCCCTGGACTATTCATGGGCCTATCAGTGTCAAAGTGTATCTCAGTGTTCCCAGTAAGGTAGAGTGTCCTTCTCTTCACTGAACATGCTTTGCTTAACTTGTGCAAAGTCAGATTCAGGAGAGGTATTTCTCTGCATTAAAGGAAATTCTTCAGAATTGGGAATGTGTTGTTGGCTCATGTCTACATCCCAATCCTGTAAGTCTATGCCTTCTTCTTGTATCTGACCCCTAGACTCTATGTCAGTAACAGGAAACTTAATTGTGGGTGTACTTTGCATAGGAAACAAAGTCAGTGTTGTAGATTCTTTTTCTGTTCCTATTGGTGTCATTTTGTTTCTCTCTTGGCTACTGGTATTTATGGAATTGAATTCCTTTAAATGCATTAACTCAGAATCTACTCCAAAGGCAGGTCTCTCTGGAGTATCACAGGCTTGAAAGTGTGCTACATCTTTATGCACCTGACCCTGAAGTAGGCTTGGTATGAACTCCCTAGCTCCAGGATCCAGCTTCAAAGTTCCTTTAGTATTGTAGCAACTAGACTTTCCACTTTCTCTTCTAGCTTCCCTATTTGGTGATAGAGAAGAGGTTGTGCCTGTGTCTGAGAATTTTGTACTTTTCTTCTCAATGGTCTGCAGGAGCTCATCTCCTTTATTGCCACTGTCTGTTTCTAAGAGATCTCCATTAGAACACCTGTCTAAAATCATTGCCCTTGTTGTTTGGACTTGCTGTACTACTGATTGCTTTAAATGATCCACAGTCTTACTACACAACAATGCTGCTTTCCCCTTACAGTAAGAATCAATGAATGCTATTTCCTTCAAGCTTGAATCAAGAACTTGTGTAGATATGCCTGCTTCCCTTTCATTATTCCCCAAACCACCATTTCCCTTCCCATAAATTCTCTCCTTTATTTCTATTATATCCTCCTCTATTTGCAACTCTTCAGTCATTTCTTTGTAACTTTGTGTTACACCCACCAACCCATAATGTACAATTTCTTTTCCACCCATTTTGTCTTTCCCACTTTCCTCTGCCACATCATTGTCACTGCCCTTCTCTGTCCTTGCAACAACTAAGGTGGCTTCCTCAATTCATAAGTTGGTACTTGGTCTCTCTCCTCAAGACACATATTCCTCCATTTTTGACAAACTAGGGGAATTACTGAATTTAGCACAGTTATGGTCACAACATCTGGCCTTTACTTTGCACTATATCTGGTGTTATCCTTGTTTTTATTGTTGTTATATCTAGAATTATAGTAGGTGTTTCTCCTGTTGTTGTTATTATTGTCATTGTTTCTATTCCCAAAATTTATCTGAGATTTGTAAGGGGGAGATTTTAGGTATTTGTATATATGTATTTAAAATGTGGCCACCAGGAATCAACCATTCAGATTGATTCCATAATTAAAATAGACCCAAGTCAGCATCCAGTTTAAGGTAGTTTATTTATAATTAGGAAGGTAAAAGGTAGGTAAATAGAGAGAGGGAGAGGCCAGTCTAGGCCTGGTGAGGCCTGGATGGAGAGAGAGGCTTAAAAGACTAATTAAACTAGGTTACAAGCCACAAGACTTTAGAAATCAGAGAGGCTATAAGCCTACTTAAGGCAGAGTTTGGAAATGCCAAGGTAGGCCAAGGAAGTTGGCCTAACTTACCCATGTGACAATTCAGAGTAGAAGCATTCTGAGGTCTCAGCCGAGTACCTTCAGCCCCAAGTCCAAAGCTGGAACTCCTGAACTCTTGAACTTCTGAACTCCTTCCACTCCTGAAGTAACTGAACTCACTGAACCAGGTTGTAACCCACGTATTTAAAGAGATAGCTTCTCTCGTCATTTCCTGTGGGCCACCTCTAATTCAAGTGGACCAATGGCTGCCTCTACACTGATTTGGACTGCCCAAAGGGCAGTCCCTTGTTCTTGATTTGATACTTATTGTCACGTGTGGTTGACTATTTCCACTCCCCTTTTGAGGGAGGTGGGGATGATATAATCTAGATTCCTAGGGTAAGTAGCTTTTTGACTATGAATGGGCTAGAGTTAATTTCATTTACACTGATTTAAACCTATAGTCACGAGCAATATGCCCAAGTCTCGAACATAAGAATCAGCACTTGACAGAGTTGCTATTATTGCTGGAGAATTGCCTAGGCCTGCTCTGGCTCCTCTGATTGCAGGACATCAGAGCCATGTTCTTAATCTCCTCAAACTCCCTGGCCTTTTGAGCTTATTTTAGTTGTCTCTTCAGCTCTGCAATCTCCCTATCCTTTTCAGAGGCCTTTGATTGCTTAGACTCACTATCCCTAGACTCATGGATGAATGCAGCAGTCTTTCTTAGTTCTTCAATGGGCATTGTCTCCCATTGTGGGCAATGCAATTTAAAATAGGCCTGGATGTGGTTTAGACTCCCCTTTACAAACTGCCTCCTGACATGTTGGATGTTATCTTCAGCATGTCCCTGAAACCTAGGATAGTTTTGCCTGCTTCTAAGAGCCTGTCCAGGTAAAGCCTTGGATGCTCATCTTCCCCCTGTCTTAATTTCTCAAAGGACCCCCCCATGCATTTGATCATCTTACATGGAGCCTCATCGCTTCCTCTAAATCCTCTCTACACCTTTCGAGATAAGCCGTGTTTGCATGTGAGGAGAGTTCCAAGTCCTTGAGGCAAGACTGGGGTTGCTTCTTGTCTTGGCTATAAACTTTGCCTTCTCACTAGGGGTGTATAATTCTGATAAGAGCAATTCCACCTCCTCAAATGTTGGGTTGTAAAGTCTCACAGTCAGTCCATTTATATTCTTTTATTGACTTATGTGGGTTTGTGTAGAACTAATGAAACCTCCTTTTTAAGATCTCCAAATCAGCCCCTGAGAAAGGTTTGTAGCCCTTAATGTGTATAATGCCCAAGTCAGGTTGTACCACTGTCCTATCAGTAATGGAAAGGATAGTTACCGGAGCTGTTTCAGCCCCTGCAACCTTTTGTTTTCCATTGTTCTTATCTGTAGCCTGTTATGCAATGTCACCCCCCTTTTTTGGTGTGACTGCACTTTCAATAATCTCTAGTTGCATAATTGTCTTTGCATCTAGATCCTTTCCTTCCCGGATCTGCTTGTTTATTTCAATGAGGGTCTTCATTTGCTCCACTAATTGCTCTAAAACCGGGTTTGTTATTTCTGTTCTTCCAAAGGTAAATGCCAGAACTTTCCTCAATATCATCAGGGCCGCATAAAATGTTGCAGCCATGGCTATCCCCAATGGTACATATGCCAAAGCATCACCCACTGATATAGTTAACCACATGTAAGTATCATATATTTCAATCATTTGTTTGAAGAATTGGGGAACAGTTATGAGCCAAAAGGTAGCACAAGCCTGCCAAATCCCATATATTAGCACCCCAGAGCACCCCAGTGTGACAATGCCCCTGTTGATGAAGATGGCCATACTGATCACTTCCCACTCAGGTTCTGAAATAAGAATCCTAGGCTGGCTGGCCAAAACTGTTATGCTGATCTTAACAGAGATATTTGGGAAGCTGAAGTGTTGGCCAGAAACCAGAAACCTGCAGGACTCACTCCTCCCACACACACAGGCTAGAGTGAGTAGGGAGGGGTATGTACTTTTACCCCTCCCACTAACCAGTTGCAATCAGTTGAAAATGGAGGATGATCAGATACACTGGCTTGGGTGAGCAAGGTTAATCCCCTCAAGATGTTCACTTTCTTAATTTATTACCCCACAGGTTTGATTAGGGAAGATAGGAGAAGATTGATGTCTAGTAGCTATTAGTGACATAATGAGGATGGATCTGACTTGTTGGGCTGGCAATTGAAAGGAAACAAGCTTCATGGAGAAAGTGAGTATTCCCAAATAAATAGCCAGGCAAAGCTACCTCAAAAATGAAGTTTTACTGATAAAAGAGGAAGGGGAAAGAAGGGAGGTTTTCAGGGATTAGAATGAGATCTGGGAAGCCATGAACTGTTAGATAGAAACAGCCCCTCCCCTCTCAGGAGGGAGTGGCAGACTTTATAACTAGCTTGCCCTCAGAGCCTATAATTATCACTTCTAATATCTAAAATAATTAAATGATAACAAAATGCTATTGCAAGCAAAGCCTAATTCAGCTAAACAAGCTAGCAGCAGTGAAGAACCAAAATGGCTTTTGCCACAGGCCACCAAAGCTATCCAGAACTGGGATCAGCAAACAGAGTGACCTGCTCACTTCAACCCCCAGGAATCAACTGTCCTTAACTGTCTTAAACTGCCCCCCGCCCAGAGTTCTCCAGGGGTGGTCCCCTGGAAATCTGGGTGAGGCTTGACCCTGTATCTTGCAGGAATTCCACCCTGCCATTTTACATGTTACACAAACAAAAAAAAAATCAAAGGAATAAAAAAATAGAAGAAAGCATGAAATATCTCAATGAAACAGTAACTGACATGGAAAATAGATCTAGGAGACACATTTTAAGAATTATTGGAAATTGTGAGTAAATATACAGAGACAATAAATTCCTATTTGGATAAATTTTCTCTTCTAGCAATTAAACTGTTCAGAAAACCTGCATGCAAAAGAGACTTCTACTAGAGAAAGAGGACAATGAAGCCTACATCAGGACCCACTGAATTTGAAAGACTGAGAGACTTTGAGAAATGGGGAAGTCTTTGTTTTGTTAAGATTTTACCTTTTTGCCCAAAGTTGCCTTTTTTGGGCAACTGTCAATGCCCCACTGCATCTGGGAGGTGTCCCCAGAATGCCATTTGTCCATACTTATGGACCGATTCATTCATTCTGCATTAGTGAGCTGGGCTGAAGGGAGACTCTTGGAGGCAATCACTTTTTCCTGGACTCATCCTATACTGGAGCTTTCTGCGCTAGAGAGGCTTACTGGGTGAGTGACTAGAGCTGAAGGAAGAGGCTTGCATTGGTGGACTTCTGGGTGAAGACTATCATGACTTCCAAGTGGAGAGTGGGACTTGAGGGAGCCCTTGCTGGGTGCTGAGCTGGTCTTCACTAGAGAAGCACTAAGGGTGGTAGGCTAGACAATTCTCTACCTTCTTCCTACATTTCCCACTTTAATATCTCTACCTTGTAAATAAAGCTGCTATCATTTTGACTTAAGGGATAATATTTTACAATTGATGACCACAATCTTTTATAACACTCATATTTAGTCAAAACTAATTTTAAATCTTACAGTAGTGATTCTGGTCTTTCATATTTGAGGATTAAGAAGGTATGGGAAGGAAAAAAATAGTAGAATAAGCCCAAATTGAAGATTAATTGGATTGTTAGAGTTGGGGTGGTAATAGTGCGAGTGATAAGTGAAAGTGAATCAGATATAGCTGATGGGGAAGCAGAGAAAGCTGTCAAAATGTCCTATCCCCAGAGAAAATTTTCTTAGTCACAACATTTCACAGTTCTTTGGTTCAGTAGCAATAGTGTGTCTTTAAATGAACATGCTTCCTCCATCTTTAATTGAAAACAATTGGGTTTGGAAGAAGTTAAGAAATACAACATTATGGTCTTTTCTCACAACTTGTTCAGAGTTGCTAGTTTTTTCTTAGTGCTGTATTTTCATATTTTATGGCAGATGTGGAAATATTTGAGAGGAGACTGGATAATATTGTCTTTTGGGGAGAATGTTTTATTTTTTCCTACTTAAATATACAGTTAGGCATATGTTTTCTAACATTTTGAGTTCTACAATCCCTTTCTGTCTTTTTCTCTGTCTGTCTGGCTGGCTGGCTGGCTGTCCCTTCCCTCTCCCTTCCCCACTCAGAGACAGTAAGCAATTTGTTATTGGTTAGTATTTTTGTTGTAAAGAATGAAGTTGCAAGCAGAGTATCAATTAATTTGGAGAACAGAAGAGATTTATTGTAGTAGAAAAGAAAAAGTACTAGCCCTAGACTGGAGTTTGGAAACCTAGGAAGTCACTAAACTCCTTGTGTCTGTTTCCTTATAAAAAAAATGGAAAACTATTTACCTCTCAGGGACAGGTAAGTAGTTTAGTGGATAGAGTACCAGGCCTGGATTCAGGAGGATCTATATTTAAATCTATCCTCAGATACTTACTAGTTGTTCTCCAACAATTTTTAATGTAATTTTTTGTGCTTGAAGCTGGGGACTATATTTTTTGTATTGATGGCTTTTTTTGGTATTATCTATGTTTCCAAATATAGTCTTTTCCTCTTGCTATTTCTAAAAGCTATTTCTTATAGAATGGATGAGAAATGGGGTAGGGGATTTAAACACACTAACAATTTTTTAAAATATGATATGCTTGTTATATTGCTTTCATAATGCCTCATTTTGGCAAAGAAGGGACCTTTCAAATTTATTCCTTGGTCATTATATTTTCACAGCATTCAGTTTTGATTTTGTTGTTCCTTTCATTTACACTGTTGTCCCTATGTAAATTGTTTTCCTGATTGCATTTACTTAACTTTGCATCACCGCATGTGTATCCATGTTTTTTCTCCAAAAATCCATCATATTCATCATTTCTTAGAACATCATAATATTCCATTATCTTCACATTTAGTTGTTGTCCAATGAATCCACATTTAACTTTTTTCTAATTCTTTGCTACTAGAAAAAGTGTTACCATAAATAATTTGTGTATATGAAGTTTTCTTTAATTCCCTGACATACTTCAGGAATATACCTATAATTTCTTGTTCAAAATATTGAAAAAAATTTGTCTTCCAAAATATTTTCCATAATGATTGCACTCATTTGCATTCTACAAAAAAGTGCAATAGTGGATCTGTGTTGCTGTTTTTTTAACATCCCTTCCAACAATAGCTTTCTTGCCATCTTTGCCAAAATTTGATGAGTGTGATGTCAAAAATCAAAGCTCTTAATGATTTACATTTTTCTCATTATTAGTGAGTCAAAGCATTGTTTTATATGATTTTAATTGCATATAATCCTTTTGAAAACTTTTTATACTTTTAACCATTTGTCTAATAAGAATGGTCTTGGTCTCATTTTTTTATTAGTTGTAGCATAATATAGTGGAAAGATTACCAGTCTTGAAATCAGAAAGACCTAGATTTAAAGCTATCTCTGACGTGTTGGCTTTGGTCCTAGACCAAATCATTTAACCTTTTACTCTATTCTAAGTAAGTGAATATATTAACTTTCTCTCTTATAGGAAGTTTACTCATACTTGAGTTCCCCATAGTAACACAATCATAAGGCTAGTCCATATCCCTTCAGGCTTATTAGAGAGATTTGACGAAAAAAACTTTTTTTTCCTACTCTCCTATTTCCCTCCTTATCTACCTGTATAAATCTTGTCTGTGTTCAAAAAACAAACAAACAAAAAAAAAACTTCTCAATTATACCGGATGAAAACCATTTGATTTATTGGTTTTTTTTTCCCAAGCTATCTTTTTAAGGATTTACTCTAGTCCTTGTTTACTTATGTTTTACTTGCTAACCAGAGGTGCTAATAGGTACCACATCTCAACAATTACAGCAAGATAATGAAGGACCCAAACAATTATCTTACATGAGGAATTACAAAAGAAAATTTAGATAGGCTGAAGAACAAGCTACGATTTTGTGATTTTCTTTCTTAAGATCATAATTTAAGTAAACTTCTATTAACTCGGCACATACTAAATTCATCTCTTTCTTTTCCCATATCTGCCCTCTGATAATATAGATTTCTAAGGCACAGTAAATATGAGATTTTGTGAATGATGGGAAAAAATCAGGGTCATGTTATATTCACCTCTGAATCATTTCATTCCTCCAAGTAATATGCCTTTCCTTCATTCTGAAACCCAACCGACTACAGAGCATTAAACTATACTGAAAACTAAGTTCCTTCCACAATTTAAAATTGCTTTAATACACACACATTGCAATGTCAGTTAATGTTAAAAATAGATTAGTGAAAAATAATTTTGATATTCCTAGTAAAATGAGTATAAAAATGTCTGATATAATAACATCATCAATAGAATATAAGCTCCTTGAAATTACACTTCGTTTTATTTTTATTTGGATTACTGGTGCTGTGCCTAACATAGTGACTTACACATTCATTCTTGTTGAGGGAAGACTAGCCCCTGTGGTGTGAGAGATTGCTGAAACCTTTTCAGGGCTGTTAATCCACCTTTAACATCTCCCTTTCGTCCAGCTCTCACCTCTGGTTCCAAGAAACTTTGGCATGCACAGTGGCCACATTCTGATAAAATTTCCTAGATAGGGGGCTAAACCATGATGAGGGTAATCAATAGGCTTCACACCCATTGGCGAGTTAGGGTGATGTTTACCCTACGCATATTAGTTTCTTAGTAAATGTTTCAGTGAACAGATAATTATGCATAAAGCTGAAAAACTCTTCCCTCCCACTAATCTATTTTTTTATATAATTTAAAGTTAAAAACAATGTACACAATTTAAAGAAACTAGCTGTGCAGTCAAAATAGTGTCCTAGATATCAGTAAATTCTTGTGGGTTTACATGTGCACAAGACTACAAATCAGAACTTTCAGGGTAAAACCATGAAATATGTATAAGTTCTAATAATTTCCAACCATTTCTTGGATTACTAGATAAATTATTCCTAAACCAACAAAATGAACAACCTCTATGACCTTCTGCACATCACTCAGCCTCTTGGGGCCACAGGTAATTCATTTGTAAAATGAGGCGGTTCAACTAGCAACACTCTAAGGTCTATTCCAGCTCTAAATCTATCATCCTATGATTTTATAATGAACTTAAACTGAACCCTGGTGAATTCACTGAATTTTCTCCAAAGATATGACATCATCCCTAAGGGGATATTGTTCTTCCTTTTTCAGCTTTTTTCTCGCATCCTTTTCAGCTTTGCAAACTTTAGATGAAACTCTTCCATCTTTCTGAGAAGAGTACTTCTCTCCTTAAAACCAATGAAGTGTGTACAGTGTGCTGTACTAAATATAAATTTAAAAAATAGTCTCTGGGTTTAGAAGTGAACACTGGAAAACAGCATCTAGTCACACATTTATTAGAATTAATGCTGACCTGTTACTATCTTCCTTGATTCAACGACAAAATTAAAAGTCTTAGATATTTATATGCTCTAACTTTGCTAATGCTCTACAAACATGACTCCTTTAAGATGCATTTCTTTCAATAACAAAGAAACCTAATCTTTCCCTTAAAGGAGTATACACTAGCATGGGACAAGTGACAATATCTTCTTTTAGAAATAGCCCTAAAGTCCTTCCTTAGTTTATTTCTTTTTTTTAAATAATTTTTATTTTTTAGAAAAGTAATCATGGTTACATGATTCATGTTCTTACTTTCCTCTTCACCCTCCAGACCTCCCCCCCCCCATTAGTCGATGCACATTTCTCCTTGTTTTAACATGTGTCATCAATCAAGACTTATTTCCAAATTGTTGATAGTCGCATTGGTGTGGTAGTTTCAAGTCTACATCCCCAATCATGTCCACCTTAACCCATGTGTTCAAGCAGTTGCTTTTCTTCTGTGTTGCTACTCCTGTAGTTCTTCCTCTGAATGTGGATATCTTTCTTTCTCATAAGTCCCTCAGAATTGTCCTGGGTCACTGCATGGCTGCCAGTACAGAAGTCCATTACATTCTATTTTACCACAGTGTATTAGTCTCTGTGTACAATGTTCTTCTGGCTCTGCTCCTTTCGCTCTGCATCAGTTCCTGGAAGTCATTGCAGTTCACATGGAATTCCTCCAGTTTATTATTCCTTTTAGCACAATAATATTCTATCACAAGCATATACCACAGTTTGTTCAGCCATTCCCCAATTGAAGGACATACCCTCATTTTCCAGTTTTTTGCCACCACAAAAAGCGTGCCTATAAATATTTTCATACAAGTCTGTTTATCTATGATCTCTTTGAGGTACAAACCCAGCAATGGTGTGGCTGGATCAAAGGGCAGGCATTCTTTTATAGCCCTTTGAGCATAGTTCCAAATTGCCAGCCAGAATGGTTGGATTAATTCACAACTCCACCAGCAATGCATTATTGTCCCAGTTTTGCCACATCCCCTCCAGCATTCACTACTCTCCCCTTCTTTCATTTTAGCCAATTTTCTAGGTGTGAGGTGATACCTCAGAGTTGTTTTGATTCGCATTTCCCTAATTATTAGAGATTTAGAGCACTTTCTCATGTGCTTATTGATACTTTTGATTTCTTTATCTGAAAATTGCCTATTCATTTCCCTTGCCCATTTATCTATTGGGGAATGGCTTGATTTTTTATACAATTGATTTAACTCCTTGTATATTTGAGTAATTAGATCCCTATCAGAGTTTTTGTTATAAAGATTTTTTCCCAATTTGTTGTTTCCCTTCTGATTTTGATTGCATTGTTTTTGTTTGCACAAAAGCTTTTTAATTTAGTATAATCAATCATCCCATTCACATTCAGAGTTATAATTATCAGTTGTTTATTCCCCAACATTTTGGTATCCTCTCTTAGTTCTACCCCTTCTTCTTAGGCTATTTCCTTTTAAACCAGTGATTTGTTTTAAACCAGTAACCCTTGTCCCCTCCCTTGATTTACTACCCTTTCTATCCCCTCCCTTGTTATTCCCCTCTTTTTATTTTTAAGGCCTAATGAATTCCCTCTCCCTTCTCCTCCCCTCCCTCCTAAAGTCCTTCCTTAAAGAACATAACCATTAAAGGAATGAATTCAAACAGAAGCAAAGCAGCCTATCTCCCTCCAGGCAGTATTCTCAAAAAATAGCTTATTAAAGAAATATATTAATTCTGAAAACAGCACATGTTATAATTCATTTATTTTACTTTGGGAAACTAGAAGGGACTGTTCCCAGTATAGTTAAGAAATCTGATTTTTGTTTGCTGTTTTCATTTCATTTCATTTTATTTTTTTGCCCTGAATGATATAATTTCATTCTTGTTTCACCAGAAAAATGCAAAGAAATAGTAGCTAAAACAAAACAATCAAAAACCCTTTTAATATTGGAATAGCTTTTTCTTTTTTAAAACTTCATAACTGGAGGATGAGATTTGTTTTAGTTCATTATACAAAGTCTAATTTCTTTGCTCAAAGTCACATTTCAGATTAATTTCTGAGCACAAAATAAGGTAGAATATTTCACTTCTATCCATAGTTTCGAGTTACTTAAATATATTTTTTAATCTTGGTCATTCAGTGCCCTATTTTAAGAGGATCAATAAATAGATAATGACTCCCTATCAGACATTTTTTTCCACTAATATGTGGAAATCTCCTCACTTTCCAGGGTGGAATTAAGATGACAGAGTAAAGAAAGCACTCAGTTGAGATTTCCCAGCATTCTCCTCCAAATGACTTCACAATAATGCCTCAAATTGAATACTGGATTGACAGAGCCAACAAAAGATCATAGTGAGACATTCTTTCAGGCCAAGACAACATATGAGGTCAGAAAGAGTTCTCCATGGGGACAGAGGTGGGCCTAGGGCTAATAAGGATAAAGTCTCAGTTGAGGGTCCAGATTATAGCTACAAAAGCAGCAATAGCTTTGGAGTTCTCAAGCTAGAGACAATAATGGTATATAGCAACTGATCATAAAGAAATTACATGGGGCATCTTGTGCTAGCACTATACATAGAACCAGATGTTATTTGCCATTTTTTTCTCCTTTATTATTTTTAAGCTATAGCTCAAGGACAAAGGGGAGAATTTTTTTTCAAGCAGGAATCGAAGCCCCAGGTACATTTATTGCAATGCCAAAGAAAAAAGGAAGGAAAGGGAGAGAAGAAACTTAAAACTTCTGATTTTGACATGTTTTGGCCATTTAAAGTGATACCTTAAGTCCCCAAGTCTAGGAGTGGTAGAAGTATTAAAACTTTAATACATAATGGATTGCCTTTCTAATAACCTTTTCCTATGGTACAGAAGAGTCAAGATTTCAAATTGATTAAATAAATGAGTTGGGATGCAGTAATTATGCGGAAAATATATATTTCCCATTTCTGTAGTTAATGTATTTCTTACAATGCTCTTTTTAACAGCACATCTTGTGCCACGCTCTCTTTTCTAAATAGTTGTATAACAAAATAGGATAAAAATGCTTTTTTTATTTGCTTTCATAAGAAATTCCATGTATAAATGAAAATTATATTTACATTTTATAATCTAAGGAAAAAATAATAGTTTCATAATTATTTCAAATTTAATGAAAATAAATAACATTTTATTTTTTTATTTTTTTAATAACATGTATTTTAAAGAACTAGGTGGGATAGTAGATTAGACTACTGGGTTTGAAAATAGGAAGACTATAAATTGCCTAGATTAACAGAAGAATGCTTAATAATATCCCATATCAGAAAAAGAAATTGAATAAGCCATCAAAGAACTCCCTAAGAAAAAATTCCCAGGGCCTGACGGATTCACAAGTGAATTCTATCAAACATTCAAAGAACAACTAATCCCAATACTATACAAATTATTTGACATAATAAACAAAGAAGGAGTTCTACCAAATTCCTTTTATCATACAAATATGGTACTGATTCCAAAGCCAGACAGGTCAAAGACAGCTACAGACCAATTTCCTTAATGAACATAGATGCAAAAATCTTAACTAGAATACTAGCAAAAAGACCCCAGTAAGTGATCATGAGGGTCATTCATTATGATTAGGGAGGATTTATACCAAGAATGCTAGGATAGTTCAAAATTAGGAAAACCATCCACATAATTGACCATATCAAGAAGGAAACTAACAAAAAAAAACCACATGATTATCTTAAAAGATGCAGAAAAAGCCTTTGAGAAAATACAACACTCATTAATATTGAAAACACTAGAAAGTATAGGAATAGAGGGGCCTTTCCTAAAAATAATTAACAGCATATACCTAAAACCATCAACAAGCATCATCTGCAATGGGGATAAATTAGAAGCTTTCCCAATAAGATGAGGAGTGAAACAAAGATGCCGATTATTACCTCTATTATTTAACATTTTATTAGAAACACTAGTAGTAGCAATTAGAGAAGAAAAAGAAATTGAAGGTATCAAAATAGGCAATGAGGAGACTAAGCCATCACTCTTTGCAGATGATATGATGGTCTACTCAAAGAATCCCAGAGAATCAACCAAAAAGCTAGTGGAAATAATCAACAACTTTAGCAAAGTTGCAGGATACAAAATAAACCCACACAAATCATTAGCTTTTCTAAATATTTCCAACATATCCTGGCAGCAAGAGTTAGAAAGAGAAATTCAATTTAAAATCACCCTAGACAATATAAACTATTTAGGAACTATCTGCCAGGAAAACCACAGGAATTATATGAACACAACTACAAAACACTTTCCACACAATTAAAACTAGATCTAAACAATTGGAAAGACATTAAGTGCTAATGGGTAGGAGGAGCTAGCATAATAAAAATGACAATCCTACCTAAATTAATTTACTTATTCAGAGCCATACCTATCAACCTACCAAGAAACTTTTTTTTACTGAATTAGAAAAAAAACTATTAACAAAGTTCATTTGAAAGAACAAAGGATCAAGAATATCAAGGGAAATAATGAAAAAAATGTGAAGGAAGGTGGCCTCGCAGTACCAGATCTTAAATTGTATTATAAATCAGTATTCATCAAAACAATATTGTACTGGCTAAGAGAACAACTTCCAGGAATTGATGCAGAGTGAAAGGAGCAGAACCAGGAGAACATTGTACACAGAGACTGTTACATTATGGCATGATTGAATGTAATGGACTTCTCTACCAGCAGCAATGCAATGATCCAGGACATTTCTGAGAGACTTATGAGAAAGAACAGTATGCACATTCAGAGAAAGAACTGTGGGAGTAGAAACACAGAAGCAAAATGACTGCATGATCGCATGGTTCAATGGGGATACAATTGGGGATGTAGACTCTAAACAATCACCCTGATGCAAATATTAATAATATAGAAATAGATCTTGACCAGTGACACATGTAAATCCCAGTGGAATTGTGCGTCAGCTACGGGAAGGGGCTGTGGGGAGAGGAGGGAAAGAACATGAATCTTGTAACCATGGGGAAAATACAAACAAACAAATAAAAAACCAGGAAAACCAATCTTCTAGATCTGGCCTTAGACACTTACCTGTTGTGTGACTCTGGGCAAATGACTTAACCATGTTTGCCTCCATTTTCTCATCTATAAAGTGGCCTAAGAAGGAAATGGCAAATCACTCCTGTATCTTTGCCAAGAAAATTACAAATTAAGTCACAATTAATTAGACACAACTGAAATGACTGAACACTAACAATGTAAAGGTTATATAAGGAATTTAAACTTTGATTCAAGTCTTGAAGCAGCTTTATAATAGCTGCATGATCATAGACATATGTCTTAACCTCTTCTAATTTATTTCTTTATTACTAAAATAAGAATTTCATAAAGAGCATTGAATTTGAGATCAAAGAATCTGCATTGGAATCCCGCTTCTTTTATTTACTATTAAAGTGAACAAATTATTTCACTTCAGAGTCTTTCTCTTTATCTCTTTTTCTCTTTGTTTGTTTCCTTCCTTCTTTCTTCTTTCTGGTTAGGGAGACCTGGTTCCCTCAATTATCTGGAAAATTCACATATAAAAATTTTGGGGTCTCATTTCATATTAAAGAAAAAGTCTTAATTTTTTCTTTCTTTTTCATGGGATGTTTACAATTTGAGAAACTGTGTATATTTGTGGCATTAAAATATAAAATATTGGTATTATAAAATGCTATATACATATTTATGGATTTCTAGTTTCTAAACATTTTCTGTGCTATCTTCTAACTTTTATATGCCATTGACTTATGTAAAACTCCCACCCAAATTCCCACTAATTTCTTATGCCAAATTGCAATATACTGAAACCGCAATGGGTAAAGCCAACACATGGAAGGGAGGCATGTGTTTATTTGTTGGTTTCTTACATTAAAATTCCCAGATAGCTCCCACTCTCCTTTCCCTCCCTGAACTATAAAAAGCATCATTTAACCAAAGATAGATGTATATATGAAACTATGCCTTGTTTTTGTTTTTTATTTATCAGTTCTTTCTTTTAAAGTGAATATACACAAGACATTCAACAAACAATATTTTTGTTGTTATATCAGCAATGCCGAAAACATAGCATGGATACAGAACTGGCAAATGGGGAGCAGCTCCGTTCCCTCTCTTCCCAGTTCCTGAGGACATTTTTTCTTTTTTTTTTCTTTTACTTTTCTTTTTAAATATTTTCCCAAGTTTACAAGATTCATTTTCTTCCCCCCCCCCCTTTTCCTTATCTCCTCCTCCCAGAACCAACAAGCAATTCCACTGGGTTGTACAAATCTTCCCCCTGGAAACCCACTTCCATATTATTCATTTTTGCTATAGAGTGATTTTTTAAAGTCTAAATCCCAAATCATATACCCATATATACACGTGATAAGTGATGTCATACATTTTGCTTTTGCATTTCTACTCCCATAGTTCTTTTTCTCAATGTAGATTACATTCTTTCTCATAGGAGTATCCTGGCTTGTTTTATTGCTACTAGTAGCAAAGTCCATTACATTGGATTTTTCCACAATTTTTTACTTTCTGTGTACAATACTGTCTTGATTCTTCTCATTTCACTCTGCATCACTTCACTGAGGTTCTCCCAGTTCAAGCCTAGCTTTACCAGATCTCAAACTATACTATAAACTATACTACAAAGCAGTGATCATCACAACTATATGGTACTGGCTTAGAGATAGAAGGGTGGATCAAATGGACTTGCGGTAAATGACAATAGCAAGATAATGTTCAATAAACTCAGAGCCCAGCTTTTGAGACAAGAACCAACTATTTGACAAAATTGCTGGGAGAAGTGGAAGACAGTATGGGAGAAATTAGGAGAAATTCCATGCTCACCTAATAATTTCTTTATGGTTTCCCTCTTTTGATTTGTCATTCACCCTATACCAAGATTAACTCAGAATGGGTAAATGACTTAAATAAAAAGAGGGAAATGATAAAGAAATTAGGTGAGCATGGAATAGTATATCTGTCAGATTTATGGAAAAGGAAGGCATTTAAGACCAAGTAGGAGATAGAGAATACTACAAAATGAATAATTTTGATTATATTAAATTAAAAAGTTTGTGTACAAATAAAACCAATGCAACCAAAATTAGAAGGGAATGAACAAGTTGGGGGAAAATTTTATAACAAAAACCTCTGACAAAGGTCTTATTTCTCAAATTTATAAGGAGCTAAGTCAACTGTACAAAAAATCAAGCCCTTCCCCAATTCATAAATGGTCAAGGGACATGAATAGGCAGTTTTCGGATAAAGAAATCAAGACTATCAATAAGCACATGAAAAAGTGTTCTAAGTCTTTCATAATTAGAGAAATGCAAACCAAAACAAAACTGAGGTAACACCTCACACCAAGGACATTTTTTGCATGCCCCATCCCTTGTCCAGATGCCCAAAGCAAGCACTTTCTCCCTCAACTCTCTCTGGTAATCAGGGGCTCACAGACAGTTTGAATTTGCCCTCTCAGTAAAGAGAAATACTTCTCCCCAAGTCCCACCCTGAGTCATCCAACTTGTGTCCCTGTGTTTTGTGACTGGATGTCAAGGGAACACATCCAGACCAAAAGAAAGGACAAAAGAGGAGGTATAAGAGAATGAGCTCTCTCTATTTCTTTGGATGGTGCCCTTGCAGGACGAGGGCTGAGAGCAATGAGGTAGAGCACCATGTGGCAAGACTAGAAGTAGATTAGAAATAGGCTTTGATCTCTATTAATCTACTTTCTCTATTTCAAGTAAATATCAATAAACTATGGAAACTAAGAACCAGGAATTTTTAAATTTAATTTTAATGCCTCTGAGCCCTTGAACTCAGAAAAGGTTCACTAAGGAGTGATGTTCTTTTAGGTCTGCTCATTTTCTGTTTAGGTCTTTCCACTTTTTTTTAATTAAATTGCTCATTACTTATGATGCAATCATATTCCATCACAATCATATCACAATTTGTTCAGCCATTCCCTAAATGATATGATAAGCATTCCTTCAATTTTTAGTTCTTTGTCATGACAATAAGATATTCTATAGTTATTTTAGAATTTAGTTTATTTTCTTTTTCCTTTGATAACCTTTGAAAATAAACCTAATATTGGTATTGCTTGATCAAAAGATACATATGGTTTCATAACTTTTGGGGCATAATTCCAAATTGTTCCATGAATGGATGTTTCAATTTAAAGTTCCACCAACAGTGTACTATTGTCCTCTCCAACATTTGTCATTTTTCCCATTTATCATTTTAGCTAATCTGACAGTTATGAGGAAGATATCTCAGAATTGTTTTGTTTCACATTTCTCTAATGATCTAGAACTTTTTTCTTATAGTTACATATAGATTTGCTCTCTTCTTCCAAAAACTTTCCATTAAAATATTTTGACCATTTATCAACTGAGGAATGTGAGCATCATTTTCTACATTTGTAAAATGAACAGGTTGGGCTAGATGATATTAAAACCCTTCGAGCTCTAAATATAAAATATATGATGACTTTATGACTAGCCAATTTGCATTGTTTCTTCAAGCAATGGAATTCTCAGATATGTGAAAATAAGCTCTTTAGAAATGTTTTTTCATTCAAATTCCTCACTTATCCCTTTATGCTAACAAATAAGATAAAATCTACAGTGCTATCATATTGGTATATAATTGTGCGCAAAATCTCTTAATATTTTTCTAACATGACCTTAAAATATAACAAGGTTCTATTCATAGTCAAATATCTTAAGATGAAGGAATCTTGTTATGAGATAACAGCAACCTGATTCTAGGCAAGAACATCCTTCATATCCCTATTATGTAGGAAGAAGAACCATTATAGAGAGTAAACATTTCATATTTTAAATATGAAACTGGGGTGTTTTTGTTTTCCTTCTAATGGTATCCTGGAAATAAACGTCCTTCCTGTTCTCTCATGGAATAGGCACCATGACCTAAATTTGGTGGATAAAAGGGCTATTTTCCCCTAATCCTTTTTAAGCCCTATAGCCTTGAAAATTGGCTTTGGGATTTGGACAGTTTTGTTGCTTTTTCAATTCCAAGCAAAGTCTTTCATGACTCTGGACCCAAGAGCTTGAGCCATAGAGAGCTTAGAGGCAGGGTTTCAAGTTGGATGTTGCTCTTCATCCAGCAGAGAAACCCTAGAAGCCAAGATAACAGGACACAGGGACTAGGGGGCTCTGGACTTGGAACCTGGTGAGACCATTCTCTAGAAAGCCTGGGTTAAGCAGTGAGCTTAACTTCAATCTCCTCACTAGAGGCTGAATTGGCTAAAAAGAGGAATTTTATCCTCCAAGTGTTGGGAGGAGAACTCTTTATTTGTTAGTTCTTATTATACCTTTGAATTAACTAATACATTTATAAAAGGTAATTTGACTTTTATGTATTTAAATTGAGCTAGGATACTCTGAGATTCCCTAAAATAGGCAAGCACAATCAGTAGTAACTTTAGTCAAATGTTAGAGACACCGGAAATCTCCAAAACCCCTTAATGGGAGGTGGGGGGTTACAGGTAACACTGTAGGAGGGGTAAAATGTAACACATTGTCCTTTAGGCAGCAGGGGCCAGGCTAGTTATTGTTATACAAGCAAACCTAAAGAATATTAATTTCCCAAGTAATAATGTGAGTCAGTGCTATCATACCTCCTTCCTCTGCTTCTCTTTCACTAGATTATGCTCTGGTAAAGGGGATTTGCATTATTGATTCTAAGGCTAAAGGAAAGTAAAAATGTTAAATTGGCATAATAAGATTCAACTTGAGGAAAAATGAGAAGAAATGACTTAGCTAATTCACAAATAAAATAGCCTACTCCAAATCCTAGAAGATGAACTAGAATTTTGTGAGGCACAATAAATAAATAATTCTTTATTTTGATTTGTCCAGTACTTAAAATATGATATGAATATAGTAAGTTTTTCTATTTAAATCTTTCTTGATATTGACTTGTCTCTTGCAAGTCTCTTTTTAACACTATCGGTTTTAGTAAATTTGATGAGTAAGTCATTTTATGCTTTCCCAAGCATGACTTGAGCCTCTTCTAATTTTTCTGACCTTGGGCAAAGAGAACATTTTCATGTCCTATAGCTGATGTTTCCAGATGGCTAATACCAAAAGGAAATATCTCTAGAAATATTAAGAAATTTTCTATGTAGAACTTTTTATTTATTACTGAACCTTTCTTGCTTACTTCCACTGTTTAGAATTCTGTATGCTACAATCTATACCTTCAATGTTTTTGCTTTATTAAACTAATATATATGAGATATCTTAAACTTTACTAAATAATGTAATGGTTCCATCTCTTCCTTGGCTTGGAAAAGTCTCCAGCTATCATAGTGTTTAATAAACAAATATCCCTAATATATCCAATTGATACCCATTTAATATAAAATTTATTGAAATTTCCAAATAGCATAGAATATGAGAGAAGTAAATGTATGGATTATATCCCAAATTCATACTTTTTCTGGGGATTGAGATATTTTATAGATAATTTATATTTTAAAGCTTTATAACTTCAGGGAAAAAAAAGCCTGGTGGAATCTATGTTCCTTGACTTAGATGACAATGTTTGGAAAGATATATTTGCTTTAGAATTTATCACCCCTTTTGTAAAGAATAGGAAAAGGGCCACACTAGCACCATCAGCAGTCTTATTACGGAATAGAGGAACAGACAATATCTAACACCACTGAAATTGGACTATCTTTCCTATCTCCTAGAAGAATCTTGGGCTTGATATTCATCTGCCACACCCCAAATATCTCTAGTCTTGAGATATGCTTCTAAGAAAGTCGGAAAGTTATTTCCTCAATTTCTCTCAAGAGAGAGATTTTCCCTCAGATTATACTCATCAACTTAGCCTGTTTTTATCAAATGATCGATACATAAAAGGTAATCATGAATATCTAGGAAACCTCCTTATCAATTAAAGCATTAATAAAAAATGAGAGAAGTTATGCAAATTGGCATATATAATATTAAAAGAACTCTTCATCTAGGAGTATGATAACATCTCCCCTCAAACTAGGAGAGAGAATGACCTCACTAAGAGGAACACTATTCTCAGGAATCTCTAAGCCTCTGGACATATGAAGTAAAAGAACATTATGGGGCCAACCTCCCCTACATGTCTGTGGTTCTAGTGCAAGAGCTCATTATTCAAAAGTCCACCCATCATGTCCACCTCAGTCCATGTCTCCAGCTCCTCTCCCAGCATTTCCAATAATAATTTCCCTTATGTAGATGTGTTGCATAATGACTAGCATTCACTCAGACAATTATGAGTCCTATTTCCCTTGTTGGTACAGTATGCAAGACACAGGGCTGACCCCGAGGAAAATCACTCAAAGCTTTGGAGCAAGGTTATCTTCAAGCTCATATTATTTTTTTCACAACTTTGAAATCTTCTATTTTGTATATAGCTTTAGAATTGACCCATTGATTCCCTCCACCTGCTAATGCTTCCTTTCTTTTCTTTAGAGCCATTTCTTACTCTTCAGAAAATATTGAAAATGATAATATTAGACTCTAAATTTCCCAAATTTTGACTCTAAATTTAGACTCTAATAAAAATTGTTTATTATTAAAATTCTTATAGGTAACCTAAAACAAAAATTTCAAAACAAAGCTAAGCTCATTACTCTAAGAAGGAACTATTGCTAAGGGCTCAGAAATATTTGTTAGGAAAAAAAAGTATCTGGATATTTTATAAAAATGGTAATATTGGGACACTAAAACACTGTTGGTGGGTTGAGAACTGATACAATCATACTGAAGAGCATTCTGGAACCATACCCAAAGGGTCATATAACTGTATATAATACTTTGAGCAATAATATTACTAGGTTTATATCCCAAAGATTGGGGATCCTCTCCGACTCTAAATCTTTTGATCTATGATATAGTGGGATTAGATTAGATGGTCTAAGAGATCCCTTCAACCTCTGTATCCAACATCCTATAAGCTTCAAGTTATATTATTTTGAAATTTTTTGAATAATTTACAAAGTGATAATCAATCTACATCCAATCTTGATAGTTTCATGATTTACTCAGTGATTCAAGCACAGTGGGAAAGCCAGAATAAAGACCGAAGATGGATTAAACCCTTTCCTTGACTATAATGAATACCTCATTTTTATAAGGTTTATTTTATTTGAGCTAATACCTGTTTTCCCCCTAGAATTCCCTGTGTTTTTATATTGAAATATACAAGTAGGGACACAAGAGCTGTTTACTATGGAGAAGTTTGATTTCACAAAGTATCAAGAGTAATATTTTAATGATGTATGGTTCATAAAAAACCTTATTTTTAAAATAATTTTTAAATAAACAAAAATATTTTCTCTCTCCCCTTCTACCAACAAAAAGAAGAAAAGCAAAACATATGTAAAAAATAAGCATAGTGTAAAACAAGCCCTACTTAAATAGTTTTAAATGTAAAACAACCTTTAGAATTTGATAATAACCATGGTCTTATGATAATGCTTGGCAAAATGTTATGTGTTCAGAAAAAAGGCTTTGTCATTACTCTCACAAAGAGGCTCATCAATTAATTTAGGGTTGGTATTCGATAAGTATAACCATAGCTCCCAACCTTTTGTATGAACTTTATAACAAACCCATAGATTTACAGCTTATAATTTGAATGGATATTGAATCTAGACTCAGTCTCCATGAAGTAAATATTTCTGTCTATACTAGAGAAATAATCATAAATCTTGACTCATTATGAATCAAAATTTAATAGCAGACTTTTGTTTCTTTACATAAAGTATTTAATCTGATGCCTTAATAGGATATGGAAATGATTCTCAGTACCCAAAGTCTCTGCCAATAAAATGTCAACCCGAGCAGGTCATGACAAGTGGGAAAAGCTTCAGGTTTGAGCTTAGGGATGGACTAAAGATCAGAGTAAATAAATTTGGAGAGGCACCAGCACTGTTTTGGCCACAATAATTATTGAAGACTCTCTGCTAAGGTATGCTTGCAATATTTATGGCAAATCCTGTTAAAATCATAGACCTTTCCAAGTATTAAAGCATGAGTCCCTGGTGTCTCAACTAATCATCTATATATTCAATTTGAAATTAAGCAGTTGACAAAATATAATTAATCCTGGATACTGAAAGTCAATATTGGCTATTCCTTTCGTCTTCATGTTAGGTAGATATGTAATAAGTGTGAATGCTAAAAATATATTGACTGAAGGAAAGTCCTATGAATCACTCCTTCTTATAGACTTCTATCAATCAATAATCTTTGAGTTTACTTATATGACAATCTCTGAATTTACCTAATATCAGTGAATAAATTTTTTAAAAGCATTTATTAAACAATTTAATAGGCACTATGGTAAACACTGAGGATAATAATTACAATTATGATAATACTGATACAGCTGCTACTAATATTACAACATAACTTTATATAGTGTTTTAAGATTTATAAAATGCATTACATAAGTAAAATTATAAAATAAATAGAAAAATCAAGATAGTCCC
Organism: Gracilinanus agilis; assembly: GCF_016433145.1. Taxonomy (NCBI): domain Eukaryota; kingdom Metazoa; phylum Chordata; class Mammalia; order Didelphimorphia; family Didelphidae; genus Gracilinanus; species Gracilinanus agilis. The sequence goes on along the minus strand of NC_058133.1, from coordinate 147,189,951 downwards.
TATGATTTAGCAGCTCTTATACTAACCAAAGAAGGTATTTTTATTCTTTAATACCTTAAAATTGCACTGAGACTTTTGGAATGGTGTGTGTGTGTGTGTGTGTGTATTTTAATGGCTATAGGACAGATAGAAAGGCACAGAATTCCTAAAGTTGCAATGGTGGGGTAGATGGCAAGAACCAGAGGCCTTTGGGTAATTAGGGATGTCAAGAGAAAGTGTGGAAGACTAGAGGATATTATAGGGCAAAATCTAATAGTTCTCCATCTCAACAGAAGTAATGGAACTTTGTCTCCCAATTTGTTCAAAGCCTGTGAGCAAATACACAGGGCCAAAGGGATAAGCCATTAATGGTAGGATTTTCCACCATGTGGCTGTAATGGATATATTTTGAAGTAAATTAAAACTCTCCCTGTTTCCAAGAAGACTCTCTTCTGTTCTTAATGAAGCTTCTATGATTCTAAGAAATTACTATTCCTTTACTTTTCTCTCTCTCTCTATGTGTATGTGTGTTTATTTATTTTAACTATTAAACAATTTGATGTGAAAAAATAAGTTTTTTTAACATTTTGAGTTCCAAATTTTGCACATTGATTAAACATATGATATTCAACACACATTTCCATATTAACTATGTTGCAAAAGGAAACACAGAAGAAAAAGTTAACCAAAGCAAAACAAATTAATTTTAAAAAAGATATCTTAAATATGCATTCATAATTCATGAATTCTCTCTATGGTTGTAGACATAATTTTTACTTATCAGTTCCTTGAAATTGTTTCAGATCATTGTCTTAGAGTAACTAAGCTTTTCACAGTTGATGATCTTTACAATATTATTGTTATTGTATATTATTTTCTTCTGGTTCTACTCAATTCATTTTGCATGATTTCATGTGTCTTCCCAGGATTTTCTGAAATCATTCTACTCATCATTTCTCATAGCATAATAGTATTCTATCACATTCATATTCCATGACTTGCTCATTCAATGCTCAAATAATGGGCATTCACTTAATTTGTAATTCTTTGTCATCACACAATATACATACATGCATATGTATATGTATGTATGTATGTATGTATGTATATATGTATATGTATGTATGTATATCTTCAAGTCTTTCCCCATTTCTGTGATTTCCTTGGTTTACAGACCCAGTAGTGCAGTAGTAGTATCACTGGGTTAAAGGGTATGCACAGTATTATAAACCTTTGGGTATATTCCAAATTGTTCTATATAATGGTTGAATTCTTTCAATATCTATTTTACTTTCTGGTTCTTAGTTATTAAGATATTTTTCTTTATAATTTCTTGAAACATGATGTCTAAGCTCTGTCTTTGATAATTTGTTTCAGATGCTAAAATAATCTTCTCTCCATTTTCTAGGTCATTTTTTCCCATGAAATATTCCATATTTTCTTCTTTTTTTTCATTCTTTTGATTTTGCTTTATTGTCTCTTAGTAATGTCTCATGGAGTCGTTAACTTCTGGTTGCCCAATTCAATCACTGAAAGACTTATTTTCTTTAGGATCTTTTCTAACTCTTTCTCCATTTGGGCAATTTGTCTTTTCAAAGAATTATTTTTATCAGTATTTTTCCCTTTTTCCCATTTGACTGTCTTATTTTAAGGTGTTATTTTCTTCAGAATTTTTTGTATCTATATAATCAAGTTGTTAATTGTCTTTTCAGAATTTTCTTACTTTGCTCTCATTTATTTATCTAGTTTTCATTTTATCACTCTTATTCTAAAAATAATTTTTATCTTTTCCAGTAATTCCTGTTGGTCTTAGGTCCATTTTGTCTATTTTTTCTGTGCAGTTTTGTGAGTATTTTGATTTAATTATCTTCTGAGGTTTTTGCATTAATCTTCCCTGTAACCATAGACAATTTTAATGATTGGGTTCTTTTTTACTTGATTTTGAAGAGTATATTAAATTTGAGCTCTAGTCCATGAGACTGGGAAAGCTTAAGTGCTTCTAAAGTGGGGTGACCTGAGGAGAGGTATAGTTATTACTCTCCTGGTCCTAACCTAGGAATAGCCTGGATATTTTGGGATTGTAAGCAGTACTGCTTCTTGGGGCCTTTATTCTCTTTGAGTCAAAAGCCATACTGATCTTCAAGGCATCTGCTTACTCTAGAATATGTGCTACTTTCTGGCTTTTATCAAATGAGAATTAAATAATTATACTTCATGTTCTGTCATTCTGGACTTTAAATTTTGTGACATTACAAGTTTACATTCCTTATCTACATCCTCCAATTTTTATTTTTTGTTCATATGTATTACTATTTTGAACTCAATACAATTTGCCATGCAATCACACCAATCTCATTTTATAATTCAACCTTTTCTTTCTCAGAACAACATCTTTATAAAATATTTTTGAGAAATCCTTATTTTTAGAGACAGAAGTTATGGAAACATATTTACCTATCCTCTATTTCTCTTAAGATCTATCTTCCCAAATCTTTGATAAAATTTGATTATACACTTTATTCTCCTCCTTGGATATCACAAATTTAGGAATACTTTGACCATCTTCTCTAAAAACTTTCTCTACTAAACTCAACAATCTTCTTATTCTTCATGAGTTCCAGTCAAGCCCAGAATAATTATTTCCTTATTAATTCCTATACCTCTTAAAGATGAATTTATTAGAAAAGTATATTAAATATTTTCATGTGTTCCATTTTCAGTAAAAAGAATAATTTGAATTATATATAGACAGTCAAAATCCCCTAACAGAATTAAATTTGCTTCTATGTCCATTTTTAATCTTCTAAGAACTCATCACTTATCAAACCCACTTGATCTTGCTTTTTGAAATTATGTTTAGGGTTTTTTTTAAATCATTATTTTGCTATTGGTAGATTGAACTCCAAGTCAGTAAACATGTTTTTGTCCCCTTTTACTGTTTTTTTTCCTATGAAATCTTTTCAGTGGCTTCCCAAATAGTCAGTTGAAAAAAAGATAACCTTTTCAGGTTTCTGAATGGTCAATATATTTCCTTGTTTTTACTGAAATCTTAAAATAGAGTCACATTGTTGTTTCTATCCAACTCTAGTAACATCCTCTTTCAAACCCCAGGAAGAACGTAAAGACAAGCTTTTGCCCAACAAAAAATGAACACTATTGAGTCAAGCTCTGTGGAGTTCTGCCTCAATTAAGTTTATATCTGTTGGAGTGGAACTCCAGAAGAATATAACATTTTCTACCAAACACTGATTTCTCCCTACCTTCTGGGCTTACACTAGAATCATCCTGAACCACTTCAGAAAGCTCAGTGATAAATTTTCACTATGGGCATCAACCCCTTGGAAATGATCAAGCACTACAAATCAGGTTGTCATTTTTTTATTTTGTGAATTGTGAGGCTTATGAAAGTGATGAGGAAAATGTTAATAATGCAAAATACACTTGTAAGTGTATTGGACAAATATTTCCCCCACACATATATAATGTACATATATATTACTGCTTATTGTGAGATATTATATAAATTTAAATTATAACATAAGGAAGATTAATGAAGGTATTATTATTATTATCCTAAATACAGTTAATAGCATGAGAGAAAGTGATAATTTTAAATAAGATTATAGAATCAAAGGATATGAAAGCTTTAGGAAACCTTCGAAAATTATCTAGTTCAACCTTTTCAATTTACTTTGACATTTCCAATTTCATTTAAATTATAATAGTAGCTAAGCGGATTCTTTTTATTCTCCTACTCTGAACAATGAGAAGTCCAGAGGTAACCTGGATGAAATAAAATGGACCAGTATATTTCTGAATGTTAGATGATTTTCCATTGTACCTGAATTCTAGACATTTCAGATTAGACTCATTTATTCATCTTTGTTATAACAATACCTCCTTAAAATACAGTGAACATGTGGGGGTTGATGTTATAAAGAGGGCAGAGAATGGATTTAATAACACAGTAAATGACGAGGCTATTCATCACTGAAGACAGAGACATCCCTCCTTTTAGAGTTTTTGCATGAGAGATGAACTATATGAAGGATGTTCTCTGAATTTCATAATTATCTTAAAACACTTTAAAACATAAAGAGATTTCATAAATACTTTTCTTTTTTAAAAAAGTTCCAATGAAGTTTCCTTTCACAAGTTTTTTTTTCCTTCATTTTCTAAGAATATTGAAAATCAAGCAGGTTCAAATTATCTGTCCTAAAATTATGTCCATTAATTAATCACAAATAGCTCCATCTAACCAATACTATTGCAGAAGTATTGTTTTGTTTTTACTACTCCATGCATGATTCAGGCTTGGTTACATTATAAAGTGTCAGGATTTTAAAAGAATATTGGCAAAAATTAATTACAATTTTGCTAATAAAAATGTAGCAATTAAGTTATTTCAAACACATAACAAAATTTGGAGCATGCCTAGATCACCAAGTGGGGCCAAAAAGTCAGTGTTAGATTTAAAAGGCATGTAAATCAATTGTACAAAGAAGATTCTCTTGGTATACCTATCCCTCAGAAGAAATGAAGGATAAAATATAGAATAAGCAGCAGTGCAAGAAAAGTGACCCTGCATAGTACAGCTAGAACAGAAACCAGGTAGGTGGGTCCCAGCACAGAAAGCAGTGGGAGGAACTCAGCCCAATAAGGTCCAGACTCAACAGGAATAGGCAGAACCCAAAATCAAAACAGCTAAACTGAAGAAGTGAAAACCTTCACACAGCAAGTCAATGAAGTTGCCACTACAGAGTACTTGATTTGGGACCCAGAGAGTTGAACTGACCCCTGTCATAATACAAGCATGGGACAGTTCTCCCTCCAACGCAGGAACAGAGCTAAGTGTCAGCATATAGACAAAATAAAGGCAAAAAGTAACCCCCAAATAAGCAAAAAACAGAGAAAAAGCCTGACGCTAGAAAAATAATTCAACAAGAAATTACCAAAATGTAAATTCAGAAAAGGTTAGTAGTACAAAAATCAAAACATGTGAAGTCTAAAAGGAAAAAATGAAAGGACATCAAGCCTAACATGTACCCTTGGAAGAGTTCCAAAAAAGGATAAAACTGGGAAAAGAGTTTTGCAGCAACTTTCTCTGATATAGGTATAATTTCTCAAATCTATAGAGAAGTAAGTCAAATCTACAAGAATACAAGCCATTCCACAACTGACAGTTGGTCTCAAAGGAAATGAATAAGTAGATTTCAGGTGAATAAATCAAAACTATCAATGACCATATAAAAATATTCTAAATCACTCTGTATTAGAGATGCAAATTAAATCAACACTGACCTATCAGTTTGACCAATATGACAATAAAGGAAAGCTATAAATGTTAGTGTGGACATGGAAAAATTGAGATACTAATGCATTGTTGATGATGTTGAGAACTGATACAACTATTCTGAAGGACTATTTGAAAGTATGCCCAAAAGGTTAAAAACGGTGTATACTCTTTTATTCTGGAGAACCACTACCATGTCTGTATTCCAAAGAGATCATAAGAATGGGAAAGGACCTACTTGTAAAAAAAAAAAAAACAATTATAGCAGCTCTTTTTGTGGTGACGAAGAATTGAGAATTTAAGGAATGTCCAACAATTGGAGAATAGATGAACAAATTGTGGTATATGATGGTGATGTAATATTATTTTGTTATAAGAAACATTGAGTAGCATGATTTTGGAAAAAACTGAAAAGAACCACATGAACTGATGGAGAAGGAAACAAGCAGAACCAGGAGAACATAATACACAGTAACAGCAATTCTGTATGATGATCAACTGTAAAAGACTTAGCTACTCTCAGCAAATACAGGCTTCCTGGACAATTCTGAAGGACTCATGACAAAAAAAAATGCTATCTATATCTCTAGAGAAAGAACTGTGGAGTCAGAATGCAGATCAAAGTGTACTATTTTTCATATTAGTTTATTTATGGTTTTATTGTGAAGTTTTGGTTTTAGATCAGTATTCTCTTTCAACCATTACCAAAATCAAAGTATATTTTGCATGGAAATATATGTATCATGCAGATCAAATTGCTTATTATCTGGGAGGATGGAAAGAAGGGATGGGGAGACAATCTGGGCCTTACAATTTCATATTTTGAAAATTGTAATTTATCTGTAATTGGGAAAATAAAATATCTTAAATTTAAAAGCAATGAAGAACAAGCCAAATCACCATAATTGAGGGTGGAAGTAGCCTCAAAGTATAATATGGGATAACCCAAAGTCTTAATGCCTGCCCCACCTTAAAAAGGCTGCTAAGTATAATGGCACAGTCTCATTGTCTCCACAAAGGTAGAAATCACAATATTTTATGGTTTACATACCAGATCAGATTTATATTCAAGCCAAATTTATGTGAGACAGAAGTGTGCAAATATCATGCATTTCAGATACACAAATTGTAGTTCTTGACCTTAAATAGTTTACAGTTTAAGAGGGAAAACATCATTACTATAAGATTGAGACTGAAAGGCAAATCAAATTGGTTCCTCCTTACCGTTACTTTATAAGCATAAAATAATATGAGAAGTCCTCTGGATCTTTTAAGAGTCAAATACCAGTGATTATTTTTCAAGATGCATTTTAAAGACTGTCATTTCAAAATACATTTGAAGATTTATTTGATCCTCTCTCTAACTTTATTTTCAAATTAATCTCAAGTTCTTTTAATTCAAAAGCACTATTGGCTTCCACCTACATCTAACTCCTGAGGAAGTGAGATAGATGAAATCATTCATTACAAGGTGCCTTAAACATTTTAAGATACACAAATGCTAAAGATATTTTCTTTCTGATGAATTTATGCTGAGTGTGAGATAATTTCAGTGATTTGGCCAAGCTCATAAAACTAATTAGGGGCTGTTATTGTAGTTTGGTCTTTTCAGTTGTTTCAGACTCTTTGTGACCCCATATGGGATTTTCTTGGCAAAGATACTGGAGTGCTTTGCCATTTCCTTCTCCAATTCAGTCCACAGATGAGGTAATGAGGCAAACAGGGTTAAGTGATTAGTTTAGGGTCCCCCAAAATAGCAAGTGTCTGAGGCCATATTTAAACTCAGGAAAAGGAACTTTCCTGACTCAGCATTGGGTCACCTAGCTTCCTTGTGTCATTAGATCTATATTTAAATATAGAGATAGATATTTGTATATATATTTACATATATACTCTAACATATATAATTTATTTTATATTCTACTATTTGCGTATAATATGTTATATGTGTGAGTATATATGTATCTATATATACATTTATGAATGTATTTATGTGTGTGTGTATTCTTAGATTGTGAGTAGCTCAAAGAAGATAGCTGAATTGTGGTAGATTCAGATCTAGAATGCTGGACTTTGGACCCTGAAGATGATCCTTCATCACCCCTTGCTGCAAGCAAAAAATGCTTAACAAATACATTTCCACTCACAAAGCTCTTTTTTATAAAGTAATGATATGAGGAACTGGCTGGATCTCAGTGTTTTCCTCTCAAAAGGCACATAAAATGAATTGCCTAAAGCCTCACTTGAGAAACAAAGCTAGTTCTTGTTGCTACAGAATATCGCATTCTCTATTTCTACTTTAGTTGAAAATTGTGACCTTTCCAATTGCTTTAAAAACATTTTTATTCAGCTTCACCTGAAATTCCTTGAAGCCCTCAAATTGCACCTTAGAGGCCTTCAGTCAACTTTGGCAAAGTTTCATATTTTTATTCCACTAGAAAGAATCATATGAAAACAAATTCTTCTGTACAAAATGACATTTGCTAACCAAGAAATGTCCAGCAGCTTAGTGTCTGGAGATGGACTTTTTGGCAGTAAATAATTGATATAAACATTCAGTAAATTTCCTTTGACCTATATATTGAAAGATTATCAGAGATCCCTTGCCTGGATATAACTTGGGTCACCACCACAACAAAGATGTAAAAATGCAAAGAGAAGTTTGAATAGTTTACTATTTTCTCTAATAATTCAAATTATTTGAAAAAAAGAGTGAGTTGCTTTTGGAATAAGTAGTCTACTCTCCCCATCCTATTTTCTATTCCATTATTCAGGATCTGTAGGGTCACTAGACATTTATGTATATTAATATGAAACTTTTTATTCAAGTTTCCAGTTGACTAAGATAGTCTCTGAGGTACAACTTCCTGTTTTTCTTTGACTTAATAATTTCCCTCAGATGTTTAAAGGGCTGGTACTTGTACAAAGTATTACATTTGTTCGACATGGGACCAGACAGAAAAACCAAGAACAACAAGTAAGAAGAGAAACAATTTCCAGATCAATGTAAGGAAAAATTTATCAACATTAAGAGTGAGCTAAAATTACAAACCACTCCAGTATCTTTGCCAAGGAAACCCCAAATGGGGTGACAAAGAGTCAGATACTACTTAAATAACTGAAAAACAGCATCAAAAATTGAAATGCTCTTTCTATGGAAACATTAGGAATAAATTGCTTGATGTGGTTTCTGTGTGTTGATACAATGGTTGGAGGATTTGGTGTCAGGAACTGAGTATGAATGCATATAGCTTTTTATGATTGCTAATGATGAGGACCTGAGCAAGTCACTTTCTTTATCACCCACAATTTTCTTTTGTGTGAAATAAAAGATTTTGAATGATCTTTAAATTCCCTTTTAAACTAAATTTATAATGCATATAACATCAATAAATCAATTAGCATTTATTAAATGCCTGCTATATGTTAGGCACCATACTAAGTGCTTGAGATGCAAAAAAAAAAGGCAAAAGACAGCCACAACTCTCAGGAGCTCATAGACTAATAGGGAATATGGTTTGCAAACAACTATACAGATATAAGATATATACATAATAACCAAAAATAGTCTCAGAGGAAAGGCACTACAGTTAAGAAAGATTGGGAAATGCTTCATGCAGAAGGTGGCACTTTTAACTGAGACTGGAAGAAAGCCAGAAAATGGAGAAGGCACATAGGAGGGAGGAGAGAACCCAGTGATAAGAGTAAAGAAGGAGAAAATATGCTGAGCTAGGAGAGGAAGTCTCCTGTGTGAGGAGCAGCAAAGAGGCCAATATCTCTGGATTGTGCAGAGTAGTAAATTATAAGAAATTTGAAGGTAGGATGGGGTCCAGTTATGAAGGGCTTTAAATGGTGAACAGATGATTTTATATTTGTTTCAGAAAGCAATAGAGAGCCAGTGAGGTTTTTTTTGTTGTTTTTGTTTTTGTTTTTTGAAAAGGAGAGTGAGTGACACCTGTACTTTGGGAAGATCAATTTGACAGGAATGACAGGACTGGGGAGGAGCTGGAAGAAGTTGGTTATTTCAATATTCCAAGTATAAGATGTCAAGAAAGTCTATAACTGGTGCTATTAGTGTCAGAGGAAAGAAGGGAGTATATATAAGATATGTCTTGAAGGTAGAAGTTTAAAGGCATATGTAATAGTTAAATAAACATTTTCTACACTATCATTTCCCAATGAATCCATCCTCTCCCTACTAAAACATGTTTTGCTTTGCAGTAAGTATAATACATATGGGGAGGGAAGGAGCAAAGCACTTGGCCACATATGACATCTACCTTATTGTGTATTTATTATATTCACCGATCTCTCCACTGAGAGGAAGGAGATATGTTTCATTTACCAACAGTTTGCTGACATTATGATACTCAGTAGAGGTCATCTGGCAGGGACATGAAGACCATTTCCTAGGGATCATAGAATAAGAGATTTGGAGATAAAATGGACATTAGAAGTCATTTAATCCAATAACCTTATTTTACAGATGAAGAAACTGGATGATAAATAAATTTATTCAAGATTATACAAGTAGTGAGATGCAAAAGTGATACTTACACCAAGGTTCTCTGACTGCAAATCCATTAATCTTCATTCTATTCCAAGATCATGTAGAGAAAAAATGTTCAAGATATGAGTTGGAGTCCAAGATCTTTTAATTCACTTTTATCTCTAAGATTCTGATAGATTCTGTGGACAAGGAAGAAAAAGAAGGAAAAAAATATGAGAGAAAGGAGACGTAGGAGAATGTAGTATGACTATCTCTAAAGATGATCAGACTTTATCCAATAGTATATGTGTGTGTATGTGTATGCATGTATAAAGTATAAAGTGTGTAAACCATTAGAGATGATTAATAATAATAATGCTATTAGTGTTATTCTTTTCACTTCACTTTTCATCTGGTGCTCTTCCTGGTTTCAACTCCAGGAGAAAAGCCTCTGGTCCCAGGTCAGGTTCATCCCTTTTTTTTTTTTTTTTAATCCTTACCTTTTGTCTTAGATTCAATATTCAGTATCAGTTCCAAGACAAAGAGTGGTAAAGGCTATGCAGATGAGTTAAGTTATTTGCCCCAAATTTCACAGTTAGAAAGTATCTCAGGCCAGATTTGAACCAAGGACCCCCTGCCTCCAGGCCTGACTTTCTATCTACTGAGCCCTTTAGCTGTCCCTAGGATGATTACTTCTAATCTCATCACCATGTAGCTAACTTAAATCTTGATTGGCACCACCTCCTAGTGTAAATAATACGTGTCTGATATTACAGCATGACAAACATGGAAAAATGCATTGTATAATAATATATGTATAACTTAGTGTTACGATAATTTGTGAAACTGTTAATGAGAATTACTTGAAGTCATGAATATAAATAAATGATCCCCAAAAGTCAACCTCCAGCTCAGTTGGGCTCAGTAAGAAATGTGTTGAATTTTCTTACTCTAATAATTGGATAACTTCTTGACAGTTGTTTGGTATTACAGCTAGAACTGAAGAATCAGCGGATTGGTGAACACAGCTGATCAGTTCTACCTGGATCCTTAAGTAACTGATGAAGATAAATGTAAGTCTCTTAATTCCTAAACTAGTAACTTGTGTGTTAGATTTAACAAGGTTAATTAGTTTAGGTAACTTGTTCTGACTGAGGATTACTTTAGAGACTAGTTTGAGGATTAATAACTTTGAAGTATTTCCCTAACAACCCAGATGATGTTCTTCAACTGACACTCTCTATCTGGAATCTTAAGAATCACAGACAGGTTTGCAGATGGCTCTTTTGTAAATGGGTTTAATGTTGACATATATAGGTAAAAGAGAACATAGGATTGATGATGGAAAGTGGGAATAGGATCTTTAAACTAAATCTAAGTTGATGAATAGTTGATGAATCTCCCAGATAATAACTGATATTCAGGAACCTTTGGATGGCTTGACAGCCTAGACAGGCCAAAAGGTCTGACCTCTTCTGTTTTGAAGGTTTGTTTCAGCAGATGTTGGTTTGGTTTGCATAAATCTTCTTGATGATGTTCAGAGAACTGAAGTTGATAAGTTTGAATATATGTTGGTCGATTAGAGTTGAGAGTTATATCAGAATATACTCTATATACTCTGCCCTAGCTGAAGCCCAAGGACCTCCCTCCTTGCCCAATTGTAACTCAAGACTGAGACCAGAATTGGTCTCATATAGGCAGTTTCCAACTGCTCCTTGGCTCAAGCCAGGCTCATGCCACCCTCAGTTCATTCTGATTCTGATCAGGTAACTGGCAGTCAAGCTTGGCCCAACATGGCTGCTATTAAAAATCCTTACACTATGTCATATTACTTGCCCTCTTAGGAAAGAAAAAAAAGTACAAGGAAGGAAAGAACATGGATTGCAAAATGTTGGAAAACAAATATTAAAAATTATATCAAAATATAGTCTGGAAAAATTAAAAATCAAAATAGCCAACAAAAACAAAAGAAAATTACATGGATATGCAAGACACAGAGCTGGCAGCCATCATGGTAGAGCTGAGCAGGAACAAGAACCCAATTTTTTTTTTTTTAAACCCTTACCTTCCGTCTTGGAGTCAATACTGTGTATTGGCTCCAAGACAGAAGAGTGGTAAGGGTAGGCAACGGGGGTGTGACTTGCCCAGAGTCACACGGCTGGGAAGTGTCTGAGGCCAGATTTGAACCTAGGACTTCCCATCTCTAGGCCTGGCTCTCAATCCACTGAGCTACCCAGCTGCCCCCCCCCCAATTGTTTTTCTCATCAGATTCAATTTACTTAGCACACATTGGGTGTATAACATTGATGCTATCTGGTCCTAGGAGGAGTTCAAAGAACACAGTGAAGATACAGATTCTGCCCTCAGGAAACTGGTAGTCTTAAGGATATAGAGGTGAAACGAATTAAAAAAAACAAAAACTCTTCTTTTTTAAACTAAAACTTTAATTGAAAAAAAAAAAAAAACAAAAAAAACAGGAGCTCCAGCAGCCTGAAACTGACTAGCCTCTCTCAGACTTTGAACCTGGTTAGCCTAGCCGCAGGATTGGTCCTTATATAGACCAATCCTGCACTGGGAAGTAGGAGCAGTGTGGCCCCTCCCTAGCACAGGATTGGTCCAATCCAAGACCAATCCCACAACAGCAAGTAGGGGGGGGCATGGTCCCTCCCCTAGCACGGGATTGGACCATTCATTACCAATCTCACACCAGGAAGTAGGAAGGAGGGACCCCTGGGGCACTGGAGGATGCAGTACTCCCCCCTTCCCCCCACCCCCGCCCCTGGCCCCAATGTTTTAAAACCCACAGAGGATAGGACAAAAATGCAAGAGAGGCAGTGAGACCCAAGTATGAGTATGGGGAAAAGTGGAGAGGCAGCGAATGGAAGTTGGAGGGTGACTTTTCTCTGCTAACTGGTTAACTTTGCTGAGCAGAGACAATGGGAGATGCTCCCTTAACCTTATGCCAGGCATTTTGTATCTCATTTGATTGTCACTCTATCCTTTCTATATGCGTAGCATCCCATTCCTTATTATTTTCACAACAACCCTAGTACTAGTGTGATCTTTATTTAATAGCTGAGGAAACTGAGGCTAACAGAGGTTAGGTGCTTTGCTAAGGTCATGTAATAAATATGTGTCTAAGGTAGAATTTGCACACAGGTCTTCCTGACTCCAGTCCTGGTGCTATTATCTTCTGAGCCCTCTAACTGCTAATGAAAAGAAGGAAAATATGGAGGAAAAAGTCTATTTGATTTGGCAGGTAGGAGAACTGTTGATGAACCTTGAAGTAACTAAGTAGAGTTATGGTATGGAAAAACAAGATTATAAATGACAAAGTATTTTCTTTACCTGGGAGATTAAAAATATTCAAAAATATCTTCTGGTTAAGGCTATTTCTCCTCTGATCCAAGTTACTCATCCCAGGATACATGTGTGTATGTGTGTGTGTCCCTTCTTCTCTTCCAGAGGGTTTAAATAACTTTAATTTGGAAAAAGACTGCCTTTATTTCTATAAAAGTAGAATTCCATTTCTTTTTACCTTCATTTACAAGGAATTATCTTTGTTAAGTATGAACACGTCAGGCCATATATTTCCTTGTGTGGATCAAAATTCAGGAGAGAGGATTTTAATCATTCCCTAACAATCCTGAATAACAGGGATAAACTTTCTCAAATGAGAATCCTGAAGTTTGGAAATGAAGTGGAAGGAATGGGTCACCCAAAAGTGAGTCAAGAATTGGCAGCCTCTCTATAATCAACATAATAAGTATTATTATGGTTAGAGCTGAGCTACAGAAGAGAAGAAATGTATTGAGGAATTCTATCAACTTTATTTTATTTTTTTTACCCTTAACTTCTGTGTGTTAGCTCCTAGGTGGGAGAGTGGTAAGGGTGGGCAATGGGGGTCAAGTGACTTGCCCAGGGTCACACAGCTGGGAAGTGAATTCTATCAACTTTAAAAGAATCTATGAGCAGGAAACCCAGCCTGTGTAGCAGCAAGTGACCCATTCCTACTTAAGGACTAAGGAAGTTCTGAAGAAAAGTCTGCTGACCCTCTTCTCCCATGAGTGAGTTGCTCTAGGGCCAGGGCTAGTTCATTCCCCTCTTGTTTCTACTTCTGACATTTCAGACTTTGTATGCCTTTATGCAGGTACCAGGAATACAGCAGGCACTTAACCAATGCTTGTTGCTTTCCTTGCTCAAAGTCCTCTCATAGTGTTTGTCTACATATAGTCACTATAATTCAGCATAATAGGTGGCTTCTTTGCACAAATATTTCAAAAAACCTGAATTTAATTTTGTCTCAATTGCAGAGTCCAGCATTTAAACAGATGCAAATATTAGCTGAGTTACATATGCCTAAAAGTTAGGAATTTTCTTAAGTAAGGAATTTGATTGATGGTGATTGAATTCCTGGCTTTCTACATAAAATAATATCTCTATAGCTCCTAACTTTAAGGTCTCAGGAGCCTTAAAATGAATTTAGGCTTAACATGAACTAATTAGAGTAATGTTAGATTTAACTCACAGAAAACACATACACAAAACGTGAAGGAGTCGGTTACAGATATGGAAAATGTAGGATAAGAGTAGCTTGGTAGCTTAGTGGATAGAAAGCTAGGCCTAAAATATATATATATATATATATATATATATTTATTTTTTTAAACCCTTGTACTTCGGTGTATTGTCTCATAGGTGGAAGATTGGTAAGGGTGGGCAATGGGGGTCAAGTGACTTGCCCAGGGTCACACAGCTGGGAAGTGGCTGAGGCCGGGTTTGAACCTGGGACCTCCTGTCTCTAGGCCTGACTCTCACTCCACTGAGCTACCCAGCTGCCCCCTAAAATATATATTTAAAAAGCACTTAGCACAGTGCCTGGCTAATAGTAGATGCTATATTTTGCTTATTCTCTGGGACAACTAAATAGGTGGCTTAGTGGAAGAGCCAGGCCTAGAGACAGGAGATCCAGTATTCAAATTTGGCCTCAAATACTTCCTACATATATGACCCTGAGCAAGTCACTTAATCCCAATTACCTAACCCTTCCTGCTCTTCTCTGCCTTAGAATGAATATTTAGTATTGATTCTAAGAGAGAAGGTAAGAGTTTAATTTTTTTTTAAAGAAAAGAAAAGAGAATGTAGGGTTAAAGTACCTGGGTTCATATACCATCTCTGGTACTACCTAGCTGTATAAGAGCAAATCATCTAACTCTGCATCTGATTTAATATTAATTATTTATCTATTTTGTGCAATTCATTGCCTGAAATTCTTTTGATACAGAAACAAATTATTCTAAACCCTCAAGACCCTTAGTTCTCTCTTCTTCAATATTTTAAAGATCTACCAATATAGCATTGACATGGAATCTAGAGACCCCAAACTTGTGGCCTGATAGGATCTGATGAACCCCAAGTTTTAGGACTACCTTGTAAGTTGGAGACCCCAAAGCTTGTATTTATTCCTTGTTCCCCTGAGAATCTACCCTGAAGAGAATCTCAGGCTAGCAGTTTCAGACTGAATAATGGGCCCTAAGGTAGATGCTAAATAACCTTTTGTCTTAGGTAGTCTTCCCTATTGTATCAGACCCTTTCCCAGGAAAGACCCACATCTGGGAAGGGAACCATCTTTTTAGTATCCATTGTAGGTAGCCCCTTCCCTTACACCCTAGCCTCTGACTATGATTTCTTTCCCAAGCTTGATTGTATCATCAGCATGGTAATGTCAATCATCTTTCCCTGCCCCTGGATCTTCCCAAATGGTATATAAGTTCCCCAGTTTCTTTTGTTCCTTGGAGTCCTCATCTAATGTGGTGGCACTCCCAGGGGCCAGGGCCCAGAGCATCCTGAGTTCAATCTTCAGACTCTCATAGGCATGTAGCACAGCTCTGTGTAGGGGCCTACTCAGCCCTGTGACCCCTATCCTTAATTAAAGAGTGGCTTTTCTGACTATTTAATAGTTCTGTTTTTTCAGAGTCAACAATAGATAAGTTTCTTATGATTTGGAAATATGTTTTAAGATTTGTTTGTCATTCAGTCATTTCAGTTGTGTCTAACTCTTGTTATGGGCGGTATGGTGCCTTTGTACTTGGGCCTGATAAAGAGATGACCCAAGATCCTTAGATGGTATAGGGTCCAACTGAGTAAGGATGGGAGGCCTCAGTGAACACCAAGGATTGACAATGAACACCAGGCCCTCCAATATTCACTTCTCAGCTGAGCACCCGTCCCACCTACAGTGCCCAAGCCTAGGTGACTAAGTGAGAACCTGTGAGCTGACAAGGCTTGGGGTTGGCTTGATGGATAGATGTTTATAGTGAGAATAATTATTAATGATGTTGGATAACGCTGTTACTGCAGCTTAACTGAAGTATTCCCCTTCCCCTTGGATACAAGACTATCAAACTGCTCTTTAGAATAATAATAGCCTTCACCTGAATGAGTTCAAGGATTTAATTATAATAAGTCAAGGGGTAGGATCAAGGATGAGGAAGATGGTGTTGGGGATGGCTTGACTAGACTACAGGTGCTAGTATTGGATAATAGGTTGTTAATCAAGTTGACAGCTGGCTGAAGAGATTCCTTCTCCCTCTCGGCCCTGGTCAGGCCCCGCCATAGCCTTGACCAGGTGGAGCAGGGTTTGATTCTGTGACTGGGTCAAGAGAGAGAAAAGGTACATTCAGCTGGGTTTAGGATTTGAAGAAGAGAAACTTGTCAACACTGCTATGCAGTTTTCCTATCTTACCATTGAGAAGAATTAAATCATTTCTAGTCAAATCCAATTCAATAAGAATTTGTGTCTGTTTTTTGTATTTTTGTTGTTGTTGTTCTGGTTGCTACCAAAAAACAAACAAACAAAGAAAAAAAAGGACCTAAGAACTTCACATTAACTTGGTGTTTAGGTACAAATAAATAAACATATGCATAACAAATGGGAACAACCTAGTTCTTACTAGGGAGATGAAGAAAGGCTTTGCATAAGAGGTGGCACAGAAACTAAGTTTTTTTTTTTTTTTGCATCTTTTTTTTTTTTTAAACCCTTGTACTTCGGTGTATTGTCTCATAGGTGGAGGAGTGGTAAGGGTGGGCAATGGGGGTCAAGTGACTTGCCCAGAGTCACACAGCTGGGAAGTGGCTGAGGCCAGGTTTGAACCTAGGACCTCCTGTCTCTAGGCCTGACTCTCACTCCACTGAGCTACCCAGCTGCCCAGAAACTAAGTTTTGAATAAGCTGGTACTCTTAAGAGGTGAGGATAAGGAGGAAAGGCATTCCAGGTATAATGGATAGCCAATGAAAAGATTAAGAGATGGGAGGTATAATGAGAATTTCAGGAGAGTTAGCAGGCCAATTTGAAGAAGTAGAGATGGGAAGCCATGTAAAAAAGTCTGGAGAAGTAAATTAGAATAGGAATGCCTTTTAATGATAAACTGGGAAGCTTTCATTTAACCAATCCTAGAGCTAACAAGAGGAATGCACTGAAATTATTTTACATGGGAATGAGACAGATTTCTTTTTCAGAAAGATTATTTTTGCAAATGTTTGAGTATATGGAGAGCAGTAATATGAGAAAGGGCTAGAACATGTAAAATTTTGGAAGGCTGTAAATGCTGGGGGGGTAAGAGTTCAAACTTTTTATAGTAGGCAATAGAGAATTTATTTAAAGTGTTTTTAGCAGACTAG
This sequence comes from Gracilinanus agilis, assembly GCF_016433145.1. Taxonomy (NCBI): domain Eukaryota; kingdom Metazoa; phylum Chordata; class Mammalia; order Didelphimorphia; family Didelphidae; genus Gracilinanus; species Gracilinanus agilis. The sequence goes on along the minus strand of NC_058133.1, from coordinate 147,172,510 downwards.
TGTAAGAACAGGGATGATCAGGAGATTTGGGGAATAGTTGGTAAACCACTAGAAGAGGTATAAGAGCCACGTCTCCCTCTCATCCACCCCTCCTAACTGGGAGACAAAATGGGGTTTCAGAGGAAAACGGGGAATCCCTGCTCATCTTGCCGGGGTAAGGATGTTGAAGGAATGTTATCCCTAAAAGGGGAAATGAATGTAACCCCAATATGATGTTGGTGCCAGCCAGGGCAAACAGAATCCTACCCTCTATTTCCCAGCTGGCAGTCAGGCTTAGGATGGTGGTCAGCTTTCCTTCCTTCCTTCAACTCCCTTCATACTGCCTCCCACCAATGAATTACACACTCATTTGACAAAAGAAACTAGGGGTTTATTTAGGGAACAGGTAGCAAAGAAGTAGGAAATGAGGTTCACAGGAAAGTGGGTGCAGGGGTAATTTCCCTCAGTCCTTGACTGTCAGGTACCCACAGAGATACTCTGTGTTCCCCAAACACAGCTTCACTGTCCAAAACCCAAGATAATATTATTATAGCTAAGATTTTGTGATTAAACCCAGAGGGAATATTGAGGGGCAATGCCCAGGGAAATTGGAGTCCAAGAGGTCAGCTCCTCACAGAAGTCCAGACCCCCTTCCCAACACTGATGGATCTGTTGTTGAATATTCAAATGTACTTCAGGAACCAGTATGGATCCAGAGAAACCGCAATTATTCTTTGTCATTCTGAGGAAAACCTCCCAGGCTTACTTTGGGGGTCACACAGCTAGAATCGACCTCCTCCCATCTAGGCTAAAAACCCCCAAAGCTTGATTCAATTGGCTCTTCACTCCCAGAAGTCACTGCTCCTGCCAACTGTCACTGAATCCTCCTCTTCCATGTTCTAACTCTCCAGGTTCCAAAATGCCTGGCTTTTTCATAGCATTCTTACACTAGTAATCAGACCTATGTAAAAGAAATCTAAAATTGTTTTGAAGAATAGACTAAAGGGATTAAAAAGTAGATTCTGGAAATAGATCAAGAAGGATTTATTAAATTCCTACTATTAATCAGTTAGTCAACAAGCATTTAAGTACAAATGAATGCAAATATATACACACACACACACACACAGAGCAAACTGTATACATGATCAATAGGAAATAGATAATGGAAGGAAGCCCTTGGAACTAAGGAGGATTAGGGAAGGCTTCCTGAATAAAGTAGGATTTTAGTTGGCTTTTAAAGAAAACCAAGTAGGTTAGTCGTCCATGTGGAAGAAAGAGAGAGTTCCAGATTTGGGAGACAGAGACAATGCCTGCAGCTCAGAGATGGAGTGTCCTATTCCTGGAATAGCCAGGAGACGGGTTTCTTTGGATCAAAGAGTGTGTTGCAATGAGTAAGATATAAGAGAACTGTAAAGGGAGTGGGAGTGGCCAGGTCATAAATAGCTTTGAATGACAGAACATTTCATATTTGCCCTGGGAGTCAATAGAAAGACAATGGAATTTATTGAGAAGGGAAGTGATACGTTCAGACCTGTACTTTAGAAAAATCATATTGGTGCATGAATGAAAGATGTATTGAAGTGGGAAGAAACTATGTGCCAGGCATTTTCCTAAGTGATCAGATTGCTATTGAAAAAAGTAACTGAATGCAAAGAACTTCGTCTTAATTTCCAGAGGTTGTTTTTAAATGTTAAATATGTAAATTTTTAAATGCCTGTCTTTAAAATTGCCTAACAACACTTTCAGGGATTTTTTTTTGGCATTTTTATCTGAAAGCAAAAGACTCTTTCACTCATACTCTATGGTAAGGATGCAGAGTTGTAGGGTCTTCTTTCCCCTCTATCTTAGGCCATATGACCTCTGAGAAACATGCCTATAGTTTTGGTCTTTTTCTTTGCTCTTTCCTATTCTAGGTTATAGGGAGTAGAGTATCTATTCACTCCCAGAAGCTCAAGTCAAAAGGATCCATGAGTTCAGAAATCCAGATCTCCAAGCTGGGTATTACAAACTGTCATCAGAGACATGAGGAGCAAAGGTAAGGGAAAGCTATCCTGTCTAAACTTTATACTTGAACCTATTGGGACAAAAGCTATATAAAAGCTGATCTAAATTCTGAGTTGTCAGATAAAGGTCTAATCACTCAAATATACAAGGAGCTAAATCAATTGTTACAAAAAATCAAGCCATCTCCTAATGGATGAATGGGCAAGGGACATGAATAGACAATTCTCAGATAAAGAACTCAAAACTATCAATAAGCACATGAGAAGGTGTTCTAAATCTCTAATAATTAGAGAAATGCAAATCAAAACAACTCTGAGGTATAACCTCACTCCTAGCAGATTGGCTAAAATGATAGAAGGGGAGAGTAATGAATGTTGGAGGGGATGTGGCAAAATTGGGACATTAATGCATTGCTGCTGGAGTTGTGAACTGATCCAACCATTCTGGATGGCAATTTGGAACTATGCTTAAAGGACTTTAAAAGACTATCTGCCTTTTGATCCAACCATAGCACTGTTTGGATTATACCCCAAAGAGATAATAAGGAAAAATACTTGTACAAAAATATTTATAGCAGTGCTCTTTGTGGTTACAAAAAATTGGAAAATGAGAGAATGTCCTTTGATTGGGGATTGGTATCCGTTGGTGATGGGATACTGTTGTGCTCAAAGGAATAAAGAACTGGAGGAATTCCATGTGAACTGGAAAGACCTCCAGGAACTGATGCAGAGTGAAAGAAGCAGATGCAGGAGAACATTGTACACAGAGACTGATACACTGGGGTTAAATCGAACATAATAGACTTCTCTACTAGCAGCAATGTAAGGATTCAGAGCAAGGCTGAAGGACTTATAAGTAAATTCTCAGTTGTCATTCTCCTTCCCAGAAACAAAAGTGGCCAAGGTTGGGGAAAGAGATAGAGAAATAGTGTTGTACTCCTAAAGTTTGGAGGAAATGCTTGAACTCTTGTTCATTCTATATCTTTAAAGTATCTCTTTGTAAAAACTACTCTGATTTTCGAATGCTTAAATGAAAGTATGATGTCAGTCAATGGGACCCTACAAATGAAAGGAACACAATCAGTAGGGGATTAAGCCATCACAGAACAGGTCTTGCCCTTGAGGAGCAGGGCTAGAGCAATCATAACAAAATGAAACAAAAAAAAATTTTAAAGTTGGCCTTATTTTACATCTAAGTTACTTGGAGCTCCTTGCCAATATTTATAATGATTTTCATATCTTTGCCAGTTTTACTTTTTTTTGTTTTCCTTTTAAAAAAAACCTAGCATGTGTTGTACATAAACTTCATTGATCTTTAAGGTTTTTTATAGTTCTAAATCTATAATCTCATGATTCCATGAATACCTATGTAAATATACACATATTTAGTTGGGAGTTAGCCTCTCACACTATGAAGTTTCTTTCTTTCCCTTTTTCGGGTGTTTTCTAAACCTCTCTGGCTCATGTTCCTCCCAATAGAAAAGCTAGGGATTTCGTTTCTTGGTTTGTTTACTTTGTCAAAAAGAGCTCTTAACACTCCTGAAGGGATTATAGCTTAATGAAATGTCAAATAAGGATGCATTAATTAATGAACCTTCTAAAGAACGGAGAAAGGGCTAATAAGGGAAGGAGGTTTGGGGAGGAGGGGTACTTATCTGTATGTTATCTAAATGCCTTTAAAATATAACAAACTGTGATTAAGAAATGAAAGTGAAGTTACAAGTTTTCATTATTCCTTTTACCCATCTAATTTTTGCTTTAAAGTATTTTTTTATAAATGTAATATTTATTAAGCACTCTAGATGATTCATCTTATATCCTGAGGTCTTTAGTGAAACTATTCACCAAACTGCCCTGCTTAAAATCTGTTTCAATTTTCCAGCATCCCTCATGCCTTTAAAGGATGTGAGTCTTGAAAAGAAACAAAACTGAATAAAAGTCATTTGGGTTCTTTAACTGCTCTGAAAATTTTCACACTGTACCCCAAAACTGCATTAGCAAATTCCTATTCTGAGTGACATGCCATATTTAAAAGAATACCACCAATATGGTTGTACTTGTCTTTAGGAAAAATGTAAGAAGGTTTTCTGGGTGTACAATCAGCTAATTGAAATCATAAAAATCTGTACTTGTTAGTGTTCACAATTAGGTATATTCAAGTTTCCAGCCCAAAGTAACAATCAGCAAATGAAAAATACACTATAGTAGTTTACATAGTGAATGTCTCCAGGACTAAGATTTTGTTTTTTCACTAAAATTCAATTCAATCATGTTGAACAATAGGCTGTGAGAGAGATTTGGGTGTTACAAGATGGAATGAAAGGAAAACGGAGAAAAACTCTAGGTTGAACTTAGAATGAGGACCCACAGAAAAAGAAGAAGTTGGTTTGTTCACACATCACTTCAATCCCTCATCACTCTTATTTCTGTAAGTCTTTTGAGAGCCCAACATTCCATGACTATTATTAGTTCTCTTCTGTCACTTCATTTATTCTTCTTTCTGGTCACTTCCTTCTCTCTGAGCCTTCATAGTTTCCCAATATCTCTCCTCACATTCAAAAGATATAAATGTCCCATATTTGTTTGGACTGACAGACCAGCAGCTCAGCTCTCACCAAAAGGAGCCAGGTGGAACACTGCCTAAAAATACTTCCTCCAAAAATTATTCTGCAGCCCAAATGAAAGGAGCTTTTGAAAATTACCACATTTTCTTAGGAGAGAAGCAGCATATATTTATTTTCCATATTTTGGCTATAATTAAACTGGTAACAGATCATATATGGGCAATATAACAATAGTTCCTTAATAATGAACAACATAAATGGGGAAGGTATGGTACCATGCATTTATCATTTTTACTTTCTTTTGAGTTTCCTAAATTGTATTTTATACTGATTTGGAGCTCATAATTGCTTTCTAGCATAAAAAGGTTATGTTGAAGGTGTATAAATGGAATTAGCTCATCCTCATTCATCGTTTAGACTCTAGCCATTAGAAATAATGTCACCCCACCCAACTTAGAATTAAGTGGCGAGGGGGAGGTCTGTTACCCACATGTGACAATAAGTAACAAATCAAAAACAAGGGACTACCCTTTGGGCAGTCCAAATCAGTGTTGAGGCTGCCATTTGTCCACTTGAAATTGGAGGTGGATGCAAGAAGTGATGAAAGATGCTACCTTTTAAATATGATGGTAACTTCCTGTGGGGAGAAGTTGGCGCCTTGAACTTGGTGTAGAAGGATTTCCGGTGAGACCTCTGACTGCTTCCCTCTGAATTGTCATGTGGGTAAGTTAGGCTGACTCCCTTTCTCTTCCCTTGGCCTTTCTGGAGGCTCTACCCTCAAGGAGGTCTCTCTTGCCTCTCTTATTGGAGGAGGCCTTGTGGCTAGAAGCCTTGTTTAATTAACCTCTGTGCCCCTCTGCTGGGGCCTCTAAATTCTTATCTGGTCCGGACCTCTCTGGGCCAGAGTTTCTCTCTCTAAATTTCCCTACCTTCAACCTTCCTAAATGTAAATAAACTTCCTTAAAAGTCATCCTGACTTGGGTCTATTTTAATTTGAAATCGTGTTAATCCGATTTCTGGTGACCATACCTTAAATACCTAGTTTTAACTCTTACAAAGGCCACTTCATCTTTTCTCTATTTCACTGATACACAAAACAACTTTTCTGGTGATGGAGAGAGGATTTTGTTAAAAGCAAAATACCATAGGCCACACAAATCCATTCTAAACTAGTCCCAGTGAGAAATGAATGCAGCTTTTAGTCTAAAACTTGAGAAAATCCTGTGCCTCATGTAACTACTTTGGAGCATAATGATGAATTGCATATTCATCAGTCAACTTTCTGAGATTCAGAAGAATAAAAATAACTCTTCTGTTTTAGCATCCCAATAGTTAGAACAGAAATTTGAGATCATATATTCCAAACAAAAGAAAACAAAAGTATGTTCCACTTCTAACAATCTGTAACAATAAACATGTCATAATACCATTCTTCTATGCTCCTTTTTCTTCTGTCTACATTAGATGAACTCATATGATTATTGAAACAATACTACATATTAGTATAATCAGTCATTCATGTTCAGATGAATAGATTAGGAGGTTATTGTTTTGAGCTTTTTATTAGTAGAGGCTACAAAGTCTGGTTACTGTTCAGTGATAATACTTAACTCACAAATTAAGAAAAAGCCAACTGAAGATCCTGCCTTAATTAGATATCAAAATTTACTAAGCACTTACTAAATATTAGTAATGAAATAAGCTCTTAGAACACAGCAACTCAGTTCCACTTATTAAGAAACTCATATTCTACTGGAATGACCTCCAGGAATTGATGCAGAGCAAAAGGAGCAGACCCAGGAGAACATTGTGCACAAAGACTGATACACTGTGATACACTCAAATGTAATGGACTTCTCTACTAGCAGCAATGAAATGACCCAGGACAATTGAGAAAGAATGCTATCCACATCCAGAGAAAAACTGTGGGAACAGAAAAGCAGAAGAAAAATGTATGATCGATTACATGGTTGGATGGAGAAATGATTGGGGTTTTGGCATTAAGAGATCATTCTATTGCAAATATGAATAATATGGAAATAGAATTTGAACACGGGTACATGTATAGCCCAGTGGAATTGCTTGTCAGCTCCAGGAAGGGGGAGGTTGAAGCAGGGGGCAGGGGGTATAATCAATTGTGTATCATGTGACCATGGGAAAAATATTATAAATAAATAAATATTTTTTAAAAGAAGCATATTCTAATGAGGAGATAACCCTCTGACTGAGAAAAATAAAAGAGTAATTTATCAGAAGATACCTTGAACTATCAGCCACAATAAATCCCAAATTGTGTGAGATTCTTTCTTCTATAAGTTTAACATTATAAATCACAATTCAACTTTTAAAACATGTGAAGTTGCATGATTAGCTATGTAGACTCTACATTCGCCTATATTTTGAAAAGGGTGAAAAAGTGTTGGAGAAAAAGGATATTTCTTTTAGAAACTTAGTTTAGGTTTTTTTTTAATCTAAGAAACTAATAAAATTGATTATTTGTCCATATAGAAAACTTTTCTAATGAGTTCGGGGTGGGGAGTAGGATCATATAATCTTTCTAAAAAGTGGCAATAACATTCTAAAGCCAAACTGCACACATGAAAAAGAAAACAGTGGATAAAAGATAGAATATTTAATATGGTGACCTTGAATTGATGCTAATATTGGCAAGATCCACTTTTAACATATCTTGGCTATGTCACCCTAGATAAATCATTTAATTTAATGCTTTAGACCAGTGATTCCCAAACTTTTTTGGCCTACCACCCTCTATCCAGAAAAAAATATTATTTAGTGCCCCCTGGAAATTATGAAACTATTTATTGAACTCAGAATAGAATGTAATACAAAAAAAGTGTGGCCATCACCGCCCTCCTGGATTGCTGCAGCACCCACCAGGGGGCGGTAGCACCCACTTTAGGAATCACTGCTTTAGACAGTCTCTAAGCCCATAATATAAAGAGAAGATGTCAATCTGAATTAAAAAGAAATTCTTCATGTAGGAGTACCCCTATACAAATGAAATTCTATTTATTTTCTTTACTAATAAGATCTTATCACTATGAAATTATCTACATCCATGTTAAGGTTGGTGTTTTTGTATAAGCAGAATTTAAATAGATGAATACCATATGAATTTATCTTTTATTTATCATTACGTTTGTGAGTGTTTACCAAGTGCCTAAAGAAGACTCATTGAAGTTGAAGGATATCTAAAGCGATGGTTTAGCTTCTAAAGGCAGAGACGAGATGGCAAACTAGAGAAATTCTCTCTGAATTCTGAATTCTCCCAATCTTACTTTCCAAACAAATTTAAAATTACATATCTAATAGAATTCTGGAGTAAAAGAGTTAACAAAAGGAAAGAATAACTCTTCTGACCAAAAATAATATAGGAGGTCAAAAAAAGAGATATAATGATATGGAAGAAAAGGTTAACCAGGAGCCCAGAAAGATAAAACACTATTGGTGGGACTAGGTAGTAGTGATAGAAGTAGAAGGAGCAGCTTTGGGAACTCTCAAGCTAAAGACTTTAAAGATACTAGGTAACTTGTCAGAAAGAGCTAATGTGATCCCTATGATAGAACAGTAGCATAGGACACAGGATCAGATTCTGTCTGACAATTCCACCATTTAAACAGACATTTGGGTCATAAGTCAAGGTTACACAGGATCACTTTTTGGCAAAAGGGAGTAGAAACTTTAAAGGATGTTGTCATTACTGACCTTAATGAATCAGGGGCCATAAGAAAATTTTGGTTTTGGCCCCAAAGGAGCATTAATTCTGAATAATAGTACTAATTGCAAACCCAGTGTATCAGGGGCCCTTCATGGGGCAGGACTGAGTGTAGAGCAGGAAATCAGCAACTACTCTACTTTGAGAGCACCAGAAACTTCCAAAATCACAGAACTAACTCTGAAAACAGAAGTGAAAAAAACCCATAAAGCTTGAGACACTGCACTTCCCCCCAACTTTTCATAATAGCAACAGAGCCAAAAAGTAACATAAAGTTCAAAATCAAGAAATATTGCAGAAAAATTAGCAAAGCATAAAAAAGAACGTAATCATAAAATACTTGTTAAAATAATTACAAGGAAGGCCTTAAAATGTGGGACACAAATCAACAAGAATACTTAGAAGAACTAATTTTTTTTTCAAAATTAAATGAATGATTGAGAAAAAAATAGATAAATGAAAGCAAAGGAAGAAAACTATGAAAATAAAATTGACAATTTAGTAAGAGAGGCACAAAAATACCGAAGAAAATGAAATCTTAAAAGAATTTGCACAATATAAGAAGGGCAGAAAAATTAAGTGATAAAAACAATTCTTTAAAAAGCAGAATTTATAAAACTAAAAAAAGAGACCCAGAAGCTCACCGAAGAAAATAATTCCTATAAATTTAGAATTGGGCATGTAGAAGACTAATGATTCCATGAAGAATCAAGAAACAATAAAACAAATTCAAAAGAATTTTAAAAAATAGAAAATGTGAAATATTTCTTTGGAAAAAAGCAAATAACATAGAGAAAAGATCCAGGAGAGATCATTTAAGATTTCTTGGAGGGAGGTCTCAGACTCACCATTTCAGAATGAACAATAGATCTTAATGGAATGGATGATACTAGTTTAGGAGGGTCAAGCTGACTTATGCAAATGCTAAGTACACTTTTTGTCTTAGTAGTTTCTCCCATTGTATCAAAGCCCTCTCCCAGGGAGCCCAGCCCTTGGCTGGACCCTTCCCTTTTGTGTCCATTGTAAAGTATAAGCTTCTCCTGGATAATCCTGTCTTGGGCTTCCTATTTCCTTGTAGCCATGGTAATGTCAATCATGCTTTCATGTCCTCAGTTCTCCAAAAGGTATATAAGTTTCCCAAATTCTATTGTTCCTAAGAGCTATCATGTATCTTGGTGATTTCTCCCCAGGGATACTTTTGCCAGAGTGCCAGAGCCTTTGGATCTGTGAAGTTTTGGGACCCTTGACTCTATGTGAAGACCTAACTATTGAACACTATGGTTTTTCTAACTATTTAAAGTTCTGTGTTTTTTAATGATAACACTACCCATGAATAATTAATGTTTTTCCAATTATTTAGATTAGTTTTAATTGTGTAAAAAGTGTTTTGTAGCTGTGTTCATAAAATTCCTGTGTTTGTCTTGGTAGATAAATTCCTAAATATTTTATATTGTCTAGAGCAGTGATGACCAAACTTTTTAAAGAGGGCACCAAAGGAAAGGAAATGCTCATCTGTCAATCTCTTTCTAAGGCAATTTTTTCAAAGTTTCATTGTATTGTATCCTACTCATTGTATTCATCAGATTAGGAGTAATGTTCAGGGGGTTGCATCTGGCCCACAGGCTGTAGTTTGCCTATCACTGGTCTAGAGTGATGTTAAATGGAGTTTCTCTTTCTAACTCCTGCTACTGAGTTTTGTTGGAAATATACAGAAATGCTGATGATTTATGTGGGTTTATCTTGTACCCTGCAACTTTGCTAACATTATTATTTGCACTAGCCTTTTAGTTGATTTTCTAGGATTTTCTAAGTATACCATCATATCATCTGCCAAGAGTGATAGTTTAATTTCCTCATTGTCTACTATAATCCCTTCAATTTCTTTTTCTTCTCTAATTGCTCCCGCTAGCATTTCTAGAACATTATTAAATAATAGTGATGATGACAGGCATCTTTGGTTCATCCCTGATCTTATTGGGAAGGCTTCTAACTTGTCCCCATTGCAGATGATACTTGCAGATGGTTTTAAATATATACTGTTCATTATTTTGAGGAAAGGCCCTTCTATTCCTATACTTTCTAGTGTTTTCAATAGGAATGGGTATTATATTTTGTCAAAGGCTTTTGCTGCATGTTATTGATAGGGTCAGTTTTGTGGATAGCTTTCCTAGTGTTGAACCATACTTGCATTCCTGGTATAAATCCAACCTGGTCATAGTGGATAACCCTTGTGATAACTTGCTGTAGTTTTTTGCTAATATTTTATTTAAGATTTTTTGCATCTATGTTTATTACAGAGATTGGTCTGTAGTTTTCTGTTTTTGGTCTGACTGGCTTGGGAATCATTACCATAATTGTGTCATAAAAGTAATTTGGTAAGACTCCTTCTTTGCTTATTTTGTCAAATAGTTTGTGTAGTATTGGGATTAGTTGTTCTTTAAATGTTTGATAGAATTCACTTGTGAATCCATTTGGCTCTGGGGATTTTTTCTTAAGAAGTTCCATGATGGTTAATTCAATTTCTTTTTCTGAGATTGTAAATGTTAAAATTAATGGTTTGACCAAATATATGAAGATTATAAAAATTTTATTTACAAAAGAGGTGGAAAGAGTGAAAGTGGAGGAATACAAAAGGGTAGAGAAGACATTAACCTAACTAAATATTTTTCCAGGGCTTGGCTCAGCCAGAACTTGTTAACCTTCAACTGGAATTAAACTCTCTCCAAAAGACAGGAAGGGAAAGCCAGCTATCCACTCACCCAAGTTCCCTCCAAGAAGCAGGTCAAGGCAATGACTTGAGTTCAAGGTGACTCCTGAAGCCCACTTCCTTCTTTGAGCTTGTCTTCTTCTTGAAGCTGACTTCCTTCTTGGAGTTGACTCTCTTTTTGGAGTCTACTTCCCTAGCCTCAGAAATTCAGGGTCTTTTATAGTAGCTTCTTGTCTCCTCCCCTCTTCACAGGGGCCTATCATAGCTTACAAATAATCTAGCACTTCCCAGGGGGCAGTGTTTGTGGGAACTAGTTCATACCCTCTGGAGGGGTGAATACTCATTAAAAGGGTTCACAAAATGGGATGATTTAAGTAGTCTATTTCCTCTTTTGTCAATCTAGGCAATTTACATTTCTGTAAATATTCACCCATTTCACCTAGATTGTCATATTTATTGTCATAATTGGACAAAATAGCTCTCAATATTTCCTTAATTTCCTCTTCATTAGAGATGAGATCCCCCTTTCCATTTTTGATACTGTTAATTTGATTTTCTTCTTTCTTTTTTATTAGATTAACCAGTACTTTAATCTATTTTATTTTTTTTTTTCATAGTACCAGCTCTCAGTCTTATTTGTTAGTTCAATAGTTCTTTTACTTTCAATTTCATTAATCTCTTCTTTAATTTTTAGGATTTCCTATTTGTTTTTATCTAGGGATTTTTAATTTGTTCTCTTTCTAATTTTTTTAAGTTCAAGCCCAATTCATTGATCTCCTCCCTGTTGATTTTGTTGCTATAGGCACTCAGAGATATAGATTTTCCCTGAATACTGCTTTGGCTGTATCCCATAGTTTAAGTATTTTGTTTCCTCATTGTCATTCTCTTCAATGAAAACAGTAATTGTTTATATGATTTGTTCTTTGACCTAATAGTTTCAAAGAATTAGATTATTTAGTTTCCAATTAATTTTAAATTTGCCTTTCCATGAACCCTTATTAATTATAAATTTTATCACATGATGATCTGAAAATTTACATTTATTATTTCTGCTTTTCTACATTTGTTTTTGATGTTTTTATGGCTTAGTACATTTGTATATGTTGTGTGTACTTCTGAGAAGATGGTATATTCCTTTTTATTTCTATTCAGTTTTCTCCATACATATATTAACTCTAATTTTACTAACATTTCATTCAGTTCCCTTACTTCTTTCTTATTTATTTTTTGGTTTGATTTATCTAGTTCTGATAGGAAAATGTTGAAACCCTCCACGAGTATGGTTTTACTATCTACTTCCTCCTTTAGTTTTTCCTTTAAAAATTTGGATGATATATCATTGGTGTATAATTGTTTAGTATTGATATTACTCCATTGTTTCTAGTGCCTTGTAGCAAGATATAATTTCCTTCCTTATTTCTTTTAATTGGATCAATTTTCACTTTAGCTTTGTCTGATATGATGACTGTTACTCCTGCTTTTTTATGTTATATGATGCATAATAAATTCTACTCCAGCCTTTTACGGTTATCTGTATGTGTTACCCAGACTCAAATGTGTTTCTTTTAAACAGCATAAAGTAGGATTCTGGTTTTTAATCCACTCTGTTATATGCTTACATTTTATGGGTGAGTTCATTCCATTTACATTCACAGAGTTGTGATTACTAGCATTTTATTTTTCCCTGATGATCCTGCTTTATTCTCTTTCACTCTGTTCCTCCTCACCAGTATTTTGCTTTTTATCACCTTCTCCATTTTCCCCTCCCTTCAATTATCTCCCCCTTCCCTTGTCTTATTCCCCTTCTAATTATGTGTATAGTAAGATAGAATTCTATACCCTAATGAGTATATTTGCTTTTTCTTCTCTGAGAGAGTTACTTTGAGAGTAAAGTTTAAGCATTACCCATCACCACTTTCATCCTCCCCTCTGCATAATAATTTTTTATACCTCTGTAAGAATTAAAATTTAGTTATTATATTTATATATTAAAATTATGTGGCCGCCAGGAATCAACAATTCAGGTTGATTCCGTAATTAAATCAGACCCAAGTCAGCATCGGGTTGAGGAGTTTATTTACAATCAGGAAGGTGAGTAGGGATAAAGAGAAGAGGGAGGTAGAAGACTAAATAAATGAAGCTGTAAGCCGCAAGGCCCAACAGCCGGATAGGCAGAGTTTAGAATTGGCCAACTAGGCCAAGGAAGCCAGCCTAACTTACCCACGTGACAATACAGAGTGTAATCTGTCTGTGGTCTCAGGAGATGCTTCTTCTTCCAGTTCCACACGGCAACTCCCCTCACAGGAAGTTCACTAACTTACTTAAAGAGAATGTGTCTTTCATCACTTCCTGTGGTCCACCTCTAATTCAAATGGACAAATGGCAGTTTCTACATTGATTTGGACTGCCCAAAGGGCAGTCCCTTATTCTTGATTTGTTACTTATTGTCACGTGTGGGTCACTCTCTCCCCTCCCCACTAAGGGAGGTGGGAGTGACATCATTAGCACGCCTGGGTTGGGTAGATTTTTGACTATTAATGGGATCGAGCTAATTCTATTTACACAATCCCCCCTGATGATCATTGGGTGATGTTATATAATTTACCCCATTATATCTATCCCTCTCCTTTTCTTTCAGTGCAATCCTCTTTTATACTCCTTGATTTTATTTTTACATATCATATTATAATCAACTTTTTTCTCCTCCCTCTTTCTAAGTAGAAGTATACTTTCTAAGTATAAGTGACTGGCGGTAAACCTAGATCTTTCACCTTCCTACATCTCATATTCCATGCCTTCTGATCTTTTAACGTGGAATCCACTAAGTCCTGTGTGATCCTGATTGTAGCTCCATGGTATTCGAATTGTTTTTTTCTGACTACTTATAGTATTTTCTCCTTGTCTTGGGGGCTCTTGAATTTAGTATTATATTCCTGAAAGTTGTCATTTGAGGATTTCTTTCTGGAGGTAATCTGTGGATTCTTTCAATTTCAAATTTATTTTCCTGTTTGAGAATAATGGGGCAGTTTTCTTTAATCATTTCTTGAATTATGATGTCCAAGTTTTGGTTAATTTTTTTTTTGTTGTTGTTTTTGATTATGCCTTTCAGGTGGTCTAGTAATTCTTTTTTTTTCTTCTTCTTTTTTTTTAAACCCTTGTACTTCGGTGTATTGTCTCATAGGTGGAAGAGTGGTAAGGGTGGGCAATGGGGGTCAAGTGACTTGCCCAGGGTCACACAGCTGGGAAGTGGCTGAGGCCAGGTTTGAACCTAGGACCTCCTGTCTCTAGGCCTGACTCTCACTCCACTGAGTTACCCAGCTGCCTGGTCCAGTAATTCTTAATTTGTCTCTCTTAGATCTATTTTCTAGGACAGTTGCTTTTTCAGTGAGATACTTCATGTTTTCTTGTTTTTTCATTCTTTTGATTTGATTTGATTGTTTCTTGATTTCTCATGAAATCATTAGTTTCTAGTTGCTAAATTCTAATTTTTAAGGCCTGAGTTTCCTTTTAAGCCTCCTTTTTAATTTCTTCTTGCATTGCTTTCATTTCTCTTCCCCACTTTTCCTCTGCCTCTCTTAATTGGTTTTTGAAGTCCTTTTTAAGCTCTTCCAGAATATGTGTCCAATCCTTATTTTTCTTTTGGACTTTGTGTTTGTTTTGCTCTCACTGTCCATTTCTCTGTCTGTATCTTGCTCTTTGCCTCCATAAAAATTCTTTATAGTTAGCTGCTTTTTTTGTTGTTGTTTGGCTCATTTTTTCTACCTTTTTATAGGAAGGCTCTGTTATATGCAATGTTAGGATACTCTCTTAAGCTTCAGTCCTTCCTTGATGCTACCTTTTCCTTTTATTCTCGGTTTCTGCTAGTTTCAGTTCTTCCAAGATGGTATGATGGCCTGAGGGCTGAAAGTTCTGAGAGTCACCTCCCACTGCTGATTCAATTAACCCTTCAGATTTTGATAGTTGAAGTTCTCACCTCAAGTTTGCACATAAGCTTTTGGTCTCAGCATACTTGATCAGGTCAGGGACTCCTCAAATTCTAGCTTAAGTGTAAGCTTTTGGTCCCACTGTAAGCTTGATTTTATCAAGCAAACAGTAGATTGCCTTGTCCTGGGGCTATACCTTGAGCTTTTAGAAAGAGGATCAGGAGGGATCTCCTCCCCCCCCCTCTTTGGGTCTACCAACTATCCCAAACTGGGATCTATGTCCTTACCACAGACCCAGACTGGGAGTCCTAGCTTTGCTCTGGGCTCATATAGATTAAGCTACTTCAGCACAGACTGCCTAGGACTAGAAATCTAGACTTCACTACAGTTTTGGAATTTCAAGAGGTGTCTCTTAGTTGGACCTGTATTTGCCCAGACAGGGTGTCAGGGTCTGGATGTTGGCTTGGGCTCAGATTCAGAACCTGGCACAACAGATGTGAGCTTGGGAGTGGGGGTGGGTGGGGTTTACTGTTGATTTGCTCCTCACTCCTTGCTATAGCCTCCTGCTGTCTGTACTCCCTTCTCAACCCACTGTCCCAGATGTTCTTTGCCTACCTTTTATATTTTTCTCCTCTTGAAAGTTGTTTCATGTTGTCTCCTTGTTGGTTCTTTCACTCCTGCATTCATTTTGTGGTCTTATTTTAGGGTTGTTTGGAAAGAGTTCTCATGGTGACTGAGCTTCTCTGCTCTAATCTGCCATCTTGGTTCTGCCCATCCTGCTGTTCTTGGTAAGCCAGACACCTGGGTTATATATCAAAAAAATAATTTGGCTCTAAGTCTGATCAGACATACTGAAAGGCTCAGGTTCATATTAATGCTGCTTTGGGGGATGTAGTCATGAAATATAGGTGACAAATCCATAAAGATATTCTGGGCCCATTAAGGCAAAAGCAGCCAGAAAAGACATATTTTCAGACCTGCCTCAAGACTCTGGCAAGGACCAGTCTGACCTTGCATGTCTACAAATCACCATCTAAAGAACACCTGGCTTTCTTAGTTGATTCAGAACATCCCAACCAGTAAATTTACTATCATTAACCTTGAGCTCTATCTCTGGAATAAGTGGTCTTCATGCATATCAGCTATACCCTAGAGTTCTTATATTTCTAAAGAAATCCATATGCCAGTGATAACAGAACAAAGAGGACTTTGAAGATTACTATTGATGAAGTATATACACTCCTTAATGTAGATGACACGTGTGTACCCTAACTGGCACCAAGGATGTATGCTCTTGATATGTTATTTTCCTTTGATCATAGAATATAGAAACTGTATAAATATTGGACCTATATGCTCAATAAAATGGAAACCGTGATCCCAATCATGGCCCCCTCAACCCTGTCAACTTCTCATCCAAGAGGGATTTCTCTTTCTTTTCCCTTCTCCCCTGAGTTGATCTCCAGAGAGAACCAGTTCTTATCATAAAGAAATGGCTCATTATTATGCCCCATTAAGAGGAGAAAAAACCACTACTAATGGACTATGGTTTAGAAAAAAATGTGTTAGGAAAACTCACAATCTTCTGTATAATTCTTAGAGCTTTCTCTAAATTCTCATGCTATAAACTTAAGGACATTGAGGCCAGGTCAACTGTAAGAGTTTATGACACCAAAATTGTTTCAGTAATATGCAGTTTATAAAAGAATAATGGAACATGCTGAGAAACAAGTGTTAGTTGCACCCAACCAAAGGGATGGAAATTATGAATCATTTAAGGTGAGTTTGGCCAATATCTGGTAGAGAACTTTATGCCACTTTTGCCAAACTCTCATCTTAAATTTTTTCCTCTGTGGCTGAGGAGGAGAAATTCTAAATCTCTAGATGCTGTTTAAATTGCCATATAAATTCCTTTTATTCCCTCAGGCATTTACTCCGAGTGCCTCTTTTTTACTTATCCATGGCCCCTAAAGCTTCTGACATTGGGCTGCCAAGGTTACCATCACACTCCTTTATCTCAAGACTATGTTGCCTTTTCTTCTTTTTCAAAGATTTTCATGTAATCTCACCTCAGTCTCCAGGCAAGCAGTGATATTCTCCATGAAGACATAAGGCAGATAGATGACTCAATTGGTAGATAAAATAATAGGCCTGCTGTTAGGAAGACCTGAATTCAAATTGGGCCTCAGACACTTACTAGTTGTATAATTCTGGGAAATCACTTAATCTCTGTCTGCTTCAGTTTCCTCAACTGGGAAAAATAAGGATAATAATGATATCTACCCTCAAAGGTGTGATGCAAGGATCAAATGAGATGACATTTGTAAAGCAACTAGTATAATTCAAGGAACGTAATGGAAGCTGTATAAAAGTTTATTTTCTTATCCTTCACTCCTCCATCAGGAGATGAATGACGAACTCAAAATGTCATGAGTCTCTGAGAGTGCATGTCACTTCTGCATTATAGAGGTATCACTGCATGTGACCACCTTACCTGATAAAGTGGAGTCCAATACTTCAGCATGTACTAGCACAAGACAGAAAATGCAAGGCAAAGGAAGTGTCCAAATTCTGCCTATTTAAAGATTGTTGGTTAAAGAAATGATGAATAGAGATTCTGTATTTCAGAGATAAAGAAGCACAGTAGTATTTTTATCCTTAATAATATCATATCAGGTACATATGTACATATTATGTCTAGGAGATGCAAAGAGAATTGTGACACATCCTTGTCTTAAAGTACTTCATAATTTAGTACAGTTCTCATGATATTTTGTTCTTCTGGAATTCTTATAGTTAAATGCTATAATGATTTTAACTGGGTTTATGCCAGAATTGTTTTGAAGTATAAAGGAGAGTCAAATCAAAAGGATTTTCATTATCTATTTGCTTGCCTTATATGTCCTCTGTTAGTAATAACCTTTTCCCTGAGCTTACATGATAACATACTCTTTTCTATCTCTTTAATGCCATTATCATGGAATATTGTAAAAAAAATGGTTATTTTTGGTATCTATTCTCTGCTAGATTATAAATTCCATGAAGTTAAGGACTGTGTGCAGGAAGTTTACATTAAATGAGAAAGATTTTCAAGGATGAAGAGAGAGAGACTGAGAGAACAACATCTACTTGGCGACTGCTTAGAAAAACAAAATTTCTGGAAGAGGTTGATAGATACGGAAGAATCTAGTAAGAAGGCTTAATTAGCATGAAGTTGGCTTAGAGGAAAATCATGTTAAGAAAAGGACTTTAGTAGAATCAGATCAATAGTTTTGAGGATCCATATTCAATAGTGTTGATTTTCAATAATTCTAATTACTATTCACAGGTTCACAATTCCCTGCTGATCATCTTATAGAATTTATATCTTACTCATTTTCTTTTCTATTTACTTCCTTGTTTCATTCTCCCCTCTTTGACAGTGATTTATTTTATTCTCTTTCCCTCTTGTCCTTTCTCCCTTCTTTCTCCCTTCTCTCTCTTTTTCTCCTTGACTTTATTTCTTCTCTCCTTTTCTTTCCCTTTCCTCTCTCCCTTACTCCCCTCTCTCATTAACCTCCTAGTGTACAGCATGCCTTCAATAATTTGATCATCTGCACATTCCGCTTAGCTTGCTGTACTACTCTGCCTTGCACTTTACCAAGTGTCAAGCTGCTTCCTTATTCCAATCTTTTTGAAATAATGCAGGAAAAATCAAATGACTGGCCAGTGAGGCAAACTAGAACATTAATTCTTGTTGATCAATAACCAAATGGGCTGACTCTGCAATGACCTTAAGAATGAAAAACCCTATTTATATCTGCAATCTGAGGACTTTTACCATAGATCACTTACATATTCTATTGAAACTGTTATTTATATTTATCAATAAGAGTACCAAAAAATAAAAATAAAAACAAAAATAGTACCAGGATCCTTCCCTTAGGTATTAGGGTTTAATTTGCACTCTAAATATTTTGTCTTAAGTAAAAAAGGGGAAAAACATTTGTTTAACACATATCTATAAATATGTTTGTAAAACTACACCTTTAGCTATACATATATACATCTAAATGTGGATATGGATATCTTAAAATTTTATTTTTTTTGGCTAGTCTTGCTATAATTATTCCTATTCTCCATTATGTTCTTAAATCTAGATATCAATAAAAAAGAAACCGAATCCTTATTTGTGACATTTGTCAATTCTTAAAATATAAATGCAAATTTAAAATTTAACAATTGAATCTTGAAAACTGATATGAGCTGATTCTATTATATCCCTGCTTGGGGAAGAGGAAGCACTTGGGAAACTTCCTTTTATTCTTAATTGTTCCTGTTAACTAAATGCAAATTGCTTTGGCCTAATAAATGTACATAAGTGCTTTTGATGGAGGCTGGCAGTGGACAGTAAAGGGCAGTGTTGAAGTAATGCACTTCATGTAAGGACCCTGACACCCAGAGATTTAAATTTGAGGAATCTTTATTACCAGCCGGGGTGCCCTCCTAAGTGAGAGTTGTGCCAGACAGTGGTTACATGCAGAATTTCTATGAGTACAGATTGACAGGAAGCCTGTGTGCATGCCAAGGGAAAGGATTGGTAGGTTCAGACAAATTCATATGTATGCATTTCCTTACAGGGGTTGGCAGAAGCAAGCAAAAGTTCATGCTGACGGCGTTACTGCAGGGTGGGGTATGCTTCCTTACTATTGTAGAGTTATTTTCGTCTCGTACAAATTTGACCCTGTTATTTTGAGTTTGAGCCTCTAAGGCGGTGATGGCAAACCTATGACACGCGTGTCTGCACTGACACATGTAGCCATTTTCAATGACGCGGGGCCACATACAGAGAAGTATAGGACTGCATGCTGAGGATTAAACATTTGCTATAGTGTAGTATAGACACTCTGTGCACTATAGATGACAATTCTACCTATATTAATTACCTATTTTGGCTTATTAAATAGTTATATATTACAATTATACATTTTTGTTATTTAAACTATAAATATTGCGAAATTATGGTTTTTTTTTCTTCTTCAAATGACATACCACCTGAGTTATGCTCAGTTTTTTGGCAAATTTTGACACACCAAACTCAAAAGTTTGTCCATCACTGCTCTAAGGCTTCCTCTAAGTTTGCAGGCTTCCGGATTCCCTAGGACCATAGATCTTTGTCTGCTCCAGTAATAGGAACAAGACCCTCATACTCTGAAATCTTGTATTTCTCACAAGTTAGTACTACTTAAACGTTACCTGAAAAAGTAGTTGTCAAGCATAAATTGCAATACCAATCACCTGGACTGGATCTGTAATGTTCTATACTGTGTATCAGCTTTGTGCCTGCTCTGCATTATTAATTACTCATATTGTAATTTACTTTAGTTCTGAAGTATGACATAATTAATTACTACAGTGGTGTAAGGATGGGGGACGGGACAAAAAGAGTCAGAAGGCCGTTGGTGACAGTTACTGACAGTTGGGACCAGAGAGAATGCTGGGGAATTTTCCAGAGGAAGGAGGAGAAGGGGGGACTTCCAGCGGAGGACTGAGAGAGGGAGGAGGAGAACATCTTAGCTCGAATCCAGACCTGAGGGCTTCTTGAGAATCTTTCCTTGGCCATTAAAACCCTGATTCCCTGGTCAAAGATTCCATGACATCTCATCCAGCAAGATTTCAACCATAGAGTTAGCTGAGTGTCTGGACTCCATTTTGGGAGCAATCTCTTGGGCTCCTCCCCCCATTACCCAACCTTGCTGAGAGACCCTTTCCAGTTTGTCTTGCAATTATAGAAAAGGATAGAAATAGGAAATAGAAATAGAAACTGAAGGAGAAGAGGTGAGGGGAAATGCTTAGGAGTGGGAACCCTGAAGGTTCCCACCAGAGTGACAGACCCCAAAGAAATAGAGAAGAGGGCACCCCAAAATCCTTCTGCCCTTCACTCCTTCCTCCAATCCCTATATTGATATTAATAAAAGCCATTCATTAGTCAGATAGCGTTCCAGAGTGCCTGAGAGACAACGAGGGGGAGGGAAATCACAGCTTGGTCTGGCTGTCTCCATCTTGGAGTCAGACCACCCGTGGTGAAGTTGACTGACCTCTGGGGAGGCTTGCATGAACCCCGCCCTCATTTAGAATTGGACTGGGGTGCCCAGTACCTCATCTTATAGGAGAGCCTCATCCCCTACTCCTGTGGAGCGGCACAACCATGCAGGTCACCCAGTTTTGGGGTGATACCTCCTCGAAGACTCAGCAGTGTATATTCGGCGGGAGGGGAGAGCTAGAAGAGAGTCTCACACCTCATAGAATCTATCATAACATTTGGGTACTGACTCTCTTCATTCTTATAGTGGTCATCTACTGGGCTGCATATTCACATTCCAAAAGGGTAAAGAGACCTCTCCCACACTGACAAATGATGACAAGGTGGAAAATGGGAACGTGAGACATGGCCACCCAGGACTCTGGCATTCCAGAAGGATCCTCCAAACCTGTAGGGATGAGGTACATATCAAATCCCCAAACGCACCTCCATCTGAATTTGGCCATGCTCATTTTCTGGGTTTTCAGGCAAGGTGAAGATTTCTCTGGAATGGGAGATGACTAGCCCCCAGATCCTAATAAATATGCAAACTCTAATCCACAGGGCATGGAAGCAGCTGCTCTACAACAGAAGCTGCTACTCTATAGCTGGGGCTGCCACTCCATACACTGAGCTGCTAATCGACAGTAGTAGAGCTGGTATTCCACTCTTAGAGATGCTACTTGGTACATGGAGTGTTGCTATTCCATCAGTCCAAGAGAGACAACTCTATTAGCATTTAGCATCTAGCCCTGTGGCTATGTGATTAGCCCTGAGGCTATTCTACCAGCTATTAGGCTATTACAATGCCTTAAGCCTCTTCTTCAAATAAAGTTCTTTTCTTACTTCTGGATTGAAGGAGTTTAAGTTTCCCATTCTTGGAGGGAGACCCTACTACAAACTTGGGTGTATTTCTCCTACAACACTTTGAATGGTCCCTCAAATTTGGTGCCTTGGGAATGAATACAAAGTACCATGATTTATTCAGGACTGTTTAGACATGGTATGGCTCTCATGGTACGTTAGAAATATTTTTAATTTCTAATTTCTAATCTCTAAATATTACCCTGTTAACACAATCCAGGATTCAAATTAAGACATAGATACTTGTTTTGGTAAAGAGGAACATTCCTGTACTAGGACCAGAATTTCGATATTTAACATTCCTCCATTTATATCATTCTTACCACACTTAACCTTTCTATAACTAATTCTCATTCACTTCAGAATTTTCTCACTATCGGAAGGACATCTCAAGTCAGATAATCTTGTCTTGCATGCCACTTCTTAGAGTTGGCTCTATCATCTTTTAGGGAACAGGGAATTGAAACAAAAAATAAAAATGAATCAGAACACAAAATTTGGGGAGGGAATAAGATTTTCTACCAGAAGACATTTTCTCTGCCTTAGGGAAGGGTAGGAATGTAAGGTATGAATACTCAACTTCTAATGATTCCAGGAAACATTGAAAAAATGAAAAGATTATATTCAAATCTGATTTAGCAATCACTGAAATCCTTCACTTCCAAGTTTCTTCCACCATGTATCACTAAGTTAAGTTGTTTAGATTGCAGTGTTAATATGTTTAAAGTTACTGTTTCCGTCCAGTGAAGCTAAGATATCTCCCTGCTGAGAAAACATTATATGTCCATGAATTACATTTCTAAATTGGCCCTACTGATATTAAAAAAAAGAGAAAATAATAACAAAAATAATAACATGAAGAGCCAGGATTTCTCATGTACAAAATATTTTAAATGCTTTATGTCCTGACATTGTTGACTTGTGAGCAGAAATTCATCATCATCACTGGAAAAATATATAAACAAACAAAAAGGCCAAGATAAGAACATGTTCCTATTGTCACCTTTGTCAAGAATGATTGCAACGTTTTCAGATTTCCATTTCAGTCTCATATTGCTGTTTTAAATGCATGATAGTTTAATACCATCAAAAATCACAAAATTGTATTTTGGGGCTTGGGGTGGAAATGAAGCTAGAAATTGGGTTACCTCCCTCTCTCACAAAAAAAGGAAAGATATAAGAAGAGAATGAATGTATTTTTAAAAATAATTATATGATAATAGGTGGAAGTCAAAAAAGAAGACAAAAAAGACAAGGCAGTTTTAAATAACATGTTACATTTACCAAATAATGAAAAAGAAAAAGAAATATGCATATATTGCTTTTTCTATATTATATATATATATATATATATAATATAGTCATAGTTTCACATACAGTACTCTTTTTATGTTCTATTGTATATATAGAAGTATTCATGTTTGTCAATATTTACTAATCTGGGGGGAAAGGGGAATACCACACAAAGACTAAAGGAAAAATGGCAGTTGTTATTCTACATTAAGGGAAATTCTAGTGAACACCAGTACCTAGAAAATAACATACTGACTATAGTATTGTTTTTTTAATGTTGAAATCCTAACATAGCTTTAGAATCAAATTGTTTGAATAAATGCCAACATCTAGTCTGAATAAAACATCTACAAAATAATTATTTCAAACATAAGAGATAAAGAACTAATAGCCTTGTATTTTAGTTGTCCATTTTATTTTTATGGATTACCCTTTTTCTACCACAAAGTACATAATGGTTTCATGTTATTCAACATTTAGTTGTAACTTGCACTATAATAAGATAATGAAAAGTCATTCAGAGTAGAAACTAAAACAAATGTGTAACAAAGTCACAATGATTTAAAATAATAATATGTTTCTATAATGGGAAAAATACCATAATATTACATTTTAAAATTAAGGACAAAGGACACAAAACTGATGCAGCAAAAATTATTATCCCATTTTAAACTGTTTCAGTTATTATGAATAAATGATTACACTTAACTACTTGAGTACCTTCTGGGAGAAAATATACAAACTATATAATTTCCTTGAAAGGTTATAGTTTGAGGAAAAATAATTATATTAATAATTTACCTCAAAACATGAAAAATTCAGTGTTTTTAAGGGTTTCAGCTTGCCCAAGAAAAAAATTGGGACTAGATATGAACTGTTATACGATCTTTCAGATTCTGAATGCCTTTGAAAGTAATTCTTTGGATTTCTAAATCCCTACCAAAAGGATCCATTATATAACTAGCAACTGGATGGAAACAAGACAAAAATATAACTAGTTCAGTTATGTGTACCTTAAGTTCAGAAGCAGACACAGTCAATATCTTTATATGAATATAAGACATAAGGACATCAGCTTCCTATACATATACACATGATCAGTAGAAGGTTTTATACTTTATACGAATTGAAAAGTTTTTATTGTACTAGATATTTTAAAACAAATCAAATTATTTTCCCTTATTGACTCTGAAACAATTGGAGACTAATGAATGAAAAAAAGTATTTATTGAACACTATATGCCTTCTACTTTACTAAGAACTAGATGTTGTAGATCACTGTAAAAAACAGTGGTTTCCAAACTTTTTTGGCCTACCATCCCCTTTCCAGAAAAAATATTACTTAGTGCCCCCTGGAAATTATGAATCTATTTATTGAACTCAGAATACAATGAAATACAAAAAAAGTGTGACCATCACCGCCTCCCTGAATCACTGCAGCACCCACCAAGGGGTGGTAGCGCCCACTTTGGGAATCACTAGTAAAGAAAGAAGAAAGAGACCTATAGATGAGAGAGAAAGATCCAATTTTAGCAAAGAAGGATGATATAAAAGTATCATCATATTTGTATTATCTTGATATCTGACAGAGTGTTCTGTCATTCTCTCTGGCAAAACTAGAGCATGTACTGTTTTTATCCCCAATTATGTATTTGATAATATCATCATTGAAAATATTTATCAGCAAGGGTACTCTTCTCGAAAGAATGTCTCATCAACAAGGAAAAGTGGAAGATGAAAGGAAAATTATGAGAATTTGGAGTTAAGTGACCACATTACCTTAGAATTTATAAGAATCTTAAGGGTAAATCAGGAATAATCAGACATTTTTTCTATAAAAGCAAATTAAAATTGGTTAAAGAAAATTATGGCAGTAGCAATGCTTGGTTTATACCCCTAAGAGATAATAAAGGAAAAAGATGTACAAAAATATTTATAGCTGGGCTCTTTGTGGTTGCAAAAAATTGGAAAATGAGGGAATGTCTTTCCATTGGGGAATGACTGAACAAATTGTGCTATATGCTGGTGATAGGATACCATTGTGCTCAAAGGAATAAAGAACTGGAGGAATTCTATATGAACTGGAACAACCTCCAGGAACTGATGCAGAGTGAAAGGAGCAGAACCAGGAGAACATTGTACATAGAGACTAATAACACTGTGGTACAATCAAACATAATGGACTTCTCTACTAGTAACAATACAAGGATCAAGAGCAAGGCTGAGGGACTTATGAGAAAGAAAACTAGCCACATTCAGAGGAAGAACTATGGGAGGAGAAATACAGAAGAAAAACAACTGCTTGAACACATGGGCTGATGGGGATTTTATTGGGAATGAAGACGCTAAACGATAACTCTAGTCCAACTATCAATAATATGGAATTAGGTCTTGATCAATGATACATGTAAAATCCAGTGGAATTGTGCATGGGTGAAGGGGGAGGTTAGGGGGGCTTGAGGGAGAGAGAAAGAACATGAACTATGTAACTATGGGAAAATATTCAAAATAAAAACTTAAAAAAAAGAAAAATTTGGCAGTATCTTATATCTTAAAATTCTATAAATGAAATCATACTACAAAGAATAGGAAGTTATTAAAAATAAAACTCAGACAATTAAAACATCCAGCAAGATCAAAGAATGCTAGAAAAGTTAAATTTATCTAGTCCATCTTGGTCATTTTAGAATATAAAAAGGAAATGTCTAAAGAAATTGATGAATGGGGAAGTTTTGATGCATTTTGATTTTAAAAGGACATGTACAGAAGATAGAAGTATAGTAATTAAAGATGGATATGAAAGTCTAGCATTGTCCTATTATAATAGTATCAGGAATACTATAGCTTAGAATGAGTTGAGACTAGTAAGGAAAGGTAAATACAAAAACAATTTTGCATCATTCCTTGTTAATTTTACCTGTGCTAAAGAAAAAGAGGAGCCTCAAAAAAAAAAAGGGCTTATCAAAGTTCAAAGTATACTGGAAAATAACATTGGATAAGATAAAAAAGACTGCTTCTGGATTCATTTTATTTCTCTTTTCTCTGCCAAGGACAATAGTCTTTATGTAGTTGATGCTCTGAGATGATATTCTGAAAGAAAATCATGTAATATTTTTCAAGTAGTATAAAGAAAGTGGGATCAAACTTTAATTCTAATACCTTCCACTCACTAATTTACTTCCAATTTACCCTGTAGGTAGCTTGTTTATACATCGCTATTTGACATTTTTTCTCCCCCAAAAGGCAGTGATGTCCTTGAAAGCAGAATTTGTATTTTGTTTATATTGTCGACATGGAATCTAGAGTCCCCAAACTTGTAGCTTAATGAGGTATGATGAACCCCAAGTTTAGAAATAGTTTGTAGGTTGGAGACCCCCAAAGCTTGTGCTTGTTCCTGTTCCCCTGAGAATCCACCCTGAAGGGAATCTCAGGCTGGTGGTTGCAGACTGAATAATGGACCCCAGGGTAAATGCTAAATACCCTTTTGTCCTAGGTAGTCTTCCCCATTGTATCAAAGACCCTTCCCAGGAAGACTACCTGGGCAGGGACCATTCCTTTAGTATCCATTGTGTAAGCAGTCCCTTTCCCCTACACCCTAGCCTCTAGCTATGATCCCTTTCTCTAGCTTGATTGTATCCTGTCAGTACAATGTCAATCATCTCTCCCAGCCCCTGGATCTTCCCAAATGGTATATAAGTTCCCCAATTTCCTTTGTCCCTAGGAGTGGTCATCTAGCAAGGTGGCACTCCCAGGGGGATCAGGGAGCAGAGCGAAGCAGTGTTCCTTTAGACTCTGCACAAGGCGCAGCTTTGCATAAGAGGCCAAGTAGCCCTCATCCCCACTTCCCTTGATTAAAGAGTGGCTTTATGACTATTTAATAGTCCCGCGTTTTTTCTAAGTTAACAATATTTTTATATAAATATGTTTCTATTCTTTATATTTCTTTCACTTAGCTTAGTGCCTGGCAATAATGTTATTGTCGTTCAGTTGTTTCTCAGTTGTGTCCGATCCTTTGTGATCCCAATTGAGGTTTTCTTGGCAAAGACGCTATAGTATTTTGACATTTCCTACTCCAGCTCATTTTACAGATGAGGAAAGTAAGGCAAACAGGGTTAAGTGACTTACCCAGGGTCTTAAAGGAAGTTAGTATCTGAGACTGGATTTAAACTGAGTCTTCCTGACTCCAGGTCTGATAGTCTTTCCACTCTGACACCTATCTGACCTGGAACACAATAGAACTTATAAATGTTCAATGATTAACAAATGGCAAAAGTTAGCTTACAGTTCTCATTTCTGGGAGTCAGTTCTTCTCCTTCATTAGCTACTCAATATCTTTCCTTTATACATAGTATAGCTCCTTTGCCTTGCTTCTTGTACAGCCATGGACCCCACTTTCCAAATGACATCCAGTTAGTTTGGGTTCCTCATGCAGATTACAGTCATTACCTGTTTCTGTCCTAGGACACAATGCTCCACTGCTGAGAAGTTTAAATTTTTACAGAATCTTCAAAATTTACAAAGTCATTCTTTAGTCATTTGTTGAAGGAAAAAGACTTAATCAAAGGTAGTATTCTCCCTCCCTCATCCCCTGAAAATGTTGTTCTTCATGAATTTTGCTGGAATATTATTTTTCTTTGGTTTGTATTCATTCCCATATCTCCTATGCTAGAATTCCAAATAACATGTATTCTTAATTGGCTTTATATTCTATAGATGACATACAGGGACTAACCAAATTTCCTCAGATAATCCAAACACTTCCTGTCAATATCATTCTAGTTTACCCTGGGATTTTTTAAAATTTAATTTGTGCTTATAAGATTGATTGATTGGTTGGAACTTGTTCTCACCTTGTGAAGGTATCAGTAGCATTAAATTGGTGACTTGATTGATTTACTCAATTAAGCCATGCCCTTAAATTTAGATTGCAAAGGACAGAACAAAAATGGCTGAGTTAAATTCTAAGGTAAGTGTGAAAAAGATAACTGATTTCCCATATATTTATGCACATGCAAATAAGAAATGCTATTAATGTATAAATAATTATAATAATGGTCACCAGACTGAATTTGTATGGGGTGCATGTTAACAGGATAGATAGGATGACAACAAGATTGAGAGTCAAGGTAACTAACAGAATAGTGCTGTAGTCAAAAGTAATAGAGAAATTTTGAAGAGGGGTATATTTGTGATAACACACCAGACCCAGATAAAATAGATCCAAGAGCATTGAAAAAGAATGAAAAAAAAAAAAAGAAAGAAAAACATGATTGTTAAACGAATTGCAGTGATATGTGAGGGATTGCTAAAAAGACTTAGATCTGACCTGGAGAAGACAGGAAGTTTTGCTAATTTTCAAACTGAGGAAGATAATTGAGCCTGCAAAGAATAGGTTAGTTAGTACAACACCATCAATTTCTGGTAACATTTTAAAAGAAGTCATCATAATTACAAAGAGTCAGAGTGGATACGTTTACATGGTGTCATGTCAGAACAACTTCATTACTTTTTTTGAAATTGTAATTGGACTGGTATATCATAACAATGCTATAATAATGTTTTACATAGATTTTAATTCAAAAAAGGGCCATAGTCTCACACTACACTTATGAAAGTGGTAAAGAGAAGTGACAATAGATTATAGTGTCCTTAGATGTATTCATAATTGTTAGAATATTGGAACCAAAGAATTCCAGAAACTGAGACAGTTCAGTATTAACTTAGAATAGCTTTACATTAGGATGATCTAGGGATCTTTACTTGGCTCTGTGCTGGTTGACATTTTTATTAATGACTTAGATTAAGACATAGATGTCATGCTTCTTGAATTTAAAGATGATGCTATGCTTGGAGGCACTTAGCTCCCAGAGTTGTCATAGGGATAGAATAAGATATTTATAAATTATAAGATTTGAAGTATTGATATAAATGCAAGCTATTATAATTATACTGATGTGTATCACATATAAGTAATAATTCTGCAAAGTTGGAAATGATCTCTAAATTGACAAATCTAATAACCTTTTTTCAGTCTTCATACTCTTGTTAACCTGAAATCTGAGGACCCCAACTTTGCCCCTTTCCCCTGAGAACTCACCCTGAGGGAAGTCCCAGACTCACTCATTTCAGACTGAACAATAGACCTTAAAGTACTTAATGATCCATCTTAGGTGGGGCTAGCAGACCTAATCAAATGTTAAGTATCCTTTTAGTCTTAGAAGTCCCCTCCCCATTGTATTAGAGATCCTTTCCCAAGAAGACCAACACCTGTGCTGGAACTATCATTTTAGTATCCTTTCTAAGTAGACTATCTCTGATACCCCAACCTCCAGCTATGGCCTCTTTCCCAAGTCTGCTTACAACCTCTCAATGTATGTTTGATGTCCTGATTTCACCAAAAGATATATAAGATTCTTATGTTCTATTGTTTCTTGGAGAATCAGCTGCTGCAGTGCATTCTCCCAGAGATATTGTCCCCAGAGCCCCAGGGTTTTGACTCTGTTTAGTATTTGACACTTGGCTCTGTGATAGCAACCAGTTATGTTGGACCTATATCTTTCCTAATTAAAGACTTGGTTTTTTAAAACTACTTTAGTAGTTCTGCATTTTTCCAAGTTGACACTCTCTAGGAGCAAATTAAATTATTTACTAGTTTTGTCTCCTGGAAAACTCTTACTGGGTTTTTGTGATACTTCTTGCTCTTCATTTTTCTCCTACTTATATAACTACTACTTAGTCAATATGTCCAGAACTCATTCTCTTACCCCCCAATACACCTGTCTTCCCAACTTCCCAACCATTATTGATGGTAAAACTATTGTTTCAAGCTTGGTGTCACCCTTGAATCCAAATTAGTATTTATTCCACCTACCCTGTCTGTTAAGAATTTTTATGATATATACCTTAACAATGATTCTTATTTGTATAAACATAAAAATATTATAATTATGTATATAACAAATATGTCTATTTGCATATTATGTATGCCTGTTAGATATTATGCATATATATAATTTTATAGGTATATATGTAATTGCTAATTAAGGGAATCTAGATTTTCTGATAGTTTTTTTTTATCTTCCAGACTCCATCTTTCTTTTGTATTTCCTTTAAGTGGGAAATATGGCAATAAGTTTTCTATTATTCTTATTAGCTGGATATTTACACTACAATACAGTACATCTCTATAGATTTGTTGTTTCCCTTCTGATTTTGGCTGCATTGTTTTTGTTTGTACAAAAGCTTTTTAGTTTGATATAATCAAAATCATTTATTTTACATTTTGTAATTTTCTCTAATTCTTGCTTGGTTCAAAAAACTTTCCTTTCCCAGAGATCTGACAAGTAAACTATTCTATGTTCACTTAACTTATTTAGAGTCCTTCTTTATATTCAAGTCATTCACCCACTCAGAATTTATCTTGGTGTAGGGTGTGAGATGTTGATCTAAACCTAATCTCGCCCATATTGTTTTCCAAATTTCCGAACAGATTTTGTCAAATAGTGGACTTTTGTCCCCAAAGTTGGGGTCTTTGGGTTTGTCATACACTGCCTTACTGATGTCACTTACCCCAAGTCTATTCCACTGATCCTCCCTTCTATCTCTTAGCCAGTACCTTATTGTTTTGATGACTACTGCTTTATACTAGAGTTTAATATCTGGTACTGCTAGTCCCCCTTCCTTCACATTTTTTTTCATTATTTCCCTTCATATTCTTGATCTTTTGTTATTCCAGATGAACTTTGTTATAGTTTTTTCTAATTCAGTAAAGAAGTTTTTTGGTAGTTTGATAGGTATGGCGCTAAATAGGTAAATTAATTTGGGTACAATGGTCATTTTTATTATGTTACCTCATCCTACCCATGAGCAATCAATGTTTTTCCAATTGTTTAGATCCAGTTCTATTTGTTTGGAAAGTGTTTTGTAGTTGTTTTCATATAATTCCTGTGTTTGTTTTGGTAGATAGATTCCTAAGTATTTATATTGTCTAGGGTGATTTAAAATCGTGTTTCTCTTTCTACCTCTTGCTGCTGTGATGTGTTGGAAATATATAGAAACGCTGATGATTTATGTGCATTTATTTTGTATCCTGCAACTTCGCTAAAGTTGTTGATTATTTCTACAAGCTTCTTAGTTGATTCTCTGGGATTTTTTAAGTAGACCATCATATCATCTGCAAAGAGTGATAGCTTAGTCTCCTCATTACCTATTTTGATACCTTCAATTTCTTTTTCTTCTCTAATTGCTACTTCTAGTGTTTCTAGTAAAATGTTGAATAATAGAGGTGATAATGGGCATCCTTGTTTCACACCTGATCTTATTGGAAAGGCTTCTAATTTATCCCCATTGCATATGATGCTTGTTGATGGTTTTAGGTATGTGCTCTTTATTATTTTTAGGAAAGATCCTTCTATTCCTATACTTTCCAGAGTTTTCAATAGGAATGGGTGTTGTATTTTGTCAAAGGCTTTTTCAGCATCTATTGAGATAATCATGTGATTTTTCTTTGTTAGATTGTTGATATGGTCAATTATGTAGATGGTTTTCCTAATGTTGAACCATACTTGCATTCCTGGTATAAATCCCACCTGATCATGGTGCATGATCCTCTTGATCACTTGCTGGAGTCTCTTAGTCTCTTTTTTTTGTTTGTTTGTTTTTAAACCCTTGTACTTCGGTGTATTGTCTCATAGGTGGAAAATTGATAAGGGTGGGCAATGGGGGTCAAGTGACTTGCCCAGGGTC
Source organism: Gracilinanus agilis (assembly GCF_016433145.1). NCBI lineage: Eukaryota > Metazoa > Chordata > Mammalia > Didelphimorphia > Didelphidae > Gracilinanus > Gracilinanus agilis. The sequence continues at coordinate 147,140,632 of NC_058133.1, read as the reverse complement.
ACACAGCTGGGAAGTGGCTGAGGCCAGGTTTGAACCTAGGACCTCCTGTCTCCAGGCCTGACTCTCACTCCACTGAGCTACCCAGCTGCCTCCCTGGAGTCTCTTTGCTAATATTCTATTTAAATTTTTTGCATCTATGTTCATTAGGGAGATTGGTCTGTAGTTTTCTTTATCTGTTTTTGATCTACCTGGCTTTGGAATCAGTACCATATTTGTGTCATAAAAGGAATTTGGTAGGACTCCTTCTTTGCTTATCATATCAAGTAATTTGTATAGTATTGGGATTGGTTGCTCTTTGAATGTCTGATAGAATTCACTTGTGAATCCATCAGGCCCTGGAGATTTTTTCTTAGGGAGTTCTTTGATGGCTTGTTCAATTTCTTTTTTCTGATATGGGATTATTTAGGTATTCTATTTCTTCTGCTGTTAATCTAGGCAGTTTATATTTTTGTAAATATTCATCCATATCTCCTAAATTGTTATATTTATTGCCATATAATTGGGTGAAATAGTTTTTAATGATTGACTTAATTTCCCCTTCATTAGAGGTGAGGTCTCCCTTTTCATCTTTGATACTGTCAATTTGGTCTTCTTCTTTCCTTTTTTTTTAATTAGATTTACCAGTACTTTGTCTATTTTATCTGATTTTTCAAAATACCAGCTTCTAATCTTATTTATTAATTCAATACTTCTTTTACTTTTGATTTTATTAATTTCTCCCTTAATTTTTAGTATTTCTAATTTAGTTTTCATCTTGCTCACTTTCTAATTTTTTAAGATGCATGCCCAATGCATTAATTTCTGCCCTCCCTAATTCATTAATATATACACTCAAGGATATAAATTTTTCCCTGAGTACTGCCTTGGCTGCATCCCACAGAGTTTGGTAGGATGTCTCATCATTGTCACTCTCTTCAATGAAATTGTTGATTGTTTCTATGATTTCTTCTTTCATTAGCTGATTTTAGAGAATCATATTGTTTAATTTCCAATTAATTTTTGATTTGCCTGTCCAGATGCCCTTACTAATTATTATTTTTATTGCATCATGATCTGAGGTTACATTTATTATTTCTGCTCTTTTGCATTTGTTTGCAATGTTTCTATGCCCTATTATATGGTCAGCCTTTGTGAATGTACCATGTGCAGCTGAAAAGAAGATGTATTCCTTTTTTATCGTATTTATTTTTCTCCACATATCCATTAAATCTAATTTTTCTAGGACCTCATGAATCTCTCTTACCTCTTTCTTATTTATTTTTTGGTTTGATTTATCTAGATCTGAAAGAGGAATATTTAGATCCCCCACTAGTATAGTTTTACTATCTGTTTCCTTCTTGAGATCTGCCAGTTTCTCCTTTACAAATCTGGTTGCTATGCCATTTGGTGCATACATATTGAGCAATGTTATTTCCTCATTGCCTATACTGCCTTTAATCAGGATGTAATGACCTTCCCTGTCTTTTTCAATCATATCTGTTTTTACTTTGGCTTTGTCAGAAATCATAATTGCCACTCCTGCCTTCTTTTTCTCATTTGAGGCCCAAAGGATTTTGCTTGAGCCCTTTACCTTATACCTGTATATGTCCACCCAACTCATATGTGTTACTTGTAGACAACAAATGGTAGGATTTTGGTTTCTCATCCACTCTGCTATTTGCTTTCTTTTTATGGGCAAGTTCATCCCATTCACATTCAGAGTTATAATTATCTGTTGTGTATTCCCCAACATTTTGGTATCCTCTCCTAATTCTACTCCTTCTTCTTGCACTATTTACTTTTAAACAGTGGTTTGCTTTATGCCAGTAACCCTTGTCCTCTCCCTTGATTGACTTCCCTTTCTGCCCCCACCCTTATTATTCTCCCCTTTTTATTTTTAAGGCCTAATTAATTCCCTCCCCCTTCTTCTCCCCTCCCTTTTTTGACCTCCCCACTCCCCTGCTCCCCTTGGTTTTTCCCTTCTGACTTTCTCAGTAGGGTTAGATAGAGTTTTATATCCCAATGGATGAAGCTACTCTTCACTCTCTGGGTTAATTACATTGAGATTAAGGTTTACATATTGCCTCCTTTTAAAATTTTTAACATTTATTAATATTCGTTTTTAACATGGTTACATGATTCATGTTCCTTCTTTCCCCTTCACCCCCTGCACTCGCCCCCCCCCCCATAGCCAACACACATTTCCACTGGTTTTATCATGTGTTGTTGATCAAAACCTATTTCCAAATTGTTGATAGTTGCATTGGTGTGGTAGTTTCGAGTCTGCATCCCCAATCATGTCCACCCCAACCCATGTGTTCAATCAGTTGTTTTTCTTATATGTTTCCTCTCCTGCAGTCCTTCCTCTAAATGTGGGTAGCATTCTTTACCATAAATCACTCAGAGCTGTCCTGTGTCATTGCATTGCTGCTGGTACAGAAGTCCATTATATTCGATTTTACCATAGTATATCCGTCTCTGTGTACAGTACATGTTACCTCTTAATGCTCTCTTCCTCTCCTTCTTATAATAGTACTATTCCTCCTTTCCCGTTCCCATGCTCTCTTTGTGTGTAATAGAATATCCTATTTTTCTTATTCATTCAAGTTTCTCTTAGTGTCCTCTACTATTCGCCACCCTCTTTCCCACCCACCCCCTTATCATTTTAGACCATTTAGTATTCCAACCTCTGCCTATGAATAATTCTTCTAATTACTATAATAGTGAATAGAGTTCCTTACAGAGAATTATACATAACATTTCTCCACATAGGAATACCAATAATTAGATCTTAGTGATGCCCTTAAAGGGGCAAATTTAAAAATTATGAGTTTTCTTTCTTTCCCCTCTGTTTCTTATTTACCTTTTCATGTTTCTTTTGATTTTTGTGGTTGGATATCAAACTTTACATTTAGTCCTGGTCTTTTCTGTGCAAATACTTGGAAATGTTCTATCTTGTTGAATGCTCAAACTTTCCCCTGGAAGTATATAGTTAGTTTTGTTGGGTAGATGATCCTTGGTTGTAGACCCAGTTCTCTTCCTTTCTGAATATCATATTCCAAGCCTTGGGGTCTTTTAGTGTGGAGGCTTCCTGATCCTGTGTGATCCTGATTGGTGCTCCTCGATATCTGAATTGTCTCTTTCTGGCTTCTTGTAAAATTTTTCTTTTAATTGGAAGTTCTTGAATTTGGCTGTTATATTCCTGGGGGTTGTCTTTTCTGGGTCTAGTGTAGAGGGTGATCTATGGATCCTTTCAATGTCTATGTTGCCCTCTTGTTGTAGAACTTCAGGGCAATTTTACTGAATAATTTCTTTCAGTATGGAGTCCAAATTTCTATTAATTTCTGCTTTTTCAGGAAGACCTATGATTCTCAGATTGTCTCTTCTAGACCTGTTTTCTTGATCTGTCAATTTCTCATTGAGATATTTCATGTTTCCTTCTATTTGATCAGTCTTTTGACTTTGTTTTATTTGTTCTTGCTGTCTTGAGAGATCATTAGCTTCTAATTGCTCAACTCTAGCCCTTAGGGACTGGTTTTCCTTTTCAATCTGGTCATTTTTGGTGTTCAGTTTGCTTATCAGTTCATTTGATTTATGAGCCTCACTTTCCAATTGTGAAATTCTGCCTTTTAAACTATTATTTTCTTGGCAGATTTTGGTTTCCAATTTGCTTACATTTCGTTTGATTTTGGGGCACCTTTTTCCAATTGGGAGTTTCTGTCTTCTAACCTGTTAGTTTCCTTTTGAGGTATTTCCCACTTCTCTCACCATATCTCTTCCATCTTTCTCATCATCTCAGATTTTAACTCTTCAATAGCTTGTGGCCAGTTTTCATTATTTTGGGGAGGTTTGGATATGATTACTTGTTTGTTCTCCTATGCTGTTTGCTTTGTTGTTTGGTTTTTATCTGTGTAAAAGTTTTGAGTGTTATAGATTTCTTCTTGATGATCTTTCTCTTTTGGGGTTCTTGTCTCTGGCTTGCCATTGTTAGCCCTGTTCCCTCTCAGGTTTATCCACACACTCAGGGTCTTTCTGCACTCTTTAGGCTCCTGAGGTCTCAGGTGTAGTTGTTCTCCGGGTCAAGCCTCCTGGTGGTCCCCTTGCTTGTTCCTCTGCCTGAGGCTTCTTTAATAGTCTCAAGGCACTGCTTCCATAGTCCTGCACCGCCTGTGCCGGGTCCCCACTCAAGGTCTGTGCCTGAGCTCAGAATCAATGTCTGCACTTGCGTCCAAGCCCGTACTCTCTGCATGTTCTTTAGCCTCTTGAGGTCTTAAGTCTTTCTGCTCTCATGAGCAGGCCCTTGTGACCCCAGGTAGTTGCCAAGGACTTAATGCATGCCCCAAACTGGCTCTAACTCTTGTGTGCTGGCCTTGGCACTGTAGCTTGTATGGGGGGTTGGGGAGGGGGTTGCTCAGCTCGCACTCTGATAAGAGTTGTTTCACCCCTTTATAGCATGGAAATGTCCAGATTCCACAAACATCCAATGCTGCGCCCTGCTGTGGGGTCCCTTTGTTCCTCTGGATTCGTTTTTATGTATTCTTGAGGAGTCCTATATGTTTGGGTTAGGAGAGGTTTAAGTAACTGCTTTTTACTCTGCCGCCATCTTAACCAGGAAGTCTATACTTGCTCTTCTGAATGTTTGCTAGCTCTGTGAGTTTGATCTTTTCTGCCCTCTAGAGGCTTCTTCTCTGAACTATTGATAAACTATATTAAGCTGATCTGCAGAACTGAATGTGCCCTGAGGTCAAAATTTCCAGTTGCAGAGGCCTAAAAACGAGGTGTGGTGGCTGAAGACTGGGAACAGCCTCTCCTCTTCTCTGCTCCAGCTGCCTCCTTTCCTGCTGTGGTCAGAGCCCTGAGCTTTGAGTAGTTGTGGTAATAAAGTTCTCCCACCTTACTTGCCCCAATCCATGTGTTCCCATTGGGCTGCTAGGCAGAGGAGCTGGTGAAGTGAGGAATGTCTTCATTCCAGGTAAAGAGGGAAAGGGGAGCAGTTTCACTGGAGTCCCTCTGCCTTTCTAGTAAGGAACTCTGGGGGTGGGGATGGGAGGGGAAGGTTTTGCATGAGCCCACAGAGAGTGTGTTGTGTGCCAACTTTGGCACACATTCCGTAGGTTCATCAGCAGTGCCCTAAAGGTTCTTTTTTTATTTCTGAGACCACATAGGTTACCTTCTCTTTATTGTTAACTTGATTTGATCATAGGGCATCACTTTTTTCTCTCCATCTCCATACTCCCCTTTGGTACTTTCCCAGTTTGTAATCTAATCATTCAAAGGAAATATTACCTATAGGCAATATATCACTAGCTGCTGTCTATAATTCTCTCTTTATCTCCTTCTTCACTGTTAAAATTACCTCTACCATATTTCTGTGGTCACCATTGTTTCCTTATGGACATTTAGATGGAAGTCTTTTACTGATCTTTCTGTCATTACTCTTTCTACTTTTATTCAGTCCTCCTGGGATTAAGATGTTTGGAGTTTGGGATGTTGGAGAATGAATAAAAATCCCTTCACTTCTGATTTTCTTTCTAAAAATTATTCAAACTCAACTTTATTACTGAATATCTATCTTTTCTTGTATATAGTTAAGTTCAGATTTACATAGGTCACCCTGGGCTGTACCTTATATTTCAATGATCTTTGGAAAATACTAATATATTACCTCCTCCTTTTTCTATTGGATATAGAATAGTCTTATATTATTCATATGTCCTTTCATTTATATTTAAATGTAACCCTCCTGATGACTTGCAGAATTTGTTGTTTCTAAGTTGAATTTTTAAATTTAACCCCCATGTACATGTCTTGAGGTTTAAAGCTCTGGACTTTTTTTTTTTTTTACCAGAGGTGATGCTTAATTTTTTTCAATGTAATTTCATGTTTATGCTCATAAGTTCTAGGCAGCTCTCCTTTACCATTTCTTACAGTAAGGCATTAGGTTGTATTTCTGTCCTGTCATATTCTTCAGAAGTTTATCACCCTTTACTAGATATGGAGGAAATATTTCCTTCTATTGTTTCAGTTTTCCCTGTTAATTTATCTGTTTATATGAGAGTAATTGAAATATATTTTTCCTAAAAGTTTTGGTAATTTCAGTCTCTTACCCATTATTTTCCTTCCCACTCAATTTTGACTACATTCCCTTCTATGGTGTCCTTGCGGACTGTATCCCAAGTTATCTCAGCCTTTTCTTATGGCTGACTTTTCATGATTCACTATCCTAGGTCTCTGCCTCACGTGTCCCTTGGGTGGTCAGAATTGGCCTCCATTGTATGTTGTGCTCTTTCCTTTAGACTTGGTGAAGAGAATTGCCTATTCATAATAGCCTGTGTGATAATGAAAGTAAAATATTAAAATGCAATATTAATTTAAAAAATTTGTAGTGGCCCTCTATAAAATTATCTCTCAAGTCACGAGTCTATTAGTAGCTCTTAATAATTAAGTTTTAATCAAAATGGAGATAGAGTAAGAGGGAAATGTAGGAAAGAGACAGAGGATATTACCTAGCTAAATTACCCTAAGCCGAATGAGGAAGCTGAAATCCAGAGTCTGCCAAGTCTCCAAAACCCTCCAAAACTTTCCAGCACATAGTGGGCACCAGAAATCCCACTCCCAACCATCTTCACTGAATTTCCAACTGTGAGAGAGGCCTCTGTCTCCTGCACCACACCTTTTTTTTCCCCTCTATTCCTCCATCACGTAACTTACACACACAAAATGTGATGTGGGATAGTTGGAGCCTGGGGCCATTGAGCCTAGGGAGTGGATTATATCTACACACCTATCATGGGGACCTCTTTTATCCTATGTTCCTTAGATCTATGGCCTGGCACCAGCAGTTCAGAGCCTGTTTCCCTCATTATTAGTATTTAAGAGCTTTGTAGCATAGGTGTTAACAAAACCAATTTACAACCCTATTGAGACTTTGGCTCCAAAAGGCCTATTGCCAAGATGGCTACTATGTCTTAAACAGACTTTAACAGATAGTAGTAGAGTTATCCAGGAACTGGAAAGAAAGAAAAGGGAATAGTAAATTTTGAAGTAAGCTTATTTTGTGTCCTTTTATTGACTAGTACCATTTCTCTACCAGCAATATGGGAGTTAGCAGAAGGTTATTGGGTGAACTTAGGGTCAGTGAGCATCAATTCCTGGGTTTGGGGATTTTTTTTACCTTCTTTTGGATTTTGGAAACAGTTAAGGTTGATTCATCTTTGTCACATAATTTCTGCATTGGAGAGGACTGAGGGGGTCATGGGAATAAGTAAAAATATCTAATCCTCTATCTTATTGCTCATAAAACCCATATCCAAATCTCTCAATTATGCCTTTGCCAGTTCTAGGGTAATATTTTTGAAGCTATGGATTCATGAACTTCTTTCACTAGACCAAATGGTTTCCCTGTCCACACTTGCCATCTCTCAGGACTAATGGATTTCATACCATCTTTCTATAATCATCATTTTGAGGAATAATGTGGGATTTGAGTAGTGGTGCTTTTCAGAGGACATGTAGAAGGGCAGGTTTCTCCCAAGTTTATATTTCATAGAAAATGGTATAAGGGGGGAAAAAGGGTTTGTTTGTTTTTTGTTTTTGTTTTTGATTTTTGCTGTTGTTCAGTATATTAAAAGATGGCAGCCAGAGGAGTGAACTATCATCAATCCTCAATTAAGAATAATTTCAAGTAAAAATTTACTTTTATGGAAGTTTATTTACAATTAAGAAGAGAGAGAGTTAATAAAGAAATAAGAATCTAACCCAGCAGGTAATTTACTATGATCCTCTAATTAATCCAGGTAGATCTAATTAACCCTTAGCTGAGAGTCAGAGGGCCAGAGGCCTGGAGGTGAATGAAGCAAAACTTCATTCATAGAGTCTATTAAAAGAAATTTCTTAAGAGAAGTTCAGGAGGATGCAGTCTTTAAACTCACCACATGGAATTCAAAAGAAGATATGTAAAGTAGTGTCAGCAAGGTCTCAGCACTCCAGCCAGCACTCCTCCATGAACCAGAAGAGCTCCTTCACCAGATGCCCTCTTCAACCAAAGACCTCTCACTCACTCAACTCCCTCTTTTTAAAGGGGCTACTAATGCATCATTTCCTGTGCCAACCCCTAGTTTCGGTGTTCAATCACAATAAATGGTTCTCATAGTATGCCTGGGGGGAGGGGATCAGTCAATTCTGATTTGTCACTCACTCTAGCACATGTGGGTTGGGACCTCCCAGAATTGGAGGTGCTTTCATCTTTTGTGATTAAATCTAAAGATGGGCAGTGTAGACTTAATCTAATTATCACAATAGGTTTAGTGAAGTGATGGGAAAACTACCACCCAGGGGCCAGATGGGACCCCCTGAAATGTTCTATCCAGCCACCTAACATTATTCTTAATCTGATCAATACAGTGAGTAGGATACAATACAATGATACTTTGAAAGAGTTGCTTTAGAAACAGACTGACAGATGAGCATTTCCTTTCCTTTGGCCCCCTCTTTAAAAAGTTTGCCCATCACTGGTTTAGTGTGTTCCTCAGTGTGGAAAGAAGTCTCATGCATTGTTCTACATTATCAATTGCCTGAGGTCTCAGACAAAGAGGAAATTAATATATTCTTAGCAATCTGTAAATTCTCTTACTGAATATTTTAGGAAAAATAATTAATAACTTTATTTCCTTTGAGAAGGAAATAATACATTTGGATAGAAGGCTCAAGAAGAGCAAAGAAAGCACAAAAGATATTCTACAAACACCAAAATATTCATGGCAGCATACCCAGAAAAGGGGAAGTAGTTAAATGAATCTTGGTAATTAAATGGAATAGAAAATTATTGTATAACAAAATAATGAATATAAATAATGTAGGAAAAATATGGGAGATTATATGAATTGATGCAGGTGTGGAAGTAAGACTAGGAAAACAATGGATTCAATGACTACAACAATGTGGGCAGAGGGATAAAGAGAGGGTGGAATCTGTGACTTTGTTGATATTGGGAACTTTGAGATGAGAATACACCCTCCCGTCAGTGTGAGTTAACACCCTGTTTACAAGTCATAAAGTCAGAGATCTCCAAAGCAAGGAGAGATTAAGTGACTTGTCTACTTTCACATCAACAATAATTTATAAGAAGCAGAGCATGAAGCCAAGGCTTCCTCAGTCAAAGGCCAGGTAGAAAGTAGTCAGGAAAATTTTAGGAGAATTAAGAAATGGAATATGATGAAAGAAACTTGGGCTGCAAACAGGAAAGAGAGCAAGATGGTGAGGGAGCAAGAGCATGAAAAAGACTGGAGAGTTTAGGAAGGTATGATTATCAAGTGTTTTCAAATAATGGGAAGAAAATTATAGAATCATTCAGTTAGAAGAAGAAAATTTTTGAAAATTATATAATCATAAGCGTTCATTTTCTAAATCTTAGAAATAATCAGTGATTTACCCAAGGTCAAGAAAGTAATAAACATAAAAGTCAGTATTTAAAATGAGAACTTGTGATCCCAAATGGTCTTTCTACTGCTCTACGGAAATGATTGTAATTTACATGGTTCTTGAGCTTTCCCTTCCATTTCTACTACCTCTCTAATGCCAGGAATCTTTTGGGGGGCAAAAGAGAGAGGGAGAGAGAAACATGATCTGATATATATTTCCATCTGTGTATTTATAAGCTCTAGTCAGCATTCACATAGCTAGTAGGTGTCATAGGTAGGACATAGTAAGGGCTGACCCTCTATCCAATACACCATATAGCCTCTCATATACCTTATGGAAATAAGGAAATAAATATTAAAAGTTTGATCAAGCCAGCTCCCCATCTTCTGTGCCTTGCCCAATTCAATAAAAGCTTTACTTTATAATTGAATATTATAAGGTACAGACTACCTTTTGAAAGGCAACAAATCCATGTCTTCTGTTAGTAACACTGAAAACATGATATTTTAATGTATATATTTAGTACATTTAGACATTTGACAAGCTTTTTCATTTTAGAACAGTATTATAAAAGAGAATAGATTTCTCTTACTGAAATATTTTGATCTTTTTTCCCATTCTTCTACCCTTCCTCTAAATTTTAATTGAAAAATTTCCCACCTTCATCACCACTGCCTTTTAGACACTATTAAGCATGGAACTCAGAAACTAGAAAATGTACCTGCTGGCTGAAAATGGCTCAGATTTCTTCAGGCAGTAGGAAGGTTAATAAAAATAACATAGGCTAACATCTGACAAGTGGCTGCCCAGAAATAAAGTGCTATGCTTATGCTTCTAGGCAGTATTACAAAGATAAAAGTTACTATAACTACAAGGAAGCAAAAGAAAGAAGAAAGTGTTTCCCTTGAAAAATCTGCCCTTGAGGTGAAACTATATTACTGATTTCGGTCAGCCTTGAGACTCCAAATACTTTTTTAAGTTATACTGCAGCAATATTTAACAAATATTAACTATGCTTAAAAGATAAACCAAGATATAAAAACATTCTCTTCCCACTGTACCTCTACCAAATATATAAATATTATTAATCATGTTTAAACACTCTGAAAGTATCTCTCTTCCTAATCATAACTTGTCATTGTATGATGTTTTAAGCCTAATATACTTAAAATAGTCCAATAAGACAGTAAAGAAAAAAATTAAATTCACAAAATTTAGAATACAATTAAGAATTTCTTTTGAATTAATGCAAACATTTAAAAATGACTACTATATGAAGGCATTATAGTCAGCACTGGGGATACAAAGTACAAAATAAAATAGAACTTGCCCTCAACAAGCATATGCTCAATCAGGGAAAATATATAGACATAAAAGTAAATACAAAATCTATGATCTGTCTGGTAATCCAACTCTATGTTTATAATTATATATTTCATATATATATACATACATATACACATACATATATGTGCACTCAAACACATGTATATATGTGGATATATATATATATATATATATATATATATATATATATATATGGGATTTCATGGAATAGGAAGAAGAGCTTCTTGAGCAGATTGATGGATTGGGCAGTGCCTCATATACAAAGTATCACAAACAAAGTTTGGAGGGAAGATGTGGATTCTGGATTTAAATTGAGGAAGAAGTGAATTTTAGGCTCAGGGAGTACTTAGAACCATGAAGATGGATATACATTCCATCTCTTTTCTTTGTCCCTATACTCTAATACATAATTTTTGTCACCTACCACTAGAGCTCCAGACTCAGTCACAGAGACTACAGGTTCTGATAGGTGAGTTTGCCCCCTATATTTCCTGAAACCATCTCTCCATATCACTTCTTGACAATCTTCATACCATATTAGCAGTTTATATATCCCTTACCCCTGTAAAACTGCTCTGAATCCTGTCTTTTCTCACTAAAGTATAAGTTCTTGAGGATAAGACCTCTCCATCTTGCTTTTATTTGTGTCCTCAATCCTGATTGTACTGCTTGATATGATGTATTTCATGAGTGCTTTATATTTCTATCCAATTAAGCCAAGATTAAATTGCATTACTCCAAATCTCTCTTTGAAACTTTACCTGATGTTTTGAGCAGAGTAATCTGCTCAAAATCCAGTGTCTTTCTCAAGGCATTGGGTAACTAGAGCTACCATGAGATGATGCTTGAGGTTTCTTTATGATATTCACTTTAAGCGCAAGCTGACATTTGCCTTGAAAAAAAGTATATACCCAACTACTATGACTATATTATAGACTATAATGTAAAGGTACTGAGAGTGGAACAACAGAGTCCAGTCAGATTTGAGCACAGAATATGCAGAAGAAAGAAATGTTTCATATTCATAGGATGACAGAATTTAGAAGGGATCTTAGCAGCTATATATTACTACCGATAAAACAAAACAGTATGTTATTATTTACTCATGTCTTATTCTTCATGAGCTGTAATAGGGAAATAGGCTTTAAAAGCAGATTTAGAGATTTATCCAAGCAGACTGGCAGGAGCTAAAATTGCAACCAGGAACACAGCAAGGGACTGAACACAGAGGACTCTCTCTAAGGGCATTTGGATTTTGAAGGATGTGATAATTAGATTAAGTCTACACTGCCCATATTTAGATTTAATCACCAAAGGTGAGAACACCTCAAATTCTGGGAGGTCCTAACCCCATGTGCTAGAGTGAGTAATGAATCAGAATCAAGGGACTGCCCCCTACACTTTTTATGAGAAAGCATCTATTGTGATTGGACACAAAGGCTAGGGGAAAGCACTGGAAGTGACGCATACATGACCCTATAAAAGAGGGAGTTGAGTGAGTGAGGGGCTTCTGGTTTGGTGAAGGGGACCTGAGGGAGCTTTGCTGGTTTGTGACTGAGACTGTTCCACATGGTGAGTTTAAAGACTGATTCTTCCTGAACTTCTATTCAGAAACTTCCTTTTATAGACTCTGTGAATGAAGTTTGCTCCATTCACCTCTGGGCCTCAGGCCCTTTAACCCTTGGTTGAAGGTTAAGAACTACCTGGACTAATCAGTGGGATAAATTTTTATCTCCTTACTTCCTCTTTCTCTCTTCTTATGTAAATGAATTTCCATAAAAGTTGATTTTGATTTGAGATTATTCTTAATTGAGGACTGATAATAGTTCAATCCTCTGAAGATTATCTTTAATATATTGAACCCATAAAACCTCTTTTTCACCCTTACAGGTGGGAGGAGCACATGACTGAGGGCTACTGATCAAGAACATCTGCATGAGATCCCATTATTCTCTTGTGTCCTGGCTGCCTGCCACAGTGTTAGTGTAGGGATTTCCCAGACCTTTAACCCCGAATTGATCCCATAGATGTTATTTGTAGTCTCTCTATAGTTATTTAGAGTAGTGTGACCTTTCCCCACATCTTTTACCCTTAAATTAGCTATTAAACTGTGTTTTTATAACTTTCCTCCTATTTCATTACACAACCCAAAGGGCTCATTGTAATTTAATAGGAAAACCCTGGCTGAGTTGGTCTGAAGTGACAGTTGCTTCCCAACTGTCACCATCCATTCCCAAGTCCTGTTTTTGTGTGTTTGGCGAGGTTTCTAGTGTGTAACTGTGTGTCAAGAAATCACCCTTCACTACTCCTTCATCTCTTTCCCCACCCAGAAACCCTTGTGTGTTTATTTACTCACTTCAGATCTCACCTGAGGTTTTTTTGGCAAAAACACTGGAGGGAGCTAAGATGGTACAGTGAAGAAGAGAAGCTCAAGGTCACCATGAGAATTTCCTCCAACTGATATTAAAATAATGCCACAAAACCAAACCAATACAGTAGTGAAAGAAACAACAAGAAGACAGAGTGAAACAACTTTCAAGAAAAGAAAGACCTAAAAGGTAGGCAGAGAACATCTGGGGCACTGGGATGAGAGGGGAGCACAGTCAACAAGAGGTTTTAGAAAAGAGTAATGTGTAAGCCAAGAGCAAGCCATATACCCCCACCCCATATTTGTTGTTACATGTTCAGAATCTAAGGCCAAGCCAATATTCAGATCCCAAGATCCTGCCTGGGCAAACAGAGGTCCAACCTATTGCACACTCCTTGAGGTTTCAAACCTTTGGTAAATTCTGGAAATCTGAGACCAGGGCAGTCTGTGCTGAAGTGGGCTGATCTGTGTGGGTCCAAAGTAAGGCCAGGAGTCCCAGTTTGGGATTGTGCTGAGGACATAGATCTCAGTTTGGGGTAGCGGGTTGACTCAAGAGGGGTCTGGATCTTTCTACCAGTGACTCAGGGAAGAGCTGCAGGACAGGGCAGTCAATGTATGCCCAATTGGATCAAGTACACAGTGAGACCAAAAATGTGTGCCTAAGTTTGGGGTTAGAATTTGAGCAGTCTCTGACCCGATGAAGCTCAAGAGTGAGACCAAAAGCTTATGCTTCAGCCTGAGACAAGTCTTTAAGCTATCAGCATCTCAAGGGTTAACTGAATCAGCAGAGGGAGGAGACCCTCAGAGTTCCCAGCTTTTAGGCTATCATACTATCTTGGAAGAAATGAAACTGGCAAAAACTCAGAAAAAAAAAACTAATGGTAGCATCAAGAAAGGACTGAAGTTGGGGCAGCTGGGTAGCTCAGTGGATTGAGAACCAGGCCTAGAGACGGGAGGTCCTAGGTTCAAATCCGGCCTCAGACACTTCCCAGCTGTGTGACCCTGGGCAAGTCACTTGACCCCCATTGCCTACCCTTACCACTCTTCCACCTATAAGTCAATACACAGAAGTTAAGGCTTTAAAATAAAAAAAATTAAAAAAAAGAGAAAGGACTGAAGTTTAATGAAAAAAAGGAAGAAAATTCAAAGTATCTTATTGAATAAACAAATGACATGGAAAATAGATCCAGGAGAGATAATTTAAGAATTATTGGACTACCTGAAAATCATGATTAAAAAAAAGAAAAAGCTTGGATATCATAATACAAAAAAATTATCAAAGAAAACTGCCCAGATATACTTGAACAAGAAAATAAAATAGTAACCGAAAGAATACTCAGATCATCTCTAGAAAGAAATCCTTAAATAGAAAACTTGCAGGAATATAATAGATAAATTCAAGAGTCCCCAGGTCAAGGAGAAAATACTACAAACAGTCAGAAAAAAAATTCAAGTACCATGGAGTTATAATCAGGATGACACAGGACTTAGAGGCTTCTACATTAAAAGACTGGAAAGCACAGAATATGATATTCATGGAAACAAAAGATCTAGGTTTACAACTCAGAGTCACCTATCCAGCAAAAATGAGTATATTCTTTCAGGGGGGAAAATGAACATTCAATAAGATAGATTTCCAAGCATTCCTGAGGAATAAGTCAGACCTAAACAAAATTTTTGAAGTTCAACAAGAGACCCAAGAGAGGGGGAGTTCCAGTAAGATGGCAGTGTAGACGGAGCAAATCTTAAAACCTCTGCACCCTTACGCACTGAGATAGAAAACAGTGTGCTTCGAGAAGAAAGAGGACTGAATCTAAGAACGGGACAGAGCAGGGGGAACCCTACTGCAGCACAACTAAAGAGGTACGCCAAGAAAAAGGCTTCAATACTTGAACTGTCAGGACTGTGGGCATAGAAGGGGAATCCCAGGATCCCAAGATGCCTCCCCAACATGCTGTGAGGAGTCTCCAGCTGTCTGGGAAATCTCAGGGCTGGTGGGTGCACCAGTCAGGAGAGAGGGCCTCGCTGGTATAGGACTCAGGGAGTCAAAAACAGACACTGGAGAGGTGACTGGAGGAGAAAACCAGAGAAACACAGCAAAAACGCCCAGAAGATGGTGGCTTAGAGAGAGCCAAACCCCAGAGCACAGACAGCTTGGCTTCCTCATACCGAGATAGAGAATGCAGGGTTTCAAGAGGAAAGAAAACTAGATCAAACACAGTGGATAGCTCAGGGGGACCCCACTGCTGGAGAGCTCAGTTCAGCAAAAAATGGTCCTTCTTGTCACCCCACCTTTTTGGTTTTGTTTGTTTGTTTGTTCATTTTTTCCCTCCCCCCAAGGCTTTGAGGTTTTAACCTCAGGGCAGACTAATCCAATCCATACAGATTTAATCCCAACAATTGGACAGACAAGAAGTCTTCCAAGGGTAAAGAAAGTAATTTACCCCTGGGGGGGAAGATCTTTCATCAAAGATCATTAAATACATCTGCTCAAATTAGCAGAACAAGGAAGGGGGAAAAACATGAGCAAGCAACAGAAAAATAGAAAAGAAATGACAATTGACAGCTTCTTTCAAGGAAGTGAAAAGAGAGCAAATGAAACAGAAATAGAAGAAGAGGAAGTAGTTCCAGTGAACTGGACACAGGCTTTGGAAGATCTCAAAATTCAATTAACTCAAGAATTTAAAACTCAATTAAATCAAGAACTTCAGGAACTCAAAAAACAATCAAGAGAGGCTGAAGACAATTTAAAAAAGGAAATACATGAGCTAAAACAAGAAAATAAAGTATTAAAAGCCAGAATTGACCAGCTTGAAAATGAAGCAAAGAAGGCAAAAGATGATCTACAAAGAAAATCGGACCAGAAAGAGAAGGATGAACAAAAAGTCAGGGATGAAATTCAGTCTTTAAAAAACAGAACTCAACAACTAGAAGAAAATGACTTCTCAAGGCAGCAAGACTATATTAAACAAAATAAAAAACATGAAAAATTTGAGGAGAATATGAAACACCTCATTGATTCAACCAAAGATCTGGAGAACAGAGCTAGAAGAGATAACTTAAGAACTATTGGTTTACCAGAACATCATGATAAAAAAAAAAGTTTAGATAGCATTTTACAAGAAATTATCAGAGAAAATTGCCCAGAAATTCTTGAACAAGAAGGAAAAGTGGAAATTGACAGGATCCACAGATCACCTCCTACATTTAATCCACAACTGACAACTTCCAGGAATATTATAGCCAAATTCAAAAACTACCAGACCAA